>NC_143053.1:52213750-52583125 GCF_052426305.1 Pelodiscus sinensis
GGTCTGTCTGTGTGTGTCTGTATGCCTCTTACTGAGGGTTCTGCTACCAGAGACTGCAGCTTGTTTTTCCTCCTTTCTTTTCTCAAGCTCTTTTGGGGCAAAAGAGCTTGGGGTACCCCTGAGGGTGATTTCCAGTGTTCACCCTGGTCTTCAGGGACAAAAAAGCATTTGATGGTGGCAGCGATTCCCCCAAATCTGTGGATTAGGATTCTAGCGGGGAAGTTTTTTGTAACCAGTGCCTGTAGAGGCAAGGTTTTGAAGCTCTCTTGTGGGTCCTCACCTTCTGCAGTTGGTGTGCCAGAGAGGGGAACAACCCTGACCCCTCCTCATACAAAATTTTTGCCCACAGTGGAATAGCAATACTTTTTAACAATAGTCTCATGAAGCAGTGAAAGATTGCCACCTAGAGGGAAAAAGTATAGCTGCATCCCCTATTTAAGGCCACAAGTGTCAGTTATCTATTAATTTTTATGCCCATCTTGATACACCTAGGGTAGTGAACATTTTTATAGCCCTTTATAATTTCAAATCACAGCTCCTATTGCCTTCATCTGCAGCTCTGAGTGCTTCTGCAAATCAATCTGCAGAGCTTCAAGCTGAGCACCCAGAAAGTGAGGAACCATGAAAAGTGGCTAACTGAAAAAGTGTGGTTTCAGTGACTTGCCCATCACCACACAGGTACTATTTGGCAGAGGCACTGATCGAATCAAGTTCTCAGAAGGGGCATCCCAACTATCTCAATCATGAGCTCATCCTTTTTCTTCCTACCACCCCCTGCTACACTTAGGAAATTATAGAATTAAAGTTGCCTTAATTTAGCCCATGTATGTGGAGGCACTAATTACGTAATCATATCCTGGGTTTCCCTCCTTGCCTCATTCAGTGCACAAGATAGACCTAATTTAGGTTACATGATGGAAACTTCAGCGTAGTGGTGTTCCTAACTTCTGAGTGCTTGACTTTGCAAATCTTAATAACATTTTTTATAATAGTGTTTTACTAGTGTAATTTAAGATTTAAAAAAAAATCTGCAAATACAAAGTCTAGCTGGGAACACCACACTGACACCATAAGGGTCAGCAAAAAGTCAGCAATTTTTATATCCAGAAGACTGATCTCTACCTCTTAATTAAAAAAATAATTGATAGCAGTAGTAGGTTGTTATTCTCTATGCAGACCAGCCAGTATAGAGGAAAGACGACTTTGTGCGCTTTTAGAATTTACAACTACAGTAAAAGCTCTGCTATCCAACATGTTGCGAGTTTGTAGGGGGCTGGCTAATAGAATATTTTAGATAACTGAGTTATTATCAAATGAATAGCAGCCCTTAATATTTTTAAAGATTTATCAGGTCACCCTTCAGTCTTCTTTTTTCCAAGATTAAACATATGGTAGAGTCCTGATTATCCGACCTTCGTTTATCCGACATTCTGCTTTATCCGACGTAGCCATTCGACATGCTATTTATGCACGCATGTGTCATATACCGCCATGGCTGTAGCTTCGTTTGTTCCTCTGCGCTAGTGATTTATGTTTGTGCTGTGATTGTGTTTCATTTTTCCAATTGCGTGTTCCCCTTACTGTAATATAATTTTATTGTTTGAAGAACATGGCGAGTGAAAAGAGAAAAAAAGTGGTTCTTTCCATTGAACAAAAACTTGAAGCCTTAAAGAGACTAGACAAAGGCGAGTCCATGCTAAAAACTGCATCCGAACTCGGTGTGGGGCAAGTTACAGTTGGTGACTGGAAGAGGAAAAGAAAGGAGTTAGAAAAGTGGTGCTCTGATCGAGCCTCAAGTGAAGGACTGAAGGACAGAAAAACAATGAAGAAATGTGAATATGAAAAAGTGAGTGAAGCTTTGTTCTTATGGTTACACAGCAAAGGGATAAGGGCATGCCTGTCACAGGCCCGATTCTGCAAGAGAAAGCTCTGATTTTCCAAAAGGAATTTAATGAAGGGGAACCTGATTTCACAGCTAGTGTAGGCTGGCTTGATCACTGGAAAAAAAGATATGGGTTAAGGCAGCTCAGTATCTGTGGTGAAAAATTACTGGCAAATCAGGGTGGGTTTCTGAAATTTAAAGCTAAATTTCAGTGTCTCATCGACAATGAAGGATTATCAGGTAAGCAGATATGTAACTGTGAGGAGACCGGCTTAAACTATAAAATGCTGCCTTCACAAACTCTTAGCTTCCCGCGCTGAAGCCTCAGCTCCTGGGTATAAATGAAGTAAAGAAAGAGTGACGATTCTAGCCTATAGTAACACTACTGGTAACCACAAACTAAGACTCACATTTATTGGAAAGGCGAAAAAACCACAAGCTTTCAAAAACCTAGCCATGACTGCTCTACCAGTTTTGTACAAGAATCAGAGGAATGCATGGATGGATTCAGCAATTTTCTGAGGCTGGTTTTTCAATGAATTTGTTCCTTCATTAGAACAATTTTTGAAATTGCTAAACCTACCAGTGAAAGCAATCCTTATAATTGATAATGCACCATCTCATCCTCATGAGGATGAACTGATTAGTGGGGACATTAGAATAATTTTTCTTCCTCCTAATATCACCTCATTGTGTCAGACTATGGACCAAGGTGTGCTTGAAACGTTAAAGAAAAAAATATCGCCATAAGCTTTTAACTACTCTCATTGAGGTGATAGATGATGGAAGTGGTATGCTAGATAAGCTAAGGACAGTGAACATAAAAGATGTTATTTACTGGATAGCACAATCAAGGGAAGAGACTGAACAGCAAACTCTGGCAAGATTATGGAGAAAGTTACTTTCGGAAGATGAAAATATACAAGAAATGGTGCAAGAAAATTGTGATGGCCTGCTACCTTTGTTACAACAAATTCCAGCTGTGAGAAAGTGAATGATGATGATATACAGGAATGGATGGAGAAGGATGAGCAACAAGAACTGACTGACCACGACATAATAGCTCTGGTGAATCGGGATAACAATGAAGATGAAGAAGATACAAATGACAATGACAAAACGGAGAGAATGAGTCATAGTGAAGGGGTCAAGGCTCTCGAGGCGGCACTGGCTTATGTTGAACAACAAGGGGAGGCAACTGCTAGTGATGTTATGTTATTGAGACGCTGGCGCGACCTCGCCGCAAGGAAAAGAAAAAAAGCTGGGAAACAAACTTCAATCACTAATTTTTTAAAACAATAACTTTTGCGTTTTGCCACGCTGCATACTAAATGTTCTGTACTCCATTATGTTAGTTGTACTGTAGAATAATTATTAATAAACCTGATTTTATACGTGTTTCCGTATTATCCGACATTTTCGTTAATCCAACCACCCATCAGTCCCATTTAGGTCGGATAATCAGGACTCTACTGTATCCTTTTTTTTTTTTTTAAACCATTCTTCATAGGTCATGTTTTCTAAGCCTTTGATCGTTTTTGTTGCTGTCCCTTATTTGAACACATCTTTCTTAAAATGTGATATCTACAATTGTATAGCTCTACAAATTCATAGATATCCACTTTATATCTGCGAGTATCTGTATGTGAGGATGTGGATGCAGATATCCACAGCTCATTTTTGCAGATATGGATGCAGATATAAGTTTTGTCTCAAACACTGCAAATATATGCTTTATAACCATGGGTATCCGCAGATATGGATATGGATATCCACGAATCATTTATACAGATGCAGATACCAATTTTGTATCCACACGGATATCTACGGAACTGGACACAATATTCCCACTGAGGCCTTACCATTGTTAAGCAGAGTGGGACAGTTATCCTCTAACTTTTTAGATGACACTCCTGTTAATAATATACCCAGGAATGATAGCCTTTTTTAAAAAGAGATAAATATGATGAATATGATATACTGTAATCTCCAGATGCTTTTCAGCAGTATTATTACTTAATTATTCCCTGCTACTGTTAGGTATGCATTTGATTTTTCTTTCCTAAGTAAAATACTTTACACAATAATGTCTTTTATTGACTTTCATCTCAACTTCAAACCAACTTTCCAGTTTGCCATGATCTGTTGAATTCTCTAATCCAATTCTCCAAAGTACTTGTAATTCTTCCCAGCTTGGTGTTACCCGCATATTTTATAGGCATTCTTTCCACTTACTTATCCAAATCACTAATTAAAATATTGAATAGTACCAGCGAAAAGGACTGATTTCCTTCAGGACTCCACAAGATAGGCCCTCCCAACTTGACAGCAAATTGTTGATAACTACTCTGAGTATGTCATCATTCATGTACTACTGAAATGTCAAGGCCTGCCTCCAACTGCCTCAGATACCAGCCTTCACTGCCTACTTGTTATGTATATACCTTCATACTTTCTCTCACATTGTCCACTATGCTTGCGAGGAGCTCCCTATAAGTATCAACAAAACAACTTCATTATCCCCCTTCAAAACCCCGTTTTTCCATAATGCTTACAAAAACAACCCCTAACACTTGACAATAGTTAGTCTACTAGTATGCAGACACCACTGCCTATGATGCTGACCAATATGGGCTCAGTATATCTATATCCATCTGTGACTTATCCTATTTCTTAGATGTAAACTCTCTTGGATGGGACTTTTAGCTTCCCGGAGGGCCATGGTGGGCTGGAGAGAAATGTTTGGCAAGCTGGATCCATCCTGTGGGCCATATTATGGCCTAAACAAATCATGTAAAATTTATCTTTGGTTCATATGCAGAAAAATCAGAGTTGACTCAGGGATAAAATTGACCTATTTCATCTCTATCATTAATAGAAAGGAAAGTAATTATTTTTAAATATAATTGATGGCACAGTAAACAACTAACACTTTTAAAACTAACGTCATCAAGGACAAATCAAACATGAACTACAAAATTAACGTGGACTTACCCTGCTTGTGGGCTTGTCACACTCACTGAATTTTTATGAGCTGGAGATAAGGTCTGAATTTTGCTTCCAGAAGGCCCACCTGTAGATAACACTTTACTCGTAGGCGTACCTTATGATATAAAGAAGCTAATAATAGATTTTGCTACTGGATGAAAAAATAGTATTCTTGTATGATAACATGTAGAGCCCACTTTTAAATCAGAACACAAAATTCTTAAAAACTCATTTCTGAATATATAATGGCACTAGTAAGAGTACTAATCATTACCTAGAAGCCCAGTGAGACAAAAAGGTCTATTCTACTAAAAATACGGGCATGAATTGGTGCATTCTGCATTTTAAAGAAAATTCAATAATGAATAGGGCCGTATAAATGCAATAATGAATTTCACAGACAGAAATGCTAGGTGCCTATTTGCAATTAGAATAGGGCCCAATGTTTATGGAATTTGCTTTACTATACATATATTTTAAATTGCTTACCAGTATATGCAGTGTACTAAGAGAATTTACCAACCAAAATCAAAATCTGACTTCAAAAGGCTGAAATTAAAAGCAGTGTTGCACTTGATCAGTCCACAGAAGACCCAGTTAAACACAGTACTTAACCAAATGGGTAATTAAGCATGAAAGCAGTCTCAGTGACCTGAATAGGAATACGCATGAATAAAGTCATAAATGTGCTAAAAAGTATCTCGATGAACAGACTGAAACAGTGTCCCTGTTTTAGGACACTTACTAAGTCTTTAATTGAATTTTTATTGAATAACTAAATCTACAAATCAAAAATCACAATAGATGCCAATTTAAAATGTAGCAAAAGGCCTGTGATTACAAAAAAAAAATCTAGTAAAAAGCAACAGGAAGTAGTATGCAAGTAAAAGCCAACTGCAATATAACTCACCCATGTGCTACTGTTTGAGTTCTACAAGTTCTCCATAAGAAACTTTTATGTCTTGTCTTTATCTGTGCGCACTACTTGTAGAACTCTACTGCTACTAAAATTATACAATCATTATTTCCATCTGAAATCAATTATTTAGAAAGTAAATATACAGTTCAAAATACCAGGTCATACCTACAACAGTTTTGCTGACATTACTTGGCTGTGGTAAGCGTGAAGAGGACGGTGTTGATCCTGTAGAAGGTGCCTTTCTAACAGTAGCAGGCTTGTACTGTAACAATGGACATAAAACTATAATATAATTAATTATTTAGCTGTTTAATCCAGTAATAAAATATAAAGTAAAAGACTGTTAGCCTCAGGAGGGTAGTCATGTTAGTCTGTAACTGAAAAAACCTTCAACAACAAATAGTTCTGCAGCACCTAAAGTTATGTCTACACAGCGACATTATTTCGAAATAACTTAGTCCGTGTCTACACAGCAGGCAGTTATTTTGAAATAATGCTGAAATACTGTCAAGCTGGAGGACTTCTTATTTTGACTCCTGTAACCCTTACTGTATGAGGATTAAGGAAAGTCAGAGGAAGAGTGCTCTATTTCAAAGTAAATGCTGTGCAGATGCTCCCAACTTCGAAATAAGCTACTAATTGGCGTAGTTCAATTTGTGTAGCTTATTTCAAATTAAGCCCTGAAGTGTAGGTGCACCCTTAGGCTATGTCTAGACTGCAGGCTTCTTTCGAAAGAGCCTCTTTCGAAAGCATCTTTCGAAAGAGCCTCTTTCGAAAGATCGCGTCTAGACTGCAGTCGGATCTTTCGAAAGAGAAATCCGCTTTTTCGAAAGAGAGCACCCAGCGAGTCTGGATGCTCTCTTTCGAAGACGGCCTCTTTACATTGAAGAACGCCTTCTTTCGAAAGAGGAACTTTCGAAAGAAGGCGTTCTTCCTCGTAAATTGAGGTTTACCGCCATCAAAAGAAAAGCCGCGTTCTTTCGAAATAATTTCGAAAGAACACGGCTTGAGTCTGGACGCAGGGGAAGTTTTTTCGGGAAAAGGCTACTTTTCCCGAAAAAACCCCTGAGTCTGGACACGGCCCTAGAGACTAACAAAAATGTAGATGGTATCATGAGCTTTCGTGGTCACAACCCAGTTCTTCAGATGAATGAAGTATGGGGTCCAGTGTAGGGATGTTAAAGTTAGTTTAATCAACTAATCGATGAATTTTCCATCGACTAGATGATTAGTCGATAAATGGGGAAGCTGCAGCAGGGTTAGCTCCCATCCAGGAGCTAACCCTACTGCAGCTATGCCTTTTAAATGCATTAAAAGCTGACAGGCTCTTAATACATTTAAAAGGCTAATGTGCAGCAGGGGAAGGGCCCAGCGTGAGCCGGTAATCAGCTGTCCCAGCTCAAACAGGGTGTCCCGCCCCATGCTTCTGCTTTTTAAATGTAGAAATTACTGGCTGGGATTGGGCACAAGCCAAGAATCAGCCCGCTACCCCCTGTGGAGACAGTGCTGAGGGGGAAACTCTCTTTTAAGCTGGCTGCCCCCAGCACTGGCTTCTGCTCCCCCCTCTTGCTGCAAGGGGCAGGGAAGCGACTAGTCGAGGGACTAGTTGACTAGCCAATAAGCTTTTGCTTACTGGATAGTCAATTAGTCGCTTACATCCATAGTCCAGGGTACAAACAAATAGAGAAAGAAAGGGGATGGAGAGAGAAAGAGAAGGGGGGAAAAAAAAAAAAAAAAGGAAAAAATATCGTCAGTCAATTAGAGTGTCTGTGTTAAATGAGGCTAACAGAGTGGGGTATAAGTACCCAGTGCTTAACTTTTTATGTCATTACAGTGTGAAATGTACCAGCCCATCCAGGTCAGGTCTTTCTTCAAACCTTGATTACAGGTGTCAAACACTTTAACCACCCTAGACAGTCAGTAATGGATCTGAGAGTAGCCATCCTTCCACAAAAGAATTTCAAAACCCACTTACAAAACTGGAGTTCATCTGCAAATTCAATACAATCAACTTAGGACTGAATAAAGATCTTCAATGGTTAACACACAACAAAGCCAATTTCCCCTCTTTTGATATTCACATCTCCATAGCAAATGCCGTGAGTGAGCCACTTCCACCCTGACTTGATTAGCTTCATTAACATTATATATATATGTATGTGTGTATATATCACACACACACAGGGTTCGCCACGGCTTGGCGAGCCCTGCTCGTCAGCCGCGCTGTCCGGCATT
This sequence comes from Pelodiscus sinensis, assembly GCF_052426305.1. Classification (NCBI taxonomy): domain Eukaryota; kingdom Metazoa; phylum Chordata; order Testudines; family Trionychidae; genus Pelodiscus; species Pelodiscus sinensis. The sequence goes on from NC_143053.1 coordinate 52,221,775, forward strand.
CTGCGCATGTGCACATCACCCGAACCCGGCTCTTCCGGGATGTAATCTACTCACCGCAGGCGAGTAGATTACATAGATTGTCGAGCCCTGTATATGTATGTGTATATTATACACACACACACACACACACACACACAAAACTTCCGATAATCCGGCACCTTTAGGTCCCAGGGGGTGCCGGATTATCAAGTATGCCGGACTTTCGGAAGGGGGGGCTTTGAGGTGTCTGGGGTGGGGTGAGGGGAAATGGGAGGGCAGCGCTGCAGGACCAACCCGGCAGCATCCCAACTGCTCTGCCCCGGGCTTCTTCAAGTCAGCTGCTCGTCAGTTTCAGCAGCGGCTGACTTGGGGACGCCCGGGGCAGAGCAGCTGTGGGGTTGCCGAGTTGGTCCCGCAGAGCCAAGGGGCAGCGCTACGGGACCAACCCAGCACCCCAGCTGCTTTGCCCCGGGCGTACCCAAGTCAGCCGCTCCTGAAACTGACGAGTGGCTGACTCAGGGAAGCCCAGGGCAGAGCAGCTCTAATTGGCTGCCTGGAGCACTTCCGTTTTCCAGGTGGTGCCGGACTAGCAGGCGTGCCAGACCACTGGATGCTGGACAACTGGAGTTTTACTGTACACACACACACACACACACACACACACACCCCCCTCGACAAATACGCTCGCCCGTGGTGAGTAGATTTTACCAGCTGGCGAGTGTAAAAGACAACACAAAAAAGGGGTGGGGGGGGCAAAACGTTTTGCTTGGGGCAGCAAAAAACCTAGAGCTGGCCCTGGGGGAGGGGAAGGGGCTGGGCTGGGCTGTGGGGAGGGAAGGGGAGGAGAAAAATATGGGGAAGGGGCTTGTGCTGAGGGGAGGGTAGGGAAGGGGAGGAGAGCGGAGGAGGTCAGGAGAAGAAGAAGAAGAAGAAGAAGAAGAAGAAGAAAGGGGAAGGCACCAAGAGACAGGGGTGCAGGAGAGACAAATCCCAGGGGGCCAAGTGCAGACAATGAGGAAAAGGGCAGGAGGGAAGGTGTCAGTGGGAGGGGGGAACAGGGTGATGCTGGGAGAGGAGAGGAAAAGGGCACTGGGGGCTAGAGGGAGGAGGGGGAGGTGCTGGGAGAAGGCTTGAAAGAAGGGGTGGGCATGAGGAAGGCGAGGAGCAAGGCATGTGTGAGGGCACAGGGGCATGAGGGGAACAGGGGAGAGGATGGCGAGGGGGTGGGTATCAGGGAAAAAGAGGGCAAAGGGGGCAGGAGGGAAGGGGGAGGCACCAGGAGGGTGCAGGTGCCAGGAGATTCTGGGGGTGAAGCAGAAGGGCAGACACCTGAAGGGGAGGGACCAGCACCAGAGGAGAGGCAGGGCAGGTGTGTAGAGGGAGGTGTTAGGAGAGGGGATGAGGAGGGGTAGCTCACATGATCAGAGTGGGGCTACTGGAGGAGTGGGCACAGGGGGGAGAGAAGGGCTGGTGGAGGGGGGCAGGTCTCAGGACAGCAGAGGAGGGTGAGGGGTGGTAGGAAGCAGGCACCAGGGGAGCTGATGGAGCAAGGGGAGGAGACATGGCAGCAGAGGGAAAAGGTAGAGGTTTATAAGGTATTTATTAACAACTTGGTGATATTTATTAATAACTTATTAGTAATTACTGTTCTTATTAGGAATTTATGCCATTAAAAAAAAAGCACACTTTTTTGGGGGGGAGGGCAGCGAGTCCCTTTTTTGTCTGGCGAGTAGGGTTTTCCGTATTTTGTCAAGCCCTGTGTGTGCGTGTGTATATATATCCCTGCCTCTGTAACCTCCACTCCAATTCATCTGAAGAAGTGGGTTTTATCCACAAAAGATTATGCCCTAATATATCTATGGAAACATCTACACAGCAGCACTATTTTGGGATAACATCTGTTATCTCAAAATAGTATTCTGCATGTCTTAAGAACATGCTTGTTATTTTGAAATACATTTGAAAGAATGGGCTTCTTATTCCAGTTTCCTGTAAACCTCATTGCAGAGGATTAAAAGGAAGCTGCCAGAATAGTGATTTATTTTGAAATTAGCACTGTGTAGACAACGCCAAATTTTGAAATAAGCTCTTTTAAAATAAGCTATGTAATTTGTGTAGCTCAAATTGCGTAGCATATTTTGAGGTACACACTACTGCGTAGATGTATCCTGTTAGTCTCTAAGGTTCCACAGGACTCCTTGTTGTTTGTGCAGATACAGACTAACGTGGCTACCCCTCTGATAATTTTATTTAGTTGTTTTAGTTTACACTTGTTTTGTTAGCATTTTCCTTTTCTGTCTACATCTCTCATGTCCAGACATCTGTGTACCATCATCTCAGCAACCTGGTATATTTATCAGAGAGCTGCTAGGCAGATGTCTGGACATGAGAGATGTAGACAGAAAAGGAAAATGGTAACAAAACAAGTGTAAACTAAAACAACTAAATAAAATTATCAGAGGGGTAGCCACGTTAGTCTGTATTTGCAAAAACAACAAGGAGTCCTGTGGCACCTTAAAGGTGAACATGGCTTTACTATAAATAAATCTGACAAAGTAAGTCTTTGCCCATGTAAGCTTATGAGCAAATAAATCTGTGAGTCTTTAAGATGCCATAGACTCATTGTTTTTGTTTGTCTATTTTGTTGGTAATTTCTCATATGTCCCATGAAAAAAAGTCAGAATTGTCATACTCTAGTACAGTGTTTCTTCAACTGTGTTCTGCGGCACACTCAGAGGTGTGCCGTGGAGAACATAATTCAAAATGGCCACCCTTAAAGGGGCAGGCTACCTTTTATTGAGCAAAAAAAAACCCCAACCCGTGTTTCCCCCAACCTCCTCTCCCCCCCCCCCCAGCAAAAAATCCTTGGTGTTCCTCATAAAAAAAAATTGTTTGGTATTCCTTGGTCTTAAAAAGTTTAAGAAACACTGCTCTAGTACCTTAACTTGCTCCACAGTTAAGAATCCAGTTCAAAATTCAGTTCTTGTTTTTATTATGTTCTCTGGACTTGTTTCAACCTAGTTTACAAATCTTGCCTTTCTGTACTCCTCCTCCTCCTAATGCCTCCATAAACCTTCAGTATTCTGCATGCAAAAGTCTGGAGCACTACATCTCTTCCATTTCCCAGAATCTCACTTATATTTTGAGACAGCTTTCTTTTATCTGACTCATATTATCTGGGAAAGTCTTCCTGAATCTCTACACTTAATTAACTATCATCCAACCCCCTGAACTTTTCTCTTATCTATGCCTCTTGATTTCTCTTTCACACAGTTATGTTATTCTGGACTTGCATTATTTAACTCTACAAATCCTCATCTGTGTCTATAAATATATTTAAAGTTATTTAACTCTATTTAACACTATACATCTAAATATTTATCTTTGTGATACTCCTAAAATGATTAACTGACTTGGCTTAACAATCAAAGACATAAAATAAATCATCAGTCAAAGAAAGTATCATAATTCACCTGTGTTCGGGCAGGCAGCTTCCCTTTTGCATCAGCAGTCAATTTTCCTTTATTAGTAATACGTGCTGCCTGTTCCTTGCAGAAACTGATGTGCCGGTCAGCTGCATTTTCATTAAATCTTCTCTGGCAATATGGGCACTGAATGTAATCTTAAAAACAAAACAAAAAACACCTTAACTTGAAAAAGGGAAGATGAACAACGGGTCTTTCAGGCAGTTGTACAACCACTTTATAGTAATTTCCTCTAGACTGTATTTTACTAGCTTGCTTATGATAATATCTTATAAGACCTATAAGACTAATTAAAATTCAAGATATATAATTTCTATAGCTGCTAGTAGGAACCTTTGCATTTGAGTGCCCTAATTTATCATTGGGATTTGAATTACACTTTCAAAAACTTTATTATTGAAGTCCCAAAAGATAACAATAGCAATTTCAAGTTTTCACCGATAATTTTGAAACAAGTGAACATTGTGTATACTGAAAGCATTACTAAAAAATTAAGTCACATATGGACCAGGGAAACTGAATCAAAGGGAAAATGTAACTCAAATTAGAGACATTCTTAAACAGATTAATTTGTGCGTACGTTGTAATTCGGGATTAATTTAATCACTGCAGTGACTACAGTCTCTCTTGCTTTGCAAAAGGAATAACTTTTGCTAGCTTTGCAAAAGGTAGGAAAAGCTTTGCTAAAATTTGTAACAATGAAAGATAATCCTGGCTTCTATGTTCAAAGATGTTTCCTTAGAGATGATAAATTTCAAGGAGAAAATATACTTGGGTAAAGTTACAAAGCTTTCAGACCTACATGTCTAAACTCTGCCATTTGACATGTGGATACCAGACTCAACCAGCTACAGTAATCAATGTTCACACAGATTAAATCTTTGGACTTCATATAAAGGAATGGTAACAGAAAGAGAATTAATCCGATATGGTAACATATACATTAATAGCCTGGAAGGCCTCTTCACATAGGTGCTGAGTGAGAAGGGAAAGGAGAGTGCCCTGTATTGGTAACTACCTTTAAAATTACACAAATACTAGCAAATCCACAATAAATGATGGCAGAATCCAAGCAGTGTACCGTAAGAATTACCTTACTGGATTAAAAATAGTATTTCATTTTGCCCCATTCCTGTCTCCAACATTGGCCAGTAGGGATGGTGCTAGATATCCTGAACAAGTAATTACAGAAGAAAATGCTCACGGGGAAGAATTTTTTTAAAAAATCCTAGAGGGGACATGATCGGAAAGGGGACATGATCGGAAAGGGGGCATGATCGGAAACCCAATGGAAGTCTTCACATTTATTTCAATAGGCTTTAAATCAGACCCTTAAAGGTAATCTTAAGACCTTAAGCATCAGGGTTTGCATACTTTCCAAACTGTACTTGGTTAGTTTATTCTTTGACTTTTTAACTACCCAGCCACCTGGCAATGAGAAATATTGTTATTATTGTCCCATTGCACTGCAGCAGTTAAATGCACATTTTCTACAAGAAACTTGATCAAAACACAGATAAAGGTAATTTTTCAGCCCTATTAGGCTATTGTTCATTGGCTTACAGAAGGGACTGCAACAAAACATATGAGAACACAGTCAAAGTGAGCATTCAATTGGTGGAAACACTAATACAGGACTATACCAGTGATATTCTGCATGACCTCAATTTCAAAGATGTACATTTATCCATAAAGTTAGTTAAAATTCACTTGACTTTAAATTTGGAACAATAGTTCAGAAGAGTATAAAATTTCAGTCCAAATTTTGGAACAAATAATATGTGAAGTCTTCACTTGACTATAGACAGTTATCATAAAAAATGGCATAACAGCATGAGTGCTACGCATTCTCCTCAACATAATTCTCATACTTTATGGGGCGGCCTGATTCTTGAAGAAAGATTTCCTTTTCCAAAGAAAGGAAACAAAAACCTGACTCATCCCATAGACGTTAGCAATTCTTAGTCAGTCAGACTCCGTAACAGATCATCAGCTATTTAGCTGTTATCAGATGACAGTTCTCTGTACACATTCATGACCATCTGATTCCTTTTTATTCCTTACCAATTCAACACATACAACATATCAAAATTACAAACTTTGATGGAACTTCACCATTTCACATACCTGGATCATATGAAGGTGGAGGAGGAGGAGGAAGTTTTCCACCCTCTTTGAGAGTCTGATCTAGTCCTTTGGCTGCTCGTATAGTTGCTATAAATTCCTCATGCTTTCGTCTCCAATTGGATTGTTTTTTGGGGGGTTCTGGCTATGAAGCCAACAAAAAAAAATTAAGGTGTTTTGGGGTACCTCATTTTATACAACACATTTCTGATTTTATTATGCACTATTTAATACTATAGTGATAGAAATGTAGCCGTGTTAGTCTGGTGTAGCTGAAACAAAATACAGGACTATGTAGCACTTTAAAGACTAACAAGATGGTTTATTAGATGATGAGCTTTCATGGTCCAGACCCACTTCCTAAGATCAAATAGATAGCTTCTCCAATTATCACCTCTAATACCATTAACTCACAGACATCTACCCTTCCCCACCTCTAATATCATTAACTCACAGGCATTTCACCTTCCCTTTCCCTGTCCCCCCCCCCGCCCCCATCCCCCTTCTGTTCTGAAATGTGATTTGTCCTTTTCATATGTGTTCTTTTTTTTTAAATTGTATCCTTTGGTATATATGGTTGTGACTATTTTCTTCCACAATTTGATCTGAGGAAGTGGATCTGGCCCACGAAAGCTCATCATCTAATAAACCATCTTGTTCGTCTTTAAAGTGCTACATAGTCCTGTTTTTTATTTAATACTATAATATTTAAAATCCTGTCTGACCCTAAAGCAAAGTTATATTTCAAAACACATAAAGAGCTATGTGTTTGCATAAATCTGCAAAGAAGAACATGGGTGACACCTTAAACGAGAACGATCTGGATATCCAGTTTGGCATAAGGATGACAAAAGTTTGTGTCTCAGAAACACAAAGAGTAAATATTTTAATCAGCAGTATACCTGGAATTTCTGAAAACCGTGATTTCTGATACCCTTTTCTGCTCTCTGATCCCTAGTCCAGAGCCAAGACTGAGTGTGACAGAGTAGTATATCTGCAGTAACCTGTGAAATCCCTTTTATTCTGTAACTTCTATTTTGATTTTGTGCCATGTGTGAAACGTGTAACTTTGCAAGTCTATTACAATGTATCCTGTCCAGAAAACATGCTTGTTATCTTGAAGGATTCTTGCTGAGAAGCTATCACAGAGCAGTCTAAGGCCAGAAACTTGGAGTGTGCCTCAACTGCTGGACTAAAATCATAGAACAATGAATTTTCTACACAGTGGCATCAGTGTGGTTGGTAGATTTGCAACTGTTCAGCCAAAGAGGTGAACCTCAGGACTTCTCTTATTTTGTAAAGATCTGTAAATTTCTAGTGCTTTTCAAAGAGAAAAGTGACTATGGCTAAGAAATTCCTTAGCTAAGCCTGTCTTCTTTGCTTTCCTGTAACTTTGTCCCTGAAAGGTTTATACCCACAACTAAGTGGAATTCTGAGATATTGGTTTCAGGGTTTGGGGCAGCTGAGACTACAGAGTCCCAACATCATAAGAAAGAGTTCAGACGTGGAGTCTAAACTCTAGAGACCCAGATCTAGAACAGTGGTCAGAATCTGCCCAGACCCTGTTAGAGGAATGTTGGACCCAGTGGTTTTGTTCACTCATGTCCATCCAGAGAAAAACTAGGGCAGACTGGCACTTAGAATAGTATACTAATCTTGAATAGTATACTAATCTTGAAAACATTTGCACTGGTCCATCACATTTCACAATTATGTCATTCTGATTACATCATTTTTCTTTCTACATTTTAATTCCAATATGATTTTAGCAACCAGTGTCTTATTAAATGCTACAGGTTACTACTTTATATCACTAGAAAGCTGGGTCTGTTTTAATCTAATCTAAATTTTTACAAGATAGTGGACTTTACAATTATACCGGTTTCTTGATCTAACTGTATGTTTTGGCTAAGGTTGTTCTGACTGCCACATATGCATTACCACCAGTGGTATTGCTTGCACACAAATAATTAACTAAGCACAAAATACAAGCCCAAAAATCATAATATTCAGAGGCTATCTACCTACCCGTGGTTTCAGAGGTTTTACTGTGGAAATATCAGTTCCTTCTGCTCTCTGTCTGCTGGAATCAAATGCCTTCCTTTTCCTTGTAGCAGTTTTTTGGCAAATGGGTGAATGCTTTTTCTGTAAAAAGAAGAGGGGAAATGTATGCAATATTTATACAAACAGCATGAAGATCTTATTAGAAAGTTCAATCATCAGATAAAAAAAATAACCAATAGCCTTCTATTTCTCAAGATGATGGGAATGATTTCACCTAAACATTTATGCCACTTCTTGTTGAATTGTCAGTCTTCTCTCTAAAACACACAGCCATACCAAGTGTTGAGAAAAAAGGTACAAGCTCAAAGCAAATACATTATATGGATAAATAATTACTGTCATTGCATACAGAAGTTGGATGATTCGAACCTCAATTTGCGTATCTTCTTACATTTTTCTTCCGAAAGAGGCTTTTCTGACATTTGTCCCATCTATACTGGGCCAAATGTAGGGGGGAAAAGCCTGTTTCGAAACATCCCTTCTTCCTTGTAGAACGAGGTTTACAAGGAGGCAAAAAAAAAAACGCATCTGCTTTTCTGAATTTTTTTTTCAGAAAAGCAGACGCATTCCTTGGATACTTCTGGTATCCCAGAAAACTTTGCAGTCTAGACGTACCCTAAGTGAGAGGAAGCTTGACATTAAGTTCTTCACTATAAAATGAATAATAATAAAGATTGGTGTTAAGGAGGACATGCTCACACTTCATAGTAACGCAGATCGGGGATGGTTGACAAAGTTCACCCTTTCTCAATTTAGTACAGGATGATATGTGGGCTTACATATTCAGAAGTGACTAGTAATTGTAAGTGTCCTTAAAAAGGCCTGATTTTCACTGGAACTCTGAAAATCAGGTTTGTTTACGGTGTTTTAAGTAGAGTACCCTCACAAAGCAGGAACTAAACGTCATTAGTAACTTTTGAAAATGTAGACCCGGATGCTTTGCTGCTCTGACCACATCAGAGGGATCAACACAGGATTCTAAGTTGAGAAACCTATTTCAAAATAGGGATGTTACATTTAGATTAATTAAAAAAAATTGAATAGTCAGTGAGATATCCACTGACTACTGGATTAGTCTATAAGGGTGCCTCCACCCTTGAACTGCAAGAAGAAGAGGGGAAATGTACGCAATATTTATACAAACAGCATGAATCTCGGCTCTTGCTACAGTTCAAAAGCAGAAGCCCTGCAGGAAGCATGGGGCTTCCTTTTGAAATGTACAAGAGCCTCATTAGCCCCACTGGGGTTCTTGTACATTTCAAAAGCAGAACTGCAGCAGAAGCAGCGCAAGCAGACACTGCTTCAGTCCCTGCTTGTGCCATTTCCCTCTGTGCCTCTACTTCCCCTGTCCCCCGCAGAGACATTGATGGGGGGAAACTGGCTTTTAAGCCAGCTTCCCCCCAGCCGCAGCTCCTACTCCTCCCCACTTGCTGCCTCTCTCTGATAGAGGCAGTGGGGGGGAGAGGGAAGAAGCAACTAGTTGCATCACTAGTCGACAATCCGATAAACTGTTCATCCAAAAGTTGACTAATCTCTTACATCTGTATTTCAAAAGCAAATAGAAAAAGATATTCATTTTACTCACCAGTGCTGTTGGAAAGAATGTCCTTCCACAAATCTTGCATGGTAATAGATCTCCAGCTGGAACTGAAAGATCAGTTTCTAACCAAAAAAAAAAAAAAAAAAAATGCATATTTATTATAAACAAACTGATTTTTTCCAACTTTTTGACAACACTTTGGGTATGTAAAAAATCTTTTCTTCCACCTTGCCCTTGCTGACTTAATATATTTAGTAGGAATGTGTAACTAGTTAACTGGGAGCAGCCTTCAACCTGGTCTGGGAGTCAGTGGTCTTCCACACGGCCAGAAGCGGCAGACCAGGGGTGAGGTGCTGCCAGCTCCCAGCCCTGCTACTCCAGGGCTGCCAGAGAGGAATAATCAATTCCACAAATAGAAGATGAGAAATGACTGCCTATGAATAAGTACTGCAGAAAGAAATCTGGGAGTTTTAGTGGATCACAATATAATACCATTGCGAAAGTGTGGGGGGGGGGGGGGAGCAAACTGCATTCTGAGATGTATTGGCAGGAGTGTTGTAACCAAGACACAAAGGTTAATTCTTCCATTCTACTGAGGAGTGGAGTACTGGGCACCACTTTGGTAAACATGTAGACAAATTGAGGAAAAACAAGAAGAAAGAAACAAAAATGATTAAAGGTCTAGACAACATCATCTATGAGGAATAATTGAAAAGAAAAAAAGGTTTAATCTGGAGAAAACAAAAAGGAGACATGGACAAAGAGGAATAAAACAACAGTCTTAAAATACTTAAAACATTGCAAGAAAATGTAGGGTGATAAAATTGTTCTTAACAGAAGAGGACAGGAAAAGGTGGCTTAAATTGAAGCAAGGAAGTTTAGACATTAAGAAAAATTTCCTAATGGTAAGTGTTGTTAAGTACTGGAATTAATTGCCAAGAAAGACTGCGGTATTTGCATCATTGGAGCTTTTTAAGAACAGGTTACACTGTCACAAACACCTGTCATGAAAAGTCTAATTAATTATTGCTGCTTCAGTGCAAGGGACTGGACTAGATGATCTACTCAAGTCCCTTTGAAGTTCTACATGTCTATGATTCTATATTTCACATGTTTAACTTACTAATTTTTGTCACTCTTTGGAAAGAAATATTATTACATGAGCAGGTCCTTTATCACAGCATATGTAACCCACATTTCTTTTTATAAAAATAATTTAAACTATTGTTTTCTAAGTGCTTGCAAATTGATTTGAAGTGACAGTTGGCATGATTTGTTCTTCACACATCCATGTCAAACCAGCCCAATAGCTTTCTTTGGCAGGAGAACAAGCATTTTGGATAAGGGGGAAGCAGTAGGTGTGGTATATATTGACTTTGGTAAGGTTTTTTGATACTGTCAGACGTGACTTTCTCATGAACAGATTAGGGAAATACAAACTAGATGGACCTATTATAAATTGGGTGCATAACTAGTTGGGAAACCATTTGCAGAGAGTAGCTATTAGTGGTTCAGACAAGCTGGAAGGATGGATTGAATAGGATAATGCAGGGGTCAGTTCTGCTCAATATCCTCAATTATTTAGATTATGGCATAGACTGTACTTATAAAGTTTGTGGATGACACCAACCTGTGAAGGGTTTCAAGTGTTGGAGAATAAGTTTAAAATTCAAAGTGATTTGGACAAACTGGAAAAAAGATCTAAAGTAAATAGGATAAACTTCAATATGGAAAAAAAAATCAAAAGCACTCCACTTAGGAAGGAACTATTTTGTAACTACACATGTACAAAATGGAAAATGACTGTCTAGGAAGGAGCACTGTCGAAAGGGCTCTGGGGCTCATACTGGATCACAAACTAAATAGGAGTCAACACTGCAAAACTGCTGAAAAATGCAAGCATTCTAAAAGGATTGTTAAAATATGTTTATTTTGGTAAACATGTACTCGCTGAAATTTTCAGTGGATACATGTTTACACGCAGAGGGCTGGGGGAAATGCAGCGCAGGGGGGCAGGTAGCTCTGCAGAAGCCAGTACACATGGGAAACTGGCTCAAAAGCCGGCTCCCACCCGCCAACCTGCTCCTGGAGAGCTGGCTTCTGACTGTGATACTGACTCCCCGGAAGCTAGTGCGTGTCAGGAGTCAGCTGCCACCCCATAATGCAGGCTCTGATAGACAGCGCAGGGTGGCAGCTGGCTCCCTGGGAATGGGACAGGAGCCTGTGTACAACCATTTGTGATGATCAATAAGCCCGGGCTTATTGGTTAATCACTTAAACAGTTCTTCCATTACATCCTTAGATAGGACAAGAAGCAATGGTCTTAAACTACAGCAAAAGCAATTCAGGCTGGATTTCAGGAAAAACTCCCTATCAGAATGGTTAAGTACTAGAATAAATTGCCTTGGGAGGTTGTGGAATCTCTGTTGTTAGGGATAGAAGCAACTAGTTCACTATCCAATAAGCAAATGCCAGGCTCTTGCTACATTTCAAAAGCAGAAGTGCTGGGAGCCTGGGGCAAGCTGGAGACTCAAATAGTCCCCCACTGGTTACACATGGGGGCCAGAAGGGAACTGTTTGAATCTCTTATTGGCCCCACACTCCCAGTGGCGCTTTGCTTCTGAAATATACAAGAGCCCTCCGATGGCTCTTGTATATTTCAAAAGCAGGGAGCACAGGCTCAGCAGGAGATTGCTTGAGTCTCCCACTGGCCATGCTCCCTGCGATGCTTCCACCTTTGAAACGTAGCAAGAGCGGAGAGGGCTCTTGTTACATTTCAAAGATGGAGGTGCCCTTATCGACTAATTGAATAGTTGATACAAATTACATAAACTATTTGATTAGTTGATTAATCTAAATCTAACATCTTTCTCTTTTACTGAAGATTTTTAAGACCATGTTAGACAAACACCTGTCAGGGGATATGTAGTCTTTTCTTGGGCGCAGTGTATTGAATTGTAGACCTCTTACATTCTCTTCCAGCCTTATTCTGCTTTCTGCTACAACCCAACCAAGTATTATTTGCATTAATCTAACTCTACCAGATAAAAAGTTGAGCTTGTCCACACTTACAGCACTGCTCCAACATTCCCACTAAGCATTATAGTACTACCTATGAGCTTCTCTTTCACTTCTCCAAGAAGTAGTAACTACAGCGCTAGGGTGGTCTACACTAGGGGTTAGCTCATTATAACAATGCTGCTCAGGAGGGTGGAAAAAGTTACATCAATAGAAGTTTGTGATATATACCATGACATAATTAATCATTTATAATATCTCAAGCAAGTGCTTCAAACTTATAATACAATCTAACACAATGCTCTAGATAAACAAGGCCTACAAGATTGCTGGCACCAACCAAAACAATGCCTAGTCCTAGTGTCAATCCCAGGATATCAACTGGCTGCAGCACATCAGCAAGGCATAGCCTTAGGTTGGGAACTCCCCAAAAAAATGCTGCAGAGATGATCAGGTGCTTTTAAAACCTGGAAGCAAATGTGTGTCTACAAACAGCCAAGCACTAAAGGGTACGTCTAGACTACATGCCTCTGGCAACAGAGGCACGTAGATTAAACTACTAGGCATAGGAAAATGAAGCTGCAATTTAAATAATCTGGGAGATGGACAAATGCCTTTGATGTCGAGGGAGGCATGTCCAGACTACTGCCCTGAGTGGACAAACGCTCAGCTGATCGGCTCAGCTGGCAGCCATGTACACTTAAATGAAGTGGCGATTATTTAAATCACAGCTTCATTTTCCTATGCCTGGTAGCCTAAGCTACATGCCTCTGGCGACAGGTAGTCTAGACGTACCGTAAGCGCCCAGTTGTGGAGCCCACCCTGGCCCCGCAAGGTCACTGCTGGGCAGACAGCCGGGATGACCCGGCCCCCCAGGACACGCCGCGCGGCTCCCCAAGGCGCTGGCAGGCTGCAGCCGCTCTGAGCCGCAGCAAACGAGGCTGTTCGTGCCCCGGAGAGCCCGCAAGCCGCATAGCTCGGCGCCGGGCCGGGGCTCTGCCGAGCTACAGCGAGGAGGAACTGGGAGGGGCCCCGCACCCCCACCCCGCGGCGGCTCCGGAGCCCGGCTGCCTCCGGGGGGTGGGGGATGCGGTGCCCAAGGCGGAGCTGAGGTCCCGTATTCCCCTCCCCCAGGCACCCCCGCTCCTCGTCCCACCCCCCTTCCTAGCCAGCCCCGCCCAGACCCGGACACACACAGCGGCCCGGCGCGGCTCCCCGCCCTCCAAGGCTCCCGCCTCCTCCCCCGGGGCTGGGACCCGCTGGGTCTCCGTTCCCCGCGCCCCACCCTTCACCTTCCAGCTCCTCCATGGCGCGCTCCGGCTCGGCTCGGCTGCCGCTGCTGTAGCAACGCGGCCCCACCCCGGCCGCTAAGATCCCCCGCTCCCATTGGCTTCCCGGCCGGCGCGCAGGGCAGGAGGGAGGGAGACAGGGCTCCCCTCCCCCCGCCGGACCTGGAGGCGCTCGCTGCTGACTCTGGCAGCCGCCTGATTCCCGCCCCCCTCGGCCTCTCTGGCCTCCTCCCTACGTGTCCGAGCTCCCCGCCTCTCCTGTCCCTGCCCGCGCACCCGCTCCCCTTGCACTGCCCCCGCCGCCAAATGCCCGCGCATCTCTAAGTCTTCCCTGCGTCTCTAGTCGCTCCCCAGATACCTCCGCGTGGCCTCCCCCACCCGGGACCTCAATCTGCTGCTCCCCTAATGCCCCGCATCTTCCACCTCCCCAAATGACCGGGCCCTGGTCCCCATTCTTCGAGCCCTTCCCAAAGCCTCATGTCCCCCAGTTGCTCTAAATCCCCTGGTGGCCCCCAGTTCTTTTGGCTCTCTTACTTTTTCCCTGGCATCTTCCAAAATACCCCTTGTTTCCCCTCCCCATGCAATTTTCTTGCATCCAGTATGTCCTTAGTCTAATTTACCTTCCACTCTCCTGAATCCTCTGACATATGCCTGTACATCTTTTCTTACTCTCAACTCCCCCTCCCTCAGTTCATTGCTAATCTTTTCCTTTCAACCCAGATTCCCTCTGATTGCCAGTTGCTGGACTGGGATGATGTAATTCAGAACTGGGGTACCTTTTTTGGGCCAGAGGCTGCTAACCCACAGAAAAGTCAGTTGGGGGCTGGACACAAGTGAAAAGCAAAAAAAAAAAAAAAACCTAAACAAACCCTCACTGACATGGCCCCAAACTGAGAAGGAGAAAGACACTCCCCACATTCCCTCACACATCCCATCCTGGGGAGAAGGATAAACTAGTACATTTTATGTGCTCTATCCCCATGGAGAAGCAATGTGGGGGCTAGAGCACCTTCCCAATACTGGAGGGGAGCCCCAAGCCTCAGGGGCTGGATCTAGGTTCCCCACCCCTGTAATCAATCACTTGATAATTGCCCTGGTCTCCCTTTGAAGCACTGGCCACAGTCAGAAGATGGGCTATTGTGCTAGATGGACCATTGATCTGACCAAATCTGACTAACATTATTCTGTTCCCTTTAGGGATGTAAGTGACTAGTTGACTATCCAATAAGCAAAAGCAGAGGCAGCAAGTGGGGGAACAGGAGCCAGCGCTGGGTGGAGCCTGCTTAAAAGCTCGTTCCCCCAAGCATTGTCTCCGTGGGAGGCAGGCGGGTAGCGGGGACTGGGAGTGAGCCCGGAATCAGCTGATTCCCAGCTCATGCCCAGTCTCAAATGCTGCACCTCTGCTTTGTAAACGTAATAAGAGCCTGCTGCCTCTTAATACATTTGAAAAGCTAAAGCGCAGCGGGGGGGACCCAGTGCAAGCCAGGAATCACCTGTCCCGGCTTGTGCTGGATCCCCCATACTGGGCTTCTGGCAGGCTCTTAATACATTTAAAAGGCAGAACCACAGTGGGGTTAGCTCTTCTGCCAGAGCTAATCCAGCTGTAGCGCCACCGCTTATCAACTAATTGAAAATCCATCAACTAGTCAATTAGTTGGTTGATAAAAAATTAACATCCCTAATTCCCTTGTATCAACTCTCCCTCTACCCTCAAATCCCACTGTTATGTCTTATTTTTCTCTATACCAATCTATCCCAAATCTCCTTATATCATTTTCCATCTTCCTACTTCTATCTGCAATGGCATATCATCCATTAATTATGATTAATTCTCTTAGAGCTGCTGAAAATCTAGAACGGGTCAGCTACCTTTCAGAAGTGGCATGCAAAGATTTATTCACTTCTATGTACGGATCCTCATGCTGGGGGGGGGGGGGAGGGTGGAGAGAAAAGAAGCAGGCTGGATACAGTGACCATATTTTCTGAACCAGCTATAGCTAGCATTTTAACGTTCTCATGTTAGTTTACCAAACTTCATTTTAAATAAAGTAAAATTCTAATTTATGTCCAACACAAAAGTTTTAATGCTTTATTTATGGTAGGGATGGGGAACCTTTTTTGGGTCAGGGGCCACTGACCCACAGAAAAATCAGTTGGGGACCACACAAGTGGGAAGCAAAAAAACTCCAACCCCCCCCAACCCTCACTGATGTGGCCCCCTACTGAGACACCTCACTCCTCTGATGCTCCAGCCTCATGGTGTAAGGGGAAGGGACAAGGAAGACTGAGGTTCAGAATTTCCCAGATTTACTTTTCTGGGATTCTGGAGTTAGTGGATTTTATGGACCCACTTAGATTCTGGGACTAAATATGTTTCTCTTTATTTAATCACAATCCCTTTCTTGTTCAGTCCATTTCCCTGGTTTTAAATCATTGTTTGTGTCTCAACTCTAGGCTTAACTTCCCCACACAAAGCAGGCAAGGTATCTTATACAATTCAAATTTCAGCACTGTATCCCCATTGGTTCTTCTGGCCCCCTGCCAACATCCTTGCTAGCTACCTGAGTTTAATCCCTTAGTCACTGGGTGATGGCGAGTGCCCCTCCTATCCATCACAGTAGTCTTGGTCAGGGAGGAGATTGAGTGATGGACTATGGGGGTCTGGGCATGAGGGAGATACTTACCTGGCTTTGCACCCCCTTGAAGTAACTGCTGCAGTCACGCAGTCCTGGGTCAGCCCCAGAGACCGGAGGCAGGGCCGACTGATCCATTAGGCACAGTAGGCACTGTGCCTAGGACACACAATACTTTTAGGGGACCATGAAAATGTTTTAATTTATTTTAAAATCAGAAGAAAAAAATGAACTTTTAGGGTTGAGGAAAATATTTAAATTTTTTCTTACATCAGAAAAAAATGAAACTTTCAGGGCCCACGAAAATCTATTAAATTTTACCTAAAACAGAAAAAAATAAAATGTTGAAGTATTTAAAGTTATATCAAAAATAATTTTTAATATTGATATTATTATGGTGGGAGGGGCCCACGAAGGCAAAAATGCCTATGGCCCACAAAAGTCATAATGCGGCCCTGACCGGAGGCACTGCTGCTGTGGCCACCTCACTCCCTAAACATTCTTTTTAGGTAGGGTGACCAGATCACAGCAGCATTGGGGTGCAGTTGGCTTGCTCACGCTCCACTTCTGCTTCACATTCCATTCCTTCCCTGCTTGTCCTCCCCTTCCCTGCCTGTCACTGGCTTACTTGTCCTTCCTCAGTTCCCCACCTGTGCCTTGCTTCCTCTCACCTTCCCCAACTTCCATTCCCTTCCTCATTTCCCCACCAGACACCCCCTTGCCCACTGCTGGCTCACTGCTCACCTCAAGAGCTCACCCTTGCCCCCACTTCCCTCCTCACCCCTCTCACTGCTTGCTACCTCACTCCCTCTCAATTCTCACCTCCTCACCCTCTCCACCCATCACTTGCTTCAATGCTTACTTGGGTGCTTGCCTTTTCATCCCCAGTCCCCTGCCCACCACTCACCTTCCCACCCAAATATCAGAGCAAATGGCATCCTGAATAGTACAGCAGTTGGGATGTGGAACAAAGGCTTAAATATTGGGATATCTGGTCAGAGTCATCCTATTTTTAGGAGCCATTACAGCAGCCATAAGGATCAATGAACTTCAAGCTCTCATGGCTAATCCTGCTTTACCCGATTTCTTTCCAACAGTCTGTCCCTCTCTAGGAGAAAAGAAATGCCTTAGCCAGGATGCAAGGGCCTTTCAGACAGATTCCCCAGCTTTTTATTGCCATCTCTCCTGCTTTTAAGCAGCAAGACATCTCCTCCCACAGCATATCAAGATGGATTATGTAGTGTCTCTTATCTGAGGGCTGATAGCTTTCTTGCTTCAAATATTAAACTCAATCCAGTATAGTGCAAGCTGAACCCTCTGCTTCAGCGACGAGGAGTCCTGTGGCACCTTATAGACTAACTGAAGTGTAGGAGCATAAGCTTTCATGGGCAAAGACCCACTTCGTCAGATGCATGTAGTGGAAATTTCCAGAGGCAGGAATAAATATGCAGGCCAGGATCAGGCTGGAGATGACCAGGTGGATCCAATCAAGGAATAGAATCATAGAATAATAGGACTGGAAGGGACCTCGAGAGGTCATCGAGTCCAGCCCCCCGCCCTCAAGGCAGGATCAAGCTCCGTCTACACCATCCCTGACAGATGTCTATCTAACCTGTTCTTAAATATCTCCAGAGAGGGAGATTCCACCACCTCCCTTGGCAATTTATTCCAATATTTGACCACCCTGACAGTTAGGAATTTTTTCCTAATGTCCAATCTAAACCTCCCCTGCTGCACTTTAAGCCCATTACTCCTTGTCCTGTCCTCAGAAACCAAGAGGAACAAATTTTCTCCTTCCTCCTTGTGACACCCTTTTAGATATTTGAAAACCGCTATCATGTCCCCCCTTAATCTTCTTTTTTCCAAACTAAACAAGCCCAGTTCATGAAGCCTGGCTTCATAGGTCATGTTCTCTAAACCTTTAATCATTCTTGTCGCTCTTCTCTGTACCCTTTCCAATTTCTCCACATCTTTCTTGAAATGTGGTGCCCAGAACTGGACACAGTACTCCAGCTGAGGCCTAACTAGTGCAGAGTAGAGCGGCAGAATGACTTCACGAGTTTTGCTTACAACACACCTGTTGATACAACCTAGAATCATATTTGCTTTTTTTGCAAAAGCTGCAGAATGGAGTTCAGTAAAACAAACTGACAAGTCAACCAGCCGTACAGGACAACATCCAAGGAGGATGAGGCCCACTTCTAGCAGCTGATCTGGAGGTGTGAATTCCAAGAGAATAGAAGCTGCTTTTGTAGTTAGCAAGCCATTCACAGTCTTTGTTTAATCCAGAGTTGATTGTGTCAAACTTAAAGATGAACTGTAGCTCAGCAGTTTCTCTTTGAAGTCTGGTCCTGAAGTTTTTTTGCTGCAGGATGGCTACTTTTAGATCTGCAATTGTGTGTCCAGGAAGATTGAAGTGTTCCCCTACAGGTTTTTGTATGTTGCCATTCCTAATATCAGATTTGTGTCCATTGATTCTTTTACGTAGGGACTGTCCTGTTTGGCCGATGTATATAGCAGTGGGGCATTGTTGGCACATGATGGCATATATTACGTTGGTGGATGTGCAGGAGAATGTACCAGTGACAGTATGGCTGATCTGGTTAGGTCCTGTGATGGAACACTTCAATCTTCCTGGACACACAATTGCAGATCTAAAAGTAGCCATCCTGCAGCAAAAAAACTTCAGGACCAGACTTCAAAGAGAAACTGCTGAGCTACAGTTCATCTTTAAGTTTGACACAATCAACTCTGGATTAAACAAAGACTGTGAATGGCTTGCTAACTACAAAAGCAGCTTCTATTCTCTTGGAATTCACACCTCCAGATCAGCTGCTAGAAGTGGGCCTCATCCTCCTTGATTGGATCCACCTGGTCATCTCCAGCCTGATCCTGGCCTGCATATTTATTCCTGCCTCTGTAAATTTCCACTACATGCATCTGACGAAGTGGGTCTTTGCCCACGAAAGCTTATGCTCCTACACTTCAGTTAGTCTATAAGGTGCCACAGGACTCCTCGTCGCTTTTGCAGATTCAGACGAACACGGCTACCCCTCTGATACCTCTGCTTCAGGAACATCTTTCTGTCTGAACTTTGCAAGACAGCTACACGGAATTATCCTCTCACAGTCACTGTTTAGTTAGTGGCAGTTGCGACTCCTCAATCCCGCCCTTCAAATGCGTCACTATGCTCCAGTCACCGGAAGTGGGAGCCACACAGACACATACTTAAAGAGAGACTGGTTACTTACCTTAAGTAACCATGGTTCACTGAGATGTTTGTTGTCTGTGTAGATCCCTAGACTTACTTTTCATCCCCACTTTTTTCTGTCTTTGTTATCTGGGATTCTGAGTCAGCAAGTGAACTGAGGGACAGTTGTGGCTACTCTGCCCTTTATGTTATTGGGTATAGCTACACAAAGACATACACAGCAGGCAGGGTCCAACAGAACCTCAAAGACTCTGATCTCACATCAGTGGGGCACATGTGCACTACAGTGGGATTTGCACAGACAACCTCTCAGAGAACTCAGTTGCTATATGTAACCATTCTTTATAAGGGACATGAATGTTTATCATTCACACATTAGTAAGCACAAGAAAAAAATATAAAACAATTCTTATCAGCCCTCTCGTTCCATTGCCTGCAAAGTCATGATAAGACAATAGAAAATGACAGGCTTTATAGTATGGCTAGGATCACAGGGACTGTGTCAATACACTTGTTTTATACTGAGGAAATATTTTTGCTTTGTTAGCAACTATTTAGTATCTTAACCTGTTAATGCATTGTATGTACACTACTTAAAATTCACTATTTCATTGGCAAACTGTTTTCAGCAACATGTTTCATTATATAACAGAAGATAAAGCAAAAATAATTCAAACTCAGCTTGCACACTTTGTCTGTAGACCTCAAAGTGTCATACTCCACATTTTACAGGTGGCAAAAACAGAGGTACAGAGACGTTAAGTTGAATCACCCAACATCACAGAATGAAACTGTGGCAGATCTGTTAATAGGTAGGGATCTTTAGTACTAGGATGGTCCCATTTTGTTGTAAGTTTGCAATACTCTCCTTAGCACTACTAAGTTGCCCTTTCAATAAGCCTTCTGGGTATGCCCATATGATGAAAAGTGTATACGTTAATAGACTGCTTGAATTGTATACATAAGTATATCTTACAAACAAATATGCAAAGGATAAGAGACGTATCCCTACGTGTCCAGTTCTGGGCACCACATTTCAAGAAAGATGTGGAGAAATTGGAAAGGGTACAGAGAAGAGCGACAAGAATGATTAAAGGTTTAGAGAACATGACCTATGAAACCAGGCTTCATGAACTGGGCTTGTTTAGTTTGGAAAAAAGAAGATTAAGGGGGGACATGATAGCGGTTTTCAAATATCTAAAAGGGTGTCACAAGGAGGAAGGAAAAAATTTGTTCCTCTTGGTTTCTGAGGACAGGACAAGGAGTAATGGGCTTAAAGTGCAGCAGGGGAGGTTTAGATTGGACATTAGGAAAAAATTCCTAACTGTCAGGGTGGTCAAATATTGGAATAAATTGCCAAGGGAGGTGGTGGAATCTCCCACTCTGGAGATATTTAAGAACAGGTTAGATAGACATCTGTCAGGGATGGTGTAGACGGAGCTTGATCCTGCCTTGAGGGCGGGGGGCTGGACTCGATGACCTCTCGAGGTCCCTTCCAGTCCTATTATTCTATGATTCTATGATTCTACACTGCAGGCAGTCCCCGGGTTACATCGGATCCCTACTTACAAACGGGGTGAGGCAACCTCGCACTAGCTGCTTCTCCCCAGCAGACCAGGGAGACGCGAAGCTAGCGCCCTCTTCCCCCCCTTCCCCCCCCAGCAGACCAGGGAGACGCAGAGCGGCTTTTCTCAGCAGACACCTCAGCTTAAGAATAAAGGACTGAGGGAAGTGAGGTGTGGGAGAATAAAACTGAGCTCTGGAGAAATGTTTGGCTAGAGTTTCCCCTACAATATGTACCAGTTCCGACTTACATACAAATTCAACTTAAGAACAAACCTATAGTCCCTATCTTGTACGTAACCCGGGGACTGCCTGTACTCAAAGTCATAGTCATATGGAGTTTCTTGGCAATGTAATTGATTGTAGGCTTCAATACTGGTAATTTATATTATGGTAGAACCTAAATTTGTTAGTCAGGAGTGGAGCCCTTTTTGCTAGACACTGTACAAGTACACAATATGACAAATATCAGAAACATTTTAATGGCTATCTATCCAATCATCATCAGTTGGCCTATGAGTATGGTAAAAATAGCTTTTGGCGGCAGGGGGTTTGATGGAGGACAATACTATTTAATGGTTCATGGAAGGTATTCTGTTCTTTCTAGGTGCTTGTGTGGAAAAGCAGAGAAATGAATCTGGACATCGCCATGGTTGGTAGAACAGAGGGTTGGGGTCTCTGACATAGGATAGAAGATTGGAGAAGTAGGGGTGCATTTACTTTAGAGAAAACAAAAGACCTCAGACAAAGCTTATCTTCCATTTAGGAGCCTTCCTGAGGATACTCTAAACAGCTTCTGAGCTGTGGCTGGTGTGACACTATAGGGACCTGTGACCAGGTCACCTGGTGCTGGTCTCCATCTTGTGATATCAGTATGTTTCCACTGAGTGGAATGGGAACCAAGCTTTGTAACAAAGACTTCTGGCCATATGCAAAAGCTATGTAAGATAAAAAAAGCTATGTAAGAATTTATGGTTCTTCTCACACAGATTCCTAAAAACACCAGAGGGACACTAGCAGTATGTCTACACAGCAAAGTTATTCAAAATAACTTAACTAGTGTCTACATAGCCAAACTGCTATTTCAAAATTAATTCACAATAGTGGTATGCTTATTTCGAATTTGGTAAACCTCATTCCACGAGGAATAATGCCAAATTTGATAATACCATCGGTTCTGATGATATAGCGTTTATCAGTTTGTTCCAAACTTCTTCTACTGACACCTCTGGGACAGCTCCTCAGATTTATCACTTAAAAAGAATGATTCATATGTGGGAGTGTTCCTCCCATCCTCTGAAGTGAAAAATGATGCAAATAATTCATTTTGCTTCTCCATACTGGCCTTGTCTTCCTGTACTACTTCTTCAGCACTTTGATCATCCAGTGATCCTACTGATTGTTTAGCAGATTTTCTGCTTCTGACAGATATATATATATATATATATATATATATATATATATATATATATATATATATATATATATTTGCTGTTACTTTTTGAATCTTTGAGTAGTTGCTCTTTATATTGTTTTTTGGACTGCCTAATTATACTTTTACATTTGGCTTGCCAGAATTTATACTCTATTCTTTTCTCAGCAGTTGGATTTGATTTGCAATATTTATGCTAAATGAAATGTCTTGTACCTGAAACATGGTGTTATAAATACCATGCAGTGTGTGTATTCATGGGTGAAAGTCAGCAATGCATCACACACTGAAGCTGGATAAATCAACGTCAGGCTGGCATGAGGTGTGTGCAGTTGGTTCCCCTGCATGTGGCCCCATGCTTTATTATTGACCCTGCCTGCCCAGGAGGCACATCCTACCTGATACATGATCTGAAGCTGTGGGCTGCACATGGTGGAGGCAGCCCCCTCCCCCCGGAACCCCCAGCCCATGGGAGAAGAGGACGAGGCTGCCACAGGTGCCAGTGGTGAGGGTTCCCTGGGTAGCCCAGCCCCTGTGCATTGTCAACCCAGGAGTTCTTTGAACCACTGGAGGAGCAGCCCCCACAACCCTTCATGGGCAGAGGTAGAGCCCTAGGATTAATAGATGCCAGAAACCTGGGACACAGAACCTCATTGAAACTAACCCCTGCAAATAATCATGCTAGGCCTGATGAACACAGACATTAAGGGCTTGTGCATACTGCCCAGCACTTTGGACTACAGGAATGTGAACAGCTGTGCACATCAAAGTGCTTTGCTGTAGGTCCCCCATCTGGAAGTTGCAGGTCCAACTCAAAGGTGCCTAGTTGACATTAATTTAACCCTTTTCAAAAGGGGTTACATTTTGGTGCACACTACTGTTTGCTTGCCCATAGTCCAAACTATGGGGAAGAGTAGACATTGCCAAAGAGTTCAGAAATTAAAAAATTATCACAGTTTAGAGGGTTCTCAACTCACCTTCTGACAAGCAAGGTAGTGTGTAAAAATGGAGTTCCAAAGATGGTTTTATTTCAATTTAAATAATTGTGTAAAACAGAGGTGTGATTTCTCTCTTAAGAGATGGAAAAAATACTGTTTCTGTAGGGTTTTTTTTTGTTTACCTGTCCAGAATATGCCTGTCCAGAACCAATCCTTTCTTGAAGGAGTTGGTTTATCTTAAACTAGCAAAAAGGTATGTTCTCAGTAGGCTTGCAAATGTAGTGAAGGTGTTGTTGTTGTTGTTGTTTTTTAAAGAAGATGAGTTTCATGATGATACCAAGCCTGGGAGGGGTTGCAAAGGCTTTAGAGGAAAGAGTCATAATTCAAAATGATCTGGACAAATTGGAGAAACGGTCTGAGGTAAATAAGAGGAAGTTTAATAATGACAAATGCAAAGTACTCCACTTTGGAGGGAACAATCAGTTTAACACATACAGAATGGGAAGCGACTGTCTAGGAAGGAGTACTGCAGATGTGCCTCTTACATGAGAACATAAGAACAGCCGTACTGGGTCAGACCAAAGGTCCACCTAGCCCAGTATCCTGTCTGCCGACAGTGGCCAGCACCAGGTGCCCCAGAGAGGGTGGACCGAAGACAATGATCAAGCGATTTGTCTCCTGCCATCCCTCTCCAGCCTCTGACAAACAGAGGCCAAGGACACCATTTCATCCCCTGGCTAATAGCCTTTTATGGACCTAACCTCCATGAATTTATCCAGCTTCTCTTTAAACTCTATTATAGTCCTAGCCTTCACAGCCTCCTCTGGCAAGGAGTTCCACAGGTTGACTACACGCTGTGTGAAGAAGAACTTTCTTTTATTAGTTTTAAACCTGCTACCCATTAATTTCATTTGGTGTCCTCTAGTTCTTCTATTATGGGAACTAATATATAACTTTTCTTTATCAGCCCTCTCCACACCACTCATGATTTTATAGACCTCTATCATATCCCCCCTCAGTCTCCTCTTTTCTAAACTGAAAAGTCCCAGTCGCTTTAACCTCTCCTCATATGGGACCCATTCCAAACCCCTAATCATTTTAGTTGCCCTTTTCTGAACCCTTTCCAAGGCCAAAATATCTTTTTTGAGGTGAGGAGACCACATCTGTACACAGTATTCAAGATGTGGGCGTACCATAGTTTTATACGGGGCAATAAGATATTCTGGGTCTTATTTTCTATCCCTTTCCTAATAATTCCTAGCATCCTATTTGCCTTTTTGACCGCTGCTGCACTCTGTGTGGAAGTTTTCAGAGAACTGTCCACGATAACTCCAAGATCTCTTTCCTGATTTGTCGTAGCCAAATTAGCCCCCATCATACTGTACGTACAGTTGGGGTTATTTTTCCTGATGTGCATTACTTTACACTTATCCACATTAAATTTCATTTGCCATTTTGTTGCCCAATCACTCAGTTTGGTGAGATCTTCTTGGAGTCCCTCACAGTCTGCTTCTGTCTTGACTATCCTAAACAGTTTGGTATCATCTGCAAACTTTACTACCTCACTGCTTACCCCTTTCTTCAGATCATTTGATGCTCTCTTGATGTTTAATGGCTTCAGTATTCGTAATCACAGAATGCTTTGGTATTACATGTTGTCACATTCTTGGTGCTGAGCTGCAGTTCCTGATCTATCAGAAAGCCAATCCATTGAAAAGAAATCCAACAGATGGCATTTTATATATTCCATACTTCATTGTCCTACCAATAGAGATTATCAAGTGCATAATGAACACACTGTAGGAGTAACATTCCTTGACTGTTAGTTACATCTATTAATCATAGGGATCATAGTGGACCACAAGCTAAATATGAGTCAACAGAGTGATACTGTTGCAAAAAAGGCAAACCTGATTCTAGGATGCATTAATAGGAGTGTTGTGAGCAAGACATGAGAAGTCATTCTTCTGTTCTACTCTGCTCTCATTAGGCCTCAGCTGGAGTATTGTGTCCAGTTCTGGGCACCACATTTAAAGAAAGATGTGGAGAAACTGTAGAAAGTCCAGAGAAGAAGAACAAAAGTGATTAAAGGTCTAGAAAACATGACCTATGAGGGAAGGTTGAAGGAATTGGGCTTGTTTAGTTTGGAAAAGAGAAGATCGAGAGGGGACAAGATAGTGGTTTCAAGTATCTAACGGTGTCACACGGAGGAGGGAGGAAATTGTTCTCCTTGGCCTCTGAGGATAGGACAAGAAGCAATGAGCTTAAACTGCGGCAAGGGAGGCTTTGGTTGGACATTAGGAAAAACTTCCTAACTGTCAGGATAGTTAAACTTTGGATTAAATTGCCTAAGGAGGTTGTGGAATCTCCATCTCTGGAGATATTTAAGAGCAGGTTAGATAGACATCTATCAGTGATGGTCTAGACGATGCTTGGTCCTGCCATGAGGGCAGGAGACTGGACTCAATGACCTCTCAAGGTCCCTTCCACCTCTAGTATTCTATTATTCCAGGCCAATAGACTTTCTTAAATTATAATTTTTTAAATTAGCTGCCCACCCATTTTCAAGACTGAGCTTCCCCCAAGTCACTCCCAAATTGGTAATGGATTTGGTGCCAGACACCCAGGGCACTTGTTAGCCAGGAAATGGTGAACAAGTGTTGAAGCCTCAAGTGATGAACCCTGAGATTTCATACTAAATTCCCAACACCCCCATCCTGATGCCAAACATTCCTTTCCATTTTCCAAAACAAAAGCTTTTGCTGGCCCAGAAGCACACAATGAAGCTAAAATTCTTACCACTGATCTCTCCATACAGCAGTGGGTTGCACTGCCTCTACAACATTGAGCCAGCCCAAATTATAGGATGAGCATCTATTGTTGATCTCTCTGGCATTAAGCCATGTTGATTTGTGCTAATATTTATTTTGCCTCTTCTCCCTCACAGGCTATGTCTACACTACAGAGGTGGTTTTTTTTTTCAGAAAAACGGCTGTTTTACCAACAAAACTTTACTTACATCCACACTGCAATCTCATTCTTTTGAAAAAAAAATAGAAAAAACAGAGGGGGTTTTCTGACATTGGTAAACCTCTTTCTACAAGGAAGAAGCCATTTTCCGAAAGGTGGCTACTCCATCCATAGTAATCACAGTTGAAATGCAAGATAGCGCCCATTCAGTGTTGACTATCTTTCAAAAAAGCAGATCTCTTTTTTATGCACTTTGGCAGTGTGGATGGGCTCTTTCAGAAGAAGTTTTTTCAGAAGATCTCTTCTGGAAAAGCTTCTGCTGAAAGAAGCCTGCAGTCTAGACATAGTCCCAGATGGCAATCTCCCACAGTCTCACTGTATGACACATCAGCTTTACGTTTCCAACTTTTGCAATTGCCAGCATCACCTTTTCCTTTGTATGTCTCTTCCATCCATTTGGTATCTTTTCTCCCTTCATGACTGAATGAGGCAGGGATGTCAGCAGGTGGAAATAAGAATTTTATCTGGGCTTAGGACATTATTATTTTTTCTTTCTTTTATAGCATTTGCCACTTCATTTGTTGTTATAAACTCCATTACACCCAAACTCATAATTTTGAAGTTGCATCGTTCTCTTTTCTTCATTTAAAAACTGTTCAAAATTCCTTTTCTGTTGATCTTTTATTGGTCAACATCATATACGTTTCTTCTTTTATGTCTCTAGGACTTCTGTTCTGAATTTTCATCAGTCTTTATACTTCTTTTGCCTCTTCTTTTGTCCCAAGTCTTATGTAAAGCTCTTTGAGATCTTTGCTTTTATTTTTGCAACTCTATTTAAAGCCAATTTTTTCCCATCTTTGCATTCCTCTATCTCATTTGCTTATACTCCTTTGCTAGAGTTTAACTTATTCTTTTGTCACTTCCTGTACTACTTTGTTCCACTACCAAGTTTCTTTTTGATTCACCCACAACTTTTTCAGCACTCTCCAATATATTTGTCACCACAAAATCCCAATATTAATCCACTCCTTGTCCACATGGTGCTCACTTCATCCTTTTCATAGTCAACTCCATAAAGTCCTTCTCAGCTTTACCCTGTAGTTTTGCCTTTTGTGTTACCCTTCTTGGGCACGTCTACATAGCAGGCCTAAAGCCAAAATAAGGTACGCAACTTGAACTACGTCAACTTGAACTACATCAACTTGTCAGAGAACTTGTAGGTAAGGTCCCATGGGAAGCAAGACTGAAGGGAAAAACAACTGAAGAGAGTTGGAAGTATTTCAAAGGGACGTTAAGGGCCCAAAAGCAAACAATTCCGCTGTGTAGGAAAGATAGAAAATACGGCAAAAGAGCAGCTTGGCTTAACAATGAGATCTTGCATGATCTCAAAATAAAAAAGGAGTCCTATAAAAAATGGAAACTAGGACAAATAACAAAGGATGAATATAGGCAAGCAACACGGGAATGCAGGGGCAAGATTAGAAAGGCAAAGGCACAAAATGAGATCAAACTAGCTACAGGCATAAAGGGAAACAAGAAGACCTTTTATAAATACATTAGAAGCAAGAGGAAGACCAAGGACAGGGTAGGCCCACTGCTCAGTGAGGAGGGAGAAGCAGTAACAGGAAACTTGGAAATGGCAGAGATGCTCAATGACTTCTTTGTTTCGGTCTTCACTGAGAAGTCTGGAGGTGTGCCTAACGTAGTGAATACAAGCAGAGAGAGGGTAAGTTTAGAAGATAGGATACACAAAGAACAAGTTAAAAATCACTTAGGAAAGTTAGATGTCAGCAAATCACCAGGTCCTGATGAAATGCATCCCAGGATATTCAAGGAGCTGATAGAGGAGGTATCTGAGCCTTTAGCTATGATCTTTGAAAAATCATGGAAGACAGGGGAGATTCCAGAAGACTGGAAAAGGGCAAATATTGTGCCCATCTATACAAAGGGGAATAAGAACAACCCAGGAAACTACAGACCTGTCAGTTTAATGTCTGTCCCAGGGAAGATAATGGAGCAGGTAATTAAGGAAATCATATGCAAACACTTGGAAGGTAATAAAGTGATAGGGAATAGCCAGCATGGGTTTGTGAAGAACAAGTCATGCCAAACTAATCTGATAGCTTTCTTTGATAAGATAACGAGCCTTGTGGATAAGGGAGAAGCGGTGGATGTCATATACCTAGACTTTAGTAAGGCATTTGATACGGTCTCGCATGATATTCTTATTGATAAACTAGGCAAATATAACGTAGATAGGGCCACGATAAGGGGGGTGCATAATTGGCTGGATAACCGTAGTCAGAGAGTTGTTGTTAACAGTGCTAAATCCTGCTGGAAAGGGATAACAAGTGGAGTTCCGCAAGGGTCTGTTTTGGGACCTGTACTGTTCAATATCTTCATCAATGATGTAGATATTGGGATAGAGAGTACGCTTATTAAGTTTGCAGATGATACCAAACTGGGTGGGGTTGCAACTTCTTTGGAGGATAGGGACATAATTCAAAATGACCTTAGCAAGTTAGAGAAATGGTCAGAGGTAAACAGGATGAAGTTTAATAAAGAGAAATGCAAAGTGCTCCACTTAGGAAGGAACAATCAGTTCCATACATACAAGATGGGAAGCGACTGTATAGGAAGGAGCATGGCGGAAAGGGATCCAGGGTCATAGTGGACCACAAGTTGAATATGAGTCAACAGTGTGATGCTGTTGCAAAAAAAGCAAATATGATTCTAGGTTGTATCAACAGGTGTGTTGTAAGCAAAACTCGTGAAGTCATTCTGCCGCTCTACTCTGCACTAGTTAGGCCTCAGCTGGAGTACTGTGTCCAGTTCTGGGCGCCACATTTCAAGAAAGATGTGGAGAAATTGGAAAGGGTACAGAGAAGAGTGACAAGAATGATTAAAGGTCTAGAGAACATGACCTATGAAGCCAGGCTTCATGAACTGGGCTTATTTAGTTTGGAGAAAGAAGATTAAGGGGGGACATGATGGCGGTTTTCAAATATCTAAAAGGGTGTCACAAGGAGGAAGGAGAAAATTTGTTCCTCTTGGTTTCTGAGGACAGGACAAGGAGTAATGGGCTTAAAGTGCAGCAGGGGAGGTTTAGATTGGACATTAGGAAAAAATTCCTAACTGTCAGGGTGGTCAAATATTGGAATAAATTGCCAAGGGAGGTGGTGGAATCTCCCTCTCTGGAGATATTTAAGAACAGGTTAGATAGACATCTGTCAGGGATGGTGTAGACGGAGCTTGGTCCTGCCTTGAGGGTGGGGGAATGGACTCGATGACCTCTTGAGGTCCCTTCCAGTTCTATGATTCTATGAATTGCGAGGCTTAAGTCGAA
Organism: Pelodiscus sinensis; assembly: GCF_052426305.1. NCBI lineage: Eukaryota > Metazoa > Chordata > Testudines > Trionychidae > Pelodiscus > Pelodiscus sinensis. The sequence goes on from NC_143053.1 coordinate 52,251,367, forward strand.
ATAGCTTATTTCGGCTTTTGGTGCTATCTACACAGCAGGAAGTCCGAGAAAGAGCACTCTTCTTCCAGCTCCAAGGGTTACAGGAGTCAGAAGAAGGAGTCTTGCAACTTGATATTATTTCAACATTATGTGGAAATAGCTGCTTGTAGTGTAGGCATGGATTTTGTTATTTTGGAATAACATCAGTTATTTCTAAACAATGCTGCTGTGTAGACATAGCATTAGATTTTACCTGTACCTTCATTCTACAAAACATATCTAAGATTAGTGATCTTCATTAACTAGTAAGACTATGTCCTGCAATGCCCTTGCAAATTTAATAACTATATTATATTGAATACATAATATCCTTTTCTGTCTTATTATTTTATGTGTTTTAAAAGCAATGCTTCAATTTCTGGCAATTACAGGAAAATGAACAGTGTATAATCTCTTTAATAAACATTTTAGTTGGCATATCTTCTGCTGCATGCCTCTTGTTTGTCTACTTTACCCTGTCCCTCTTGTATTTTCACTGCTCTTTTCAAGTAGAGTTTCAAGTTCATTTGGCTAGAGCAATAAGACCTCAAACAATTTTACACAGTGCCAACTGCAATAAGTACAGTCAAGTTCAGAAAAGTCATACAGAGGTCATGCATTAGTAATACTGGATAAAGAAATTGTGTTTTGCTGACAATATGTGTTGCTGCTTTTCTTTGAACTGCTTTCTCTACTCATTTCCATTTAAACACTTACAATTTAGAAAACTGATATTTTGAAAGGTATATTGGGGTGGGAAACCTTTTTGGGTCAGGGGCTGCTGACCCATTGAGAAATCAGTAGGGGGGTCACTCAAAATAAAATAAAATTAAGTAACCCCCCCCCCTCACTGATGTGGCCTCTGACTGAGAAGCAGAAAGACACTCCCCACATTCCTCTTGCACACCAGAGTTTAGAGGAACACAGGCTGGTAGATTTTGTGGGCCCCTCTAGGCTCTGGGATAGGACCAAAAATGAGGGGTTCAGTGTGTGAGGGGGGCTGTGGAAAGCAGGCTTGTGGTGTGTGGGGTTTCTGGATCTGGGAGATTGGAAGGGTGCAGAAGCAGGCTGGGCAGGAGGGGGCCACAGACCTGGAGCACCAGCGCTGATTCCCAGATTCTGGGGGGAGCCCTGAGCCTTGGGGATCAGATCCAAGCAAACCAGGGCCAAATCTGCCATAGGTTCCCCGTCCCTGGTCTATTTAAATTGGGAGCAGGAGTGGAAATGAGATTTATCCTGCAGCACCAGAATAGCATTTCAGGGTACAACACACAGACAGAGAAACAGTAATAATTTATCATCTGCAGTCAAGATAGATAAAAAAAACTTCTGTCAAATTACTTTTGGTGCTTCACTCTAAATCTGAGATATTATTACTGTTTATCTTAAAATCAGGGTAGGATAATTTGTGGTATGTAATTACAAAATCTCAGAGCTAAGGAGATGAAGAAGCATCTTGTCTGACTGAACTTCCCCTAGACTTCAATGGCTACATCACTAACTTATTCAGCTCTCAAACTTTGACTTTTTTACCATTTCCTTCTAAGTCACTCATTCCTCATGGCCACACACTGACATTTGCACCCTGTACAATCATTAGGAAGAGGCAAGCTTATTTGGGCTTGGGAGAATCTTTTAAATCAAAGTTACACACTGCTCACTTATACATTGGATGACTGATAGTGATGCACAGCCCCTTTAAGGCTCCATGCTACTGGCCCTTTAAAGATCTGGAAAACTTCCTGCATCAGTTTCTCTGTTTACAGCCCTGTCCGCTTCCCTTTGGTTTCAGGGATCACATTATCCTTTTTCAGTCTCCCTTTCACTATATTATTCAATAGTTACCGATCTAGCACCTACCTGGCTTACGCTCATAGAATCATAGAGCTGGAAGAGACTTCAGGAGGTCATCAAGTCCAGCCCCCTGCCCAAGGCAGGACCAATCCCAACTAAATCAACCCAGACAGGGATTTGTCAAGCCGAGACTTAAAAATCTCTAGGGATAGAGACTCCACTACTTCCCAAGGTAACCTATTCTAGTGCTTCCCCACTCTCCTAGTGAAATTGTTTTTCCTAATATCCAACCTGGACCTCTCCCACCACAATTTGAGACCATTGTTACTTGTTCTGCTATCCATCACTACTGAAAACAGCCTCTCTCCATCCTCTTTGGAACCTCCCTTCAGGAAGTTGAAGGCTGCTATCAAATCCCCCCTCACTCTTTGCTTCTGTAGACTAAACAGACCCAACTCCCTCAGCCTCTCCTTGTAGGTCATATGCTCCAGCCCTCTAATCATTTTGGTTGTCCTCTGCTGGATCCTCTCCAATGTGTCCACATCCTTTTGTAGTGGGGGACCCAGAACTGGACACAATACTCCAGATGTGGCCTCACCAGAGCCGAATAAAGGGGAATAATCACATCTCTGGATCTGCTGCTGGCAATGCTCCTCCTAATGCAACCTAATATGCCATTAGCCTTCTTGGCTACAAGGGCACACAGTTGACTCATATCCAGCTTCTCATCCACTGTAATCCCCAGGTCCTTTTCTGCTGAACTACTATTTAGCTGGTTGGTCCCCAGACTGTAACAATGCTTGGGATTCTTTCGTCCCAAGTGCAGGACTCCGCATTTGTCCTTGTTGAGCCTCATCAGATTTCTGGTGGCCCAATCCTCCAATTTGTCTAAGTCACTCTGGACCCTATCTCTGCCCTCGAGTGTATCTACCTCTCTCCCTAGCTGAGGGTATGTCTAGACTATATGCCTCTGTCGGAAGAGGCATGTAAAATAAGCTACCCGACGTAGTCAGTGAAGCAGGGATTTAAATATCCCTGGCTTGTGCTGGATCAGCTGATTGTCGGCACAGCGCAGCAGTCAAGACGCAGATCGGTCGACAAGGGAAGCCTTTGTAGACCGCTCCCTTATGCCTTGTGAAACATGCCTCTGCTGACAGAGGCATGTAGTCTAGACATACCCTTAGTGTCATCTGTAAACTTGCTGAGGGTGCAATCCATCCCCTCATCCAGGTCATTAATAAAGATATTGAATAAAACCGGTCCTAGAACCGAATCTTGGGGCACTCCGCTAGACACCGACTGTCATCCATTGATCACTACTTGTTAGGCCTGACCTTCTAGCCAGCTTTCTATCCATCTTACCACCCATTTATCCAATCCACATTCCCTTAACTTTCTGGCAAGAATATTTTGGGAGACCGTATCAAAAGCCTTGCTAAAGTCAAGGTATAGCTAATCCACTGATTTTCCCATGTCTACAGAGCCAGTTACCTCATCATAGAAGCTAATCAGATTGGTCAGGCACGACTTGCCCTTTGTGAATCTATGCTGACTATTCTTGATCACTTTCCCCTCTTCCAAGTGCCTCAAAATGGATTTCTCAAGGATCCCTTCCATGATTTTTCCAGGGAAAATACTTTCTGTGCCCCAGTTGCCCTAGAACCAGCTCAGTTGTTCACAGCAGCTTCTTCCCATTGGCTCTATTACAGCTTCACACGTGCCCATACACTTGCTTCCCGGGGGTATGTTCACTTCATAAAGGTCCACTATTGGCCACCTCATGGCTGCTTCCTTTATGGTATCTTTAGGTTTTCTTGGCAAATAGCTACAGTGTCTCATCTTCCACACACACTCCCACAGCATATCTATACTAGGAAATTACTTCAAAATAATTAAATTCGAAATAACTCCCAAAATAACTATTTAAAATAAGGTTATTCCCCGAGGAAAGCAGGAGTACAGATTTTGAAATAATCTCTTGGTAGCGTGGACGTGCCTCTTATTATTTCGAAATAAGGGGGGTAATTTTGAAATAGCTCCCTAGTGTAGACCACAGCTCAGTGTTCAACTAAGTTTGTTACCCACAATTAGGAAGAAAAGTACCAAAGAACATCTTGTAATTTGCTATGCCTCTAGAAATATTTGAGTTTTGTTATCATTCCAACACATTACAGTCCAGTTTCTGAGGGGTGGTATCCTGACCAATGCTCTCTCAAAGTTTTTCCATCCTTGTGCAGAACAAACTTTGTTATGTGCACCAAAGTATGTGCAGATGTGCACCACCAATAGAAACACATGCAGCTAACATACACTTCCTATTCTGGGAAAATGCGAATTGATATAGAACTTATTTTAATATTGTCCAACCACAAAATGCCAAACATACAGCTATACAATTGCATTGAATATCAAATCAAAAACTAATATCATCCCCATTTTAGAGATGGGGAAACCAAGGCATGATGCAGGTACATGATTGCCTATCTTTACACTATTTGCTATGAATAATATGTAAATATATTATTGTAATGGACAGCATCAATGCTCTGAGGCTATTCATTTTAATTTCCTAATAAAACTCAAGACAGACAAATCTATAATAAAAATACAGTTGACCATATTCACATATTAGATTCTGCTTTTTACTTAGAAGTATGTTTTGTTCTTAAAGTATATAGAATAATACATTTAAGGAGCTGTGTTTGTTTTTTAAATTGTTTTGATCTTAATTTTGTCTCATTTAGCTCACCAATGGGAAACAGTTGCAATATAAATATAAGGGCAAATATTGGGCCTTTTTGTTTTGTATGTTATATTCTGAAAGTATTTGATCTTTTCAAGTGTTCAGTGTACACTTTCAAGAAGTTTGGGCATAAAATATGACAACCTTATAGTCTGGAGGTGCTCTCTGTCTCTCTCTTTATAAGAAACCACCCATCATTTCAATAGATGATTTGTCTCAAAGAAACATAGGAAAGGGTCCATAAGTTGACAAACAAACCTCAACTGGTTTGGAGGGTCAGTTGAATTTGGTGTTCTAAAGTAGAAAAGTATCTCGGTCAACTACCAGTTGAGTGACATTAAATGTACATACAACCCTGCAAATTCTAGTCTCACCATTTGATGCAATATTCATTTATTTCATATCTTGTATGGCTGTTAAACAACTAGTGCCTTCCACCCCAGGGGTGGCTGACTTTTAATAGTGGGTGAAGTGATCTGTATATACTCTTTATCTACATCACAGGGGTGATCTGAGGATTAATTAGTTAAAGTTTATAATGTCCTCAGATGAAAGGTCCCATGGAACTACAAAGAATTGAATATAATTGTTTATTAATTAAAATAGCAGGCACTGCCATTTCGTAATTACATAATCTTAGTCAGTGTCTCCAAATCTGTAAACTAGTTTGGACAAATAACGCAAATGCCCTCTTCCCACTGAAATGTTGTTGCTAAATGCCATTGGAATTACCAAAACATGTTAAATGATAGGTCAATTATAATAATTAAAAGATAGTAAAATACTAGCTTGTTTTCTAATCTCATAAGAATGGTGCAACATATTCACCTTCCTTACTGGAACTTGTCCAGCTAGCATGGTAAACTGCTGACGTTTAGAAGATATTCTAGATAAACTTTGACGAACTCTCCAGTACTTGGAGTTTTTTTGGTATGCTTTAATACCATGTTAATGGAAATCAACTGTAACATGTTTGCTGTGCTCAGACTTGTGCTAAGATTCTATACATAATTCATCCTTGTGCTGTTTCGATCACTTTGAGATGGTGACTGCTCACTTCTATTCTTTTATTGTTTCTGGCAGGCTTTGAATACTTACCCTGCGGTGAAGGCTTGTTTGTTTATCGAGTTTCAGTATTCTATAGATTTTTATCACTTGAGATTTTGATTAGAGAATGGTCTGGAGAACAGTAGCAGATTAATGGCCTGACATATCTGATTTCTAATGGAAATAAGTCATGGTATATTTTTAGTGTAACTTATTTGTAGTTACTTATACACCAGTCCTGAAACAGACTTGTACAAAGAGCAGGCAGAACCCTTCCAAGGATCTCAAATTTCCAGGGAGAAACTCCACCTCTGGAATAGACTTTAATCAGAAACAATGGCCAAGAATGAATGACCTGCTGCCTGTCCATGGCTCCTTCTACCCATGATCTTAAATAACCAAACCATTACCATGTAACCTGCCATCCTAAGGATGAACATTTGCTCTCATGCTAAGAAAAAAATACTTGGAAGATTATATATAACAGCACCACTGTCTCTAATCATATTATAACATGATGGGACACTAGATGTGCGATGGCTCTGAAATACTATAGCACGTTTTTTCTCTGGTGTCTGACAGATGGGTCTTTCCCTTATGCTCAAGGTCTGATTGCTTATCTGACCAGGGAAAAATCCATCCTGACCCATATATGGCAGAGATTCTGGACTCCCTCCAGCCTTTTCTACCTCATGGGTATGGGAGCATTGCAGGTGTAATTAGTGTAAATAGTGGAGTCTCTCTTTAACTTGAAGTCTTTAAATCATGATTTAAGGTCTGCCATAACTCAGCCAGAGGTTATGGGAGTTGGTGGGTGAGGCTTTATGGCCTGCAACATACAGGAGATTCAGACCATGTGATCATGATGGTCCCTTCTGGCCTTAAAGCCTATAGCATAATTATTTTGGTGGATATTTTAATGATCATTTGTTTAACAAGAGCCATTACCACAGGACATCAATAGGACATTGCTGTGTAAGTAAGTGTTCTTCTGCAAATATAATTTACAGGAGCAGGTCCTGAATTTGTACATGGAAAATAAAAGGAATTCTCTTCCAGTGTTTATTGCAGTATCTTTATTTCCCCATCATTCCTTGTAACTGGCAAATAAAGAGGGAAAAAAAAGTACAGTTCAAGTTTTGAGTAAGTTTTGCTTTATATCAGTTTGCACTTTAGTCTTTTAGAGCCAAATTCTGTTCTCAGATGTGCATGTTTGCAGCTCTCATACAGAAAGCAACAAGCTGTAGTGCATGCACATACCTGAAAGAACATAGTCCTAAAGTAGCTTTATAAGACTCAAGTAATGAGAAGTGTGTGTGTGTGTATTTGAGTAATCACTTTTTGGTATCAGAGTAACTCAGACCCAATGGTTGAACTCCCTCTGGTGGCTCAAACAAGTTATATAGCCATGGGTATGTCTACACTTGCTCCCTAGTTCGAGCTAGGGCTGCAAATGTAGGCAACCGAAATTGCTAATGATGCGGGAATTTAAATATCCCGTGCTTCATTAGCATGATCTTGCCGGTGCGTTACTTTGCTTGCCAGCTGATTCGAAAGTGTAAGTGTGCTTCTGGATGCGTTAGTTCGAACCAAACCTCCTCATTTTTTGATTAGTTCGAACCAAGGGATTTGGTTAGAACTAACGCGTCCAGGAGCGCACTTTCACTTTCGAATCAGCAGGCGAGCGGACTGACGCGCTGGCGAGATCATGGTAATGAAGCACAGGATATTTAAATCCCCGCTTCATTAGCAATTTCGGTCGCCTACATTTGCATCCCTAGCTCGAACTAGGGAGCAAGTATAGACATACTCCAACAGAATAGATCTTTCTATTCTGTAGGAGCTTCCATTTCTAGTGTCTACAGAATAGTCTCTTCAGTGTCATAGGCATTCAGTCTGAAGAAACTATTCTGTGGACTCTAAAATGGAAGCTGCTCTTTGTCAGCCTATTAAATGTCTGAAGGGCATAGATACCATGGAATGATTAAACTAAGGCTCCAGTCCTGCCATTTGGCACCCACACTGAGTCCCAAAATGAGACTCCACATCATCATAAGAGTCAGCCTGCATGAATCAGATTGTATGACTGAGGCCTAAAAAGCTTGCGGCCAGATCTTGCTCCTAGTCACTCACATGTAAATCGGGAGTAACAACATTGACTTTGGTTCATTTGTTCTGGATCTACAACAACATTTAAGCCTTTCTAAAAGATAAAGTTGAATTACATCCTAGAAGAAGGGATTAATTACTGTTTGAGGTTGCATGTTGTGCTTACATAATCATATTGGTTTTACCTGACCTTAAAAAAATCTATGAAACATTCATTTCAGAGCTGCTGCTATGGCTTTACTCCAGTATAGCTGGCAGCAGGATTTGTCCTTCTATTCTGGTACTGCTGAATTACTAAACAGTGCAGAGCTAAGGAGTCAAGGGAGAATCCTCACTTGAAATTCAGTTTAGTACATTCTAATGGATCTATGATATTTATGATTGCTACGGAGTTCCAAGGAAGACAATGTGGATCTGTCTACACAGCGGCTGGGAGCAAACCTCCCCAGCCTGGATAGACATAAATGTACTTTAGCCTAGTTAAATAGCATACTAAAAATAGCAGTGTGGATATTCGTGGCATGGCCACCCGAGTAGGAACCCACAGGTTCAGGTGGTTAGCGTGAGCCACCCCACAAGTGGTGCCTCCAGCAGAGCTAGCACATGTCCATCTTCATGGGGTGGAAGGCACATTCCCACCTGCAGTTTAGACATACCCTAAGGCTTTTGGAAGCAAGCCCAATCTTCTGCCTTTGCCCAGGGCCCTAAAAAGCAGTGCTAAACAGGTGAGAATGGGAAATCTCCTCCTGGGTGCTGAAAGTTTGCTAAGGCGACCTTTTGGCATAGGCCAAGCTGTGCCCACCTGCTGTACAGATGCATAGTAGTTAGGGCCAACTAATCCCATGAGACAAGGCAACTCTTTTCATTCACATCCCTCTAGCACAAGATACCTTAATGGGAATGAGGAGGAGAGGCTATGGCCATATCCCATCTTGTACAGATACAAGTGAGCTAGAGCATGATGTTATAAACGGATTTCAAGACACAAGACATTAAAACATAACAGTTACTGCCTCTCAAAACTCCAGACCTGATCTCTAGTGTTTGTCTAGCCTTTTTGTGTTTCTGTGATTTATAACTTTAATGGGACTTAAACACTTGCTTGAGGGCTTTAGTCTAAGCCAATTGACATCAATGGAAGTCTTTTTGTTGGCTTCAAGGAAGGTTAGATCAAAGCCAAAGTGCTTTGCGCATTGAGGGCTGAGGCCTTAGATTACAACAGTTACATACTTATTTCCAGGTGTGATGTGAGTAACTAAAAACAATCAGTCCCTGGCCAAAATCATCTTCATTACACAACTTCTATTTGGGTTAGATGAGGTTATGAATAAGCAATTGGTAGCCAAACATTTTTTTCGTGTGCACATCAAGAATCTGTGCAACATCTTCACTTAATGTACAATACATTTATATCTCCTGTTGTACAGCCTCATGGACCAGTTTATAGAAATTACCAATTTAATTCTCATGGTGAGTTTTGACAGCTTGGAAAGACTTTAAAACAAAATTGCCTGTTCACCATTAGGGTACTTGCAATAGGTTGGTATGACTGTATAATACCTACTGCAATATATATGCTAAATCAAGGGCCCAACATCTCATATCATTTCCATGAGGTATATTTATTCAAGCATATATATAAGTAAAACGAAGACAAATAGGAGTTTAAGCTTGTCAAACACTGCCAGGCTTCTTAATGCCTGGCAAAAATTAATCCAGTTTTCTGTTGTAGAACTTGACAACTAAGTCCTTATTTTGTCATGTGCATATACATCTTTGAGAGATTGTACTACTACATTCAAAAATATTATACATAAGTCCAGGTTAAATATCTTTAGTCTGGCACCTTCAGGACCTGACCGGTGCTGAACCAGAGAATTTGCGGAACCAAGAAAGGTCAGTATTGTCTAGCAGCATTACCAACACTTCCACTGCTTACTGGGCTCTTAGAAGACATTTAGGGGTAAATTGTGGCTAAATAACAGCACAGAGCACTGACTGCCAAGACTGGTGGCTGTAAACAAACTTTATAGAACAGCAGGAAACTTGGCCACACCCTTGATAAGTGGGCGTCCGGCTAACTAAAATCATGCCACACCAGAGAATGCTGGACTAAAGTGCCAAACTTAAACCAGTATCACTGTTGGGAGGAATTGGCTGGCTTGAGACTAGCAATGGGAGGGGGAGCTTTTCACTAAGGCCATGTCTACACAAGGAAACTATTTGACTTAAAAAGTCCCAATTTAACCAATTCAAACTAGTGTGTCCTCACTATGGGGAAGCCTAAAAATAAGTCTGAAGTAGTACGTCCATATTTAACAGAGCCTGCCTCAGAATAAGAGCCCCCAGAAGCACTGTGGGGAGGGTGCCAGGAGGACAGATAGTTCCTGTGGCTGCTTGGTCCTGCAAGCTGCGTCACATACTTACAGAGCTCCTCTGTATGGCCGTGTCTCACAAGCTGCTCCTCCACTGCCTCCCTCTTGCAGGAAAGAAAGGGGATGCAGTGGGCACACACCTTCTCGTGCTCTGGGTGCCTGCATGTATGCCACAGCACTGACACCATGGAGCCAGAGCTGCTGCAAAGCATTGCCATGCTTATAGCTCTTATGCTACACTTCATAGTACAGAACTTCCATTGTGCTTGCATGTTGCTCCACTGGGACAAGGACAACGAACCCCAGCATGGACTGGAGGCCCTATTCAGCTCAGTCTTGGCACTCCTTCCTCTGTGCACACCCGTCGATCCCGTAGACACAGTCGAACACCGCTTCTCATGGAGGAAGATGAGCTCAGACTGGCGGGACCACATCATCATGCAAGAATGGGACAGTCAGCAGTGGCTTCAGAACTTCTGCATGTGCAAAGCAACTTTCCTGGAGCTCTGCGAGTGGCTCACCCCTGCCCTCAGGCGACAGGACACCTGCATGAGACCTGCCCGTTCCCATGCAGTAGTGCGTGGCCATTACCCAGTGGTGTTTGCCATGCCTAAGTTTGCTATCGCTCAGTAGGGAACCAGTTTGGGGTGGGAAAATCCAGTATCAGAGCCATTCTCATGCAGGTAGCCAAGGCTATCAACCACATGCTGGAGCCTGCCAGAGTGTCCTCTTTTGAACAAAGAGAAAAGGCAAGACATCTGGCTGATTCTGAAGTGAGTGCATGAGTCAGCAACACATATGTTTTGGCAGGGCCGGTGGAAAAAGTGGAAGAGAACCAAAGCAGATGTTGGTATTAGTTTGAATGACTTTGTTCAGCATTAGAGAAATACATGGTTTGGCAGAGACTTTTGCATATACATTACACAATGACACTCAGTTTCTGTTCTCATGTTGTTGTGACATGTTTGGAACTATTGATATAATTTTATTTGTAAGCCAGTTATTGGCACAGTTTGTTTCTCTTGGATCCTGTAGTACTGAGCATCTCTGATAAAATGGCAGATTTATTTAAATGAATAAAATGACCTAGTTTCCCTTTCCACACTCACATAGCTCCCTTTTTACTTTGTTGTCCAAAATAGAGTGGATCTCTCATGGGCTTGGTGCCCCAGAAGTCAATGGATACTAGACTCTACTTTGCATCTGGAACACATGTACCCTTTTATAACCTGGATCCTGGTCAGGTAACTTAAGATAAGGCCATAGGCTATGTCTACACTACGAGTATTCTTGGCAAAAAATATGCAAATGAGGGACTCATTGCATGAATTGCGTTTTTGCACTGGGGTTTTTTGCACAAAAACAAGCAGTGTAGACGTTTTCTTTTGTGCAAAAATCCCTTTTTCCACAAGATTTATACCTTTGCAGAAAATAAGCAAATGAGATAGTGACTCATGGAAATGAGTCCCTCATTTGCATATTTTTTGCTGAGAAAACTTGTAGTGTAGACGTAGCCATAGTGATCAATCCTTCAGCCCTTGTGTATTCTAGTCTTGTAACACAGCTTCTGTCTTCTTTCAGACTTGCTATTTGAAATTTCTTTTGGTATTTTTTCATTGCTGACTTCTGATAAACACAAACTACCTGGCAAATGCAGATCTTGGTGTATTCAGATCTATCTAAGTTTCAAAACCAGCTTCTAACTTGCAAACAACATTGTGGAAAAAGCCTACAGGATTGCTGGGAGAGTGGCAAAGAAAGAAAACAATTTAAGCAGAACTGCTGTCAGACATGAGAATCCTGAATGAATTCTGTGGGCACCCCTTTTGGCAGTCAGTATCCTGTAGGAAAACAAGACAATTATACATTCCTGAATTTAGCACCACTGCCTAAGCTAGATGAAAAGGTTTCTTCCTTTGAGGAAATGGGTACATCTCGTGGGAATGGTCTGAGGCTAAAGTCTTTTATTTTATTAAGGAAAAACTCTGGGTGAGGCATCAGTCCCAAGTCAATGAATACATGTAAAAGGCAGATGGCATACAATATTTTGTTTTTATGATTTCAACTAGTCTTTCTCGATCATTAATATTTTTCTGGATCCTTTCTACCTTAGACACCCCTTTCCACAATTAGACAGATTTCATTTCTAAATTTTTCTACTTAACATACTACAGATGACCACCAGGAGGCAGATATGTTTTGTTAAAATTTAAGTAAGTGGAAACTAAGACATGATTGAGTCAGTAATCAAACCACTTCATAATCTTCAGATTTGTTTAGGTCAACCCCAGAGAGGAATTTTTTTCCTATGATCATTTGCTTTTCCTGCTTGATGTCTTATTTAATTTTTTTAGCATGGGGAAGATCTTCTAAAAAATAAAATAATGAAATAACCCCCTTGTGCCAATAATTTTCTATAGTCTTGCTGTTACTGTTAGGTAATCAAGATTGCTCTGCTTTATAAGTCAGCTTGCTCTTTTGCTTCTTCCCCAGTGTGAAATCATAATTCTCTGAAAGAATCTTAGGATATGTCTACACTAGCCCCCTAGTTTGAACAAGGGTGGCTAATGTAGGCATTCGAACTTGCAAATGAAGCCTGGGATTTAAATATCCCGGGCTTCATTTGCATGTTCCCGGGCGGGCGCCATTTTTAAATCCCCTTAGTTCGAACTGACTGCCCGCGGCTACACGCAGCAGTCAGAAGTTAATCCAAACTAAGTTCTTAGTTCGGATTAACTGTTACACCTCATTGCAGGTAGAACGAGGTGTACCGGTAGTTCGAATTAGAAAGCCTAATTAGAACTACCTACTCCATGCCGCATGTAGCTGCGGGCACGGAGTCCGAACTACTGGGGATTTAAAAATGGCGGCGCCCGGCAAGATGCAAATGAAGCCCGGGATATTTAAATCCCAGGTTTCATTTGCAACTTCGATTGACTACATTAACCACCCTAGTTCGAACTAGGGTGGTAGTGTAGACATACCCTTAGAGTCTGCCAGCTTTATAGCCAGACAGTACTCGGCTGCCCTGGACCACTTGTTCCTTTCCCCATAGAGCGTACCTGAGCCCCAAGATCCTCCTCCCTCTCTTCAGGTGCACTGCCAATGGCAATCATAGCAGCTCCTCAGCATCAGGCCTGTCTAGCAGTCCTGGCACTGGGATGTTTTCTTGGGCTAACAAGTCTTCCATGGGTTCCAGCTCCAGTAGCAGGCTGGAAGCATCTGTCTCCCTCAGTGGCTGCCACTCAACTGAGCTGCAGGATCCTCCTCCATATTGTCTATTCCTGTCCTGTCCTTTTGCTTCTAGCATGGTGGCCTAGGTCTTCCTGGTTTCACCCACCATGGGGCATTTGGCTCTCCCACTCTGTCAGTCCCTGAAAGAGGCCAGGCCCCTTTGATTAAATATAACATTATTATGGGATTAAGTGTTCATAGTATCACCTTTGTTAGGCTTGTCTTCATCCATTCCTCCATGAACGTAAGTTGACACCACACCATTCTATTTTGTTGCAAGGACATTTCCATTTCTGGCCAAAGAGTTTTCTCATGGGATCTGCAGAACGAATTTTTGGTCTGTCTAGTGGTCATCTGTACTTGTCCAACAACAATATATTATGCCCACTAAATACTAGATTTAAAACAATGTTGGGCATGCTAATCTAAAATATCAGTTAGGCGATCTATATCATAATAAATACATGAATTTAATATAACTTGGATTTTATAGGAGGGGTCAGTCACATAATTAATGACCAGACAAGCCCTTCTCAGACAAGCCCTTCTTGGCCAGTTTTGCAAATGTTGCTTATGTACCAGAAATGACAGTTCAAAATTGCTTGTTTTTGTAGGTTTGTAGTTTCTGCTCAGTTCTACAGGGGGTGTATGTTAATTAAGCTTGTGTGAAGTGTATGAGTAAATGTGATGTTAACTTACATATCTCATAGGTAGTGTTGCATCAGATAAAACCTGGCAAGTCAAGGAAATGATATAGATAAGAGGGTAGGCTTCAGAAATAAAGATTAAATTTATGTTGCTAGGCAAAGGATGATATCTTGGTGGTGCTAATGGGAAACATGAGGGCTGGTAAAAATGACTGTTCATCTAGACTCCAAGGCAGGTAGGCATAGATGTAGTTTTCTCAGCATGATAGTTATTTTTCCTTCAAAGCAACAATTTTTTAAAAAGCCCTCATGAATCTTCATTGGGGCAAAGGAACATTTTTGCTTACACGTACAATCTCACATTTGTGCTAATTTATGCGAGTTACACCTCTGTCTTTAGAGGGACCACGGGTATGCAAATAGCAATATCCTGATGATGACAGCAATTAAAAAAATATAAAATGAAATGATAGCTCATGTTTCCTGAAAGCACTTCTTTAAAATGTGTATTTCTAGTAGATATATTATTGTTAGACAAAAACAGCATTTTCCTGATTGCCGGGCAGGCAGCTAAATCCCACCAGCTCACACAAGAACCAAATGATCCAAGTGTTTGTGAGCTCCAAGTCTAATGACTGCAATGGGAATCAATTCAGATGCTAAAGAAACTTCAACTGATGCACAGTGGAGCAAGCCCAGATTAACACATAAGGCACAAAAAATTTCTCATTTGCAATGCTCTCAATGGGCAAGGCCCAACGTGCCTGAGACTTTCTCTCCCTCCTGTACCAAACAGACGTGGCAATATTGCAATATGATGACTAGAGTCCTGGGTGAATACAGAATTTGTAGGCACATCTGATCCACAAACATGGTCCACATTTTCCATACAGATAAAGCAAATATCCTGATTTGCAAGGCTCTAACGGTGATCCACCATTTTCCCCTTTACTTACTCTTTGATTGGCCTCTCGTCTCTTTGTAAATCAAACTGCGATATTGCTAGCCCTTCTGTGATCAGAAGCTTTTCTCCTCCAGTGGAAGCAGCAATTTTTTTCTCATAGCTGAATGTGGATCTAAATTAAGTAACAGAAGTGAGAATACTTTGACATGAAATAATTAGTAATTGTTTAACTACAGAGAAATGGTACATCAACGAAGAAAGATGCCAGTATGTTTTGAATGGTGCTTTGTTGTTGCAAATTGAGTTTAGAGATAGGGATGCAGCTCTTTACAGCCTGTACATTTGTCAACGTTTATCAGAATGCGGTATCTCAACTGTTATAATTAATTTTTTTAAATACCAAAGAAGTTCTCAGTGCCATTAGGGACTGAATACACATACTACAATTTAAAAACAACAACACCAGAATTAAAAAGTCTTGAGTTTTTCCAAACATTTTAGAGCACCTGCTGTGTTGAAACATAACACATTATCCTGAAGGTATCACGGGCGGGAGGAGGAGAGAAAGAGTATGTGTATGTGTGTACACACGTGTAATCAGAAACTAAGCAACCTTTGCTTTCCCGCATCCCATCTTTCCATCATGTACACAGAACATATTGCAAAATGACACAATGTTGCTGCTTCCAACAGGAGCTTGTGCACAACAGTTGTACTGTTTTCAATAGTTATGTTTATTTTCTTACATGTATAGTTACATTGAACAGGCTAAATCTCTCTAAACAGCTGTTGACATTCAAAGTAGTTATAAGATCCTATGCTAGGTAGTCTTGTAAACAGCTATTAATGAATTATCCTATTATTCTGTTTGTTTGAATCTTGCTATTTGCATGAACCTCAATACTTATAGCAAGATAGTTGTTGCAATTAACATAAACAAACATAAGTGGAATATGTATTATACACCTTCACCATCTGTCTTCCTCGTAATTTGTCTCGTCTTATTAAAATCACCTGACCAAGAGCTTGAAGACAAGCAAAATTGTGTTTTGTATTTAGCTGGCAAGCACGCAGCGATAGAGGAAAAGTTTCCAGCTACAATTCTAGTTTACAGCACATTCTGGTTTGGTCTAATTAAAACCTGGGGATTTAAGAGTATCTAGCCAGAGCGTTGCACTCTCCCCAAAGAGAACCTGGTGCTGCATCATGCTCCTGCTGTAGCAGTGAGGCTGCTCTGTGTCAGCTGATGGTCAGGGCAGTGTGTGTGTGTGTGTGTGTGTGTGTGTGTTACACCCGAGTCTTCAACTGCTAGGACACGAGGTCCTGTCACAGCCGGTGGCCTTAGGGGAGGCCGACAGGCGCCCCGAGAAGTTTTATGTCTGTGTCTTTGACCGCTAGGACCTGGGTCCCTTCGTGGCGGGCAGCCAACAGGCTGACAGACGCCCCAGAGTTTTTACAGGAGAGCTTATTACACCCGTGTCTTTAGCTGCTAGAACCGAGGTCCCTCCGTAGTGGGCAGCCTATGGAAGGCTGAGGGGTGCCCCTATGCCTCTGCTCCCTGGAGGCGGCATGATCCAAATGCCCAGCTCTGCTTGCGTCAGCCCCTATGACCGGCTGGAGTTCTTTTAAATTGTGCTTGGTTCTATTACAGCAACTGAAGGAGTCAGGTTAAAGCTTAAACAGTTACAAGTTTATTAAAGAAGTTTATAAATCATATGGTTACAATAGCTATTGCTCTATTTCTTAACTGCTAGCAAATATAGATCTTAAAAATGGTTACAAAGAAAATAAAGATAGAAAATAGAAATAATGGTACCAAGTGACAGCTTAATCTTTAAAGAGCTCTAAGTCTATGCGTACACTTAAGACAAAGGACGCAACCAGGTACAATTTTTACCCCCCTTCTGTGCCTCTCGACTCCAGCTTTTCAGGCCAGTGCCAGTCCCTCAATTCCTAGGAAAGACGAATACGAGGTGGGTGTCCCCGTGGAACCTCGGGAGGCCAATCACCTAACCCGACCAGCAGACAGATGGTTGATTGACGCTCAGAGTAAGTGTGCTGCTGGACCCATCTTTATATCCATAGGGGCCTGTATCCTCTGTCTTATCTAAGGTGGGCAAATTGTGTTGGTCCGTCTTTGTGACACCTGTTCTTACAAGGGAGTTTCAACTTAATTTTTTCAAGAGAGATAACTAAATTGTAAGTACTAGACATTCTTTTCTGGGCAAGAGATTCCTCCCCCCACAGACGGCTGTGTGTTCGTATCAATATAGGTGCCAGCCAAGACAGTTCTCACAGCCTCGAGGTCAACAATTGGCATATCTCTGTTTACACCCATCCAGGGTCACTGTGAGCTAACATATCTGGGCCTCCTGTCAAGGCTTCAAAGATTATGCTGATTTTACTGCTCTGTGTGCCCTGTATGCTTCCAGGCAAGCAAAGATGGATGTTATAGGTGGGAGTTCCTGTGTGGCTACACGCTGTTGGAGCACATCACAGTTATGTTTGAAATCTGAGAGCCAGTTTTAGGCCCATGTATCAGCTAAGTTATCTAAAGCCGGGGTTCTTAAACTTCATTGCATCACAATCGCCTTCTCACAACAAAAAATAATACAACCCCAAGAAGGGGGCCATTGAAGCCTGATCCTACCCAAGCCCCACTGCCCAGCTTGAGGAGGGCCAAAGCATGAGCCCTAGCACCATAGGCAGAGTGGGGTGAAGGTGAAAACAAAGGGCTTTAGCCCCAGGCAGAATGCCTGTAACCTGAACTTTGCTATGAAGGCTGGAAGCCCTCAAACTTTTGCTTTGGCCCCAAGTGGTGGGGCTTGGGCTTCAGTTTCTGCTGTTGGCCCAATCAAATCGAAGTCAGCCCCTGTGACCTAATTAAAATGGAATTGCAACAACTCTTATTAGGGTCCTGAGACAGTTTGAGAACTGCAGATGTAGGGTGCCCCTGACCCCAATGCCTGTCACAGTTCAGGACAACTGCACCTATATTTTCCCTCAGTGGTTCATCAAGGACATCCATTCTCAGCTTGCAACAACTCACCTGTTGCTTTTCTGGGTGGAGACCCGCATCTCTCCCTCCTGACCAGGGGTATTCCAGGACTGCAGAGCTCTGCCTTCACTGTGTATCTGCCAGCATAGATAGTCTGCCTAAACCAGCCTGCTTGCTTTCCTGAGAGACTGATAAGAGTGACGGGTACCAGTTATAAGTTACTTCTTATGCAAGCCTACTTTATTCTTAAGGTAAAAAACATTACAGATAAAATATAATAAAAACAATAAAAGAACTTAATTGCATGCTAATAAGTAGAGTGGACATTACCTCACTTTAAAGGGTTTCTTTGTGGTTACAAGTTAATCAGAGCTTCAGCTTAAAACAAGCACTCCATCTGAAGGGGCCTGCTGTGATAATTGGGCCTACAAATTCACTCTTATTGTGAGCCCAGCAGTACAAAGTACATGAAAGTTCATAAAATGTCACAATAACCTATAACTCATGTTAATGGAAAAATATATGTAAGAGACACAGACTATTAGTCTAAACAAAGTCCTGTTGACATATCTTAGGGACTGAGTTGATGCTTAGTAAAAATAGAAGATGTGGACCAGAAATTAATTAACCAAATGTGTATTAGGCCCAACTGGTAAACAAATAATGAGATGAGCTATTCCACCATCACTCCCTTTTGTGGGTCCTTAAAGAGACTTTGAGCAAAAAGATAGAAGAAAAATGACAGAGCCTATAGAAGCAAAATGCCATTTGTTGTGTACTCCCAGGCTTTATGAAAATTGGCTGATGAATATGAATTACTTAAAGATGCTTTAAGTAAAACACTTCATGTAACATTTAAGTCATGATCTGCTGAATGTGCATATTCTAGTTTTGTGTATATATCATTCTTATATGTGAAGTTAGAAATATGAAATGTGGACCTGTTTATACTTTTACATATGCTAATGAGGGCAATTACTGATACTCCAGAAACATAATAACCTGATACTCGAGGTTAAGAATTTATAAATAGTTTTGTTTTACCTAGGGGGTAGCTGAGTTAGTCTGCATCTGCAAAAAAAATGAGGAGTCCTATGGCACCTTATAGACTATTTAAGGAATAAAAAACAGGACTATGTAGCACTTTAAAGACTAACAAGACGGTTTATTAGCTGATGAGCTTTCGTGGGCCAGACCCACTTCCTCAGATCAAATAGTGGAAGAAAATTGTCACAACCATATATACCAAAGGATACAATTTAAAAAAATGAACACACATGAAAAGGACAAATCAAATTTCAGAACAGAAGGGAGATGGGAGGGGGGGAGGTAAATGTCTGTGAGCTAAATGTCTGGAATCCCTGGAAATGGCACACAGCTGCAGGACTTCTGTCCACCCCGCAGGAAGCCGGCACTACCTCCATTTTCGCTGGAGGCAGGTAGTGGGGCTTCTTGAGGTTGGGGGGGCCCAAACGCCTCGTGATCGACTGGTCGATCCCTTGCGATCAACCAGTCGATTGCGATCGACCGGTTGGTGACCATGGCTGTAGGGGAACACTTTAGCCTCCCTGGTCATTCAGTAATGGATTTCAAAGTAGCCATTTTTCTACAAAAGACAGAATGACACACAGATACCTTCCTACCAACAGCACAAGAAGAAGAACTCCAAGTGGACTCCTCCTGAGGGCTGAAATGACAGTCTGGACCTCTACATAGAATGCTTCCGCCAACGTGCACAAGTAGAAATTGTGGAAAAACAGCATCGCTTGCCTGGTAACCTCAGTCATGCAGAACGCAATGCCATCCACAGCCTCCGGAACAACTCTGATATTATAATCAAAGAAGCTGACAAAGGAGGTGCTGTTGTCATCATGAACAGGTCTGACTACCTAAAGGAGGCTGGCAGACAACTCTCCAATACCAAATTCTACAGGCCTCTTTCCTCAGACCACACTAAGGAATACACTAAGAAACTGCACCATCTGCTCAGGACACTCCCTACACAAGCACAGGAACAAATCAACACACCCTTAGAGCCCTGACCAGGAT
Organism: Pelodiscus sinensis; assembly: GCF_052426305.1. NCBI lineage: Eukaryota > Metazoa > Chordata > Testudines > Trionychidae > Pelodiscus > Pelodiscus sinensis. The sequence goes on from NC_143053.1 coordinate 52,271,285, forward strand.
TGTTCTATCTATTACCCAAGATCCACAAACCTGGAAATCCTGGACGCCCCATCATCTCGGGCATTAGCACTCTCACTGAAGGACCATCCGGCTATGTAGACTCTCTACTCAGACCCTACGCCACCAGCACTCCCAGTTACCTCCGTGACACTACGGATTTCCTGAGAAAACTGCAATGCATTGGTGATCTTCCAGAAAACACCATCCTAGCCACCATGGATGTAGAGGCTCTCTACACAAACATCCCATATGCAGATGGAGTACAAGCTGTCAGGAACAGTATTCCTGATGATGCCACAGTACAACTGGTGGCTGAACTCTGTGAATTTATTCTTACATACAACTATTTCAGATTTGGTGACAATATATATCTCCAGACCAGTGGCACTGCTATGGGCACCCGCATGGCCCCACAATACGCCAACATTTTTATGGCTGACCTGGAACAACGCTTCCTCAGCTCTTGTCCACTTATGCCCCTTCTCTACCTACACTACATCGATGACATCTTCATCATCTGGACCCTCCCTCAGATCTGGTGTGCTGGAACTTGCAGGAGGAGGGGGAGCAGGTGGTCCCCAGAGAAGGTTCACACTGGGGCTTCCCTCCTCTGTGGGAAGGGGAGTTGGCCCCGGAGGAGGCGCACACAGGGGCTGCCCTCCTCTGCCGGGGGGGGGGGGGGGGGAAGAGGAGGAAGGGGCAGAGTCCTGGGAAGAGGCTGGTGCAGAGGACTCCCGGCCCCCACTGGCACTCTGTCCCCTGCTGCAGAACCCTGTCCCCTCTCCCCTGTGCCCTGCTGCAGAACCCTGCCCCCATCCCAGCACTCTGTCCCCTGCCCCAGTACCCTTCCTTAGTACCATGTCCCCTGCTCCCACCAGCACAGTAGGGGCCACATTAGTGAGGCTTGGGGGGGGGGGGGGGGGTTTGGGATGATTTTTTTTTTTCCTCGTTCCATGTGATCTTGGGTGTAAAAAGGTTGGAGACCACTGCCCTACAGGTATGTGTGCAGGTTACCATTCCTGATGTCTGATTTGTGTCCATTTATCTTTTGGCATAGATACTGTCCAGTTTGGCCAATATACATGGCAGGGGGCATTACTGGCACTTGATCGCATATATCACATTAGTGGATATGCAGGTGGAGGAGCCCTTGAGGATGCGATTTATGTGGCTAGGTGCTGTGATGGTGTCACTTGTATTGATGTGTCCATATGTAGTAGAGAAATCTTATTTTAGGTTATGTATAAGTTAGAATAAAAATAATAATGTAGTAGTTCAGGTATTAAATGTATTGGTGTATTTTATGAGTATGACTTGTATCTTGCCAGCCACCCTTTTTGAAAGAAGAAAGGAATGGTCTATGTGTACCCTGGGCGAAGGTACATCCACCAGAATCTTGTGTCGTGAAGCTGATTCCAAGGCAGCAATAGACTCTTATAGTCACCACTGTTTTAAGATTTAAAATTAGCATTGTGAAGTAAGTGAGATGATTGTTTTCTTTAAATTGTATTTGATATTCCTGCTCACACATTTTTATTTCTGTGTAACAAAGAAATCAACCCTGTTTTGTTTGTGTGAATGAGGAATGGGTGTTAGAAAATAAGTGTGAAGGCCATTTCCAGGCCAGATATTCTAGGGCAAAGCAGAGGACAGAAGTAAAGGTGCCAGGAGATTGCTGCACATCCCCATTGAGGTATGGATGAAGGGCAGATTGAGGACTCTAAAATATAAGGCAAGCACCTATCCTCTGGGACAAGATAGCTATGATATGAGAAGAAAATAAGCACTTGTCAAATGGCAATTGATTACAGCACGATTGTGTGAAACTTTCTGATGCCAATGAAGGAAAACTACTATAAAAGAAGCTGCTTTGCCATGATCTTTTGGGTTCTGGCCTACCAACGCTACCCAGGAACATCATGTCGTGGCTAACAGAGCCCTGCTTCATCCTACCTGTGATCAATATGGCTGGCCACCCGAGTGGTAACTATTACAACTGGTGGGACAGTGTGTATCCCTCTCACACTGGTCACGTCTGCACAGCAGCATTATTTCAGAATAACTGCCATTATTTCAAAACAATAAAATGCACGTGTACACAGCAAGCCATTATTTTGAAATAATGTCTAGCTGGAGCACTTCTTACTCTGACTCCTGTAACCTTTACTTTACGAGGAGTAAGGGAAGTCGAAGGAAGAGTGTTCTTCCTTTGACTTCCTGCTGTTTAGCCAGGACCAATAGCTGAATTAAGCTATTTCAACTTCAGCTACATAATTGATGCAGCTGAAGTTGTGCATCTTAATTCGAGTTTTGCCCTGCTGTGTAGACATGCCCTCTGAACATATATTAGCTGCTTTATTTGTATTAACACACATAGTGCATAACTTTTTCCCTTAAGAAGATCCCATGTGCTTTTATAAGCGTAACAAATGTCCCCATACCTATAGAAGCAACACTATCACAGGATCTAAGTTCTACAAATGGTACGATGGCTCATACTGCAGTTTGAGGAGCATGGTGCCGTGGCTTAGGGATCAGGGATCAGCTCAGTTCCTTCAGATCTCTGACTGCCTTAATGGTGTCAGACACAGAAGGAAGGTCTAGGTCAGGGGTGGCCAACCCACTGCTCGTGAACCGCATGCGGCTCTTCAAAGAAAAAATTGCGGCTCCCGCACCTCTTCAAGGTTTTTGTGTGAAAGACAGAGAGTGTCATGGTGTCCCATGCAAACTTCAAAATGGCCAATGCCTGCTCTGCTCTTAAAAGAGCAAACTGTGCTTTTTTTTTTTTGCTTGACCAAATGTGGCGGCCAGGGCTTTCCCCCTCCCCACCTCAACTTTTTTCCCCCACTCAGTTCTTTGCGCTGTATCCACCACTATTTCGGCTCTTCATCTGTATCTGTAACGGGTTGGCTACCCCTGGTCTAGGTCTTCAATTCCCACATCTTCTGGCCTGTGGCATCTATCCATGCTGGCAGACTCAGCTGTTTCATGCCACAAGGGAAAAATCACATTCCCCCCCCCCCCGAATTTCAAGTCCTGATGCAGAAGTGAGGGTAAACGTTTGAACAACAATTTAGTTTCCTTCAAAAGGACTCCCAGTGAAACTAATCAAGGCATAATTGTATAAGTTTATCAGAATTTAGCTTAAAAGAAACAGGCTATTCCTGCAGACACCAAGAATGCTGTGGGTTTGACAGCTAGGTATCCAATTTCCAGACAACATGAGGTAAAAGGGGCAGACTGTGCTAATGAACCACAAGCAAACTGCTGTTTTGTTATTTATTAACACTAATAAATGAGCTCAGAATACTGATCAGAGAGTTTACATGTCTCACAAAAATTCCATGTGACAAATATCAGGATACATATTGTAGAAACAACAGCTGTGGCAATAACAATAAAGAATGTTTCATTAACTAATGACTAATATACCAGAAAGCAATCACACTAGTAATCAGTAATAATTTACATTAAAAAGTGCACATTTGAAATCAAGGGAAAAAAGTGACACTGTCAATTAAAAAAAAGCCTTCTTTTCTTTTTACTCTGTGATAGGTTCCCATGCAGTTGCTACAGTATTTGTCATTCTTCTCATTTACCTAGGTCAGGGAGACATGGAATTGACCCAGTACTAAGCAATAGTGTAAATCTATGGCCTTTTTGCCAAGGGAAAAATTGACCATCATAGCTACTGCAAAACACCTTATTTTGTAATATTATTCCAAAGTAACTTACCTGGGTGGAGACAGTAACCTGGAATCATAGTGACTTTATACCAGAATAATTAATTAGTCTGTTCAGAAAACCAGATAAATTAGTTCAGAATCGAATCACTAATTCCAGAACTGAAAGTCCACAGAGGGGAGTTATTTCAGAATAGCTACAATTATATTGGAATAGTTATTCCAGAACCGTTATATTGGAATAGCCAACCTGGTCAATTTCTCTACATTGTAGACTAGAATTAGGTTTAATAGCAGGAACCACAGCTTCACCAGCACCAACAGCCTCATTATTTCCAAATGTTTTTCAAACCATACTTGTTATAAGTTTACTCTAAAACAACAACAATAAAATTATTGGACTCTCTCATTTAAAAAAAGCTTAGAACAAGATAAATAAATCTGAGAAAGAACTATAGGGAAAAAAAAGAAAACCAATGTAAAGATTTGGTTTGAAACCCTGATCTGCAACTAACTACAGTCAAAGTGGCCAAACTGTACCACAAACACAAAAAACATACAGAACTGAGGAAATATTCACATTAGTGAATCATTCTAAAGGCTCATCTAGTAATAAAATGGAGTGTTGATGAGTCATTAATTTTAGGCATAATCAATTTAGCGGTTGACATTTTAATTTGTCACATGCACACCACCACATTATGCAAAGAAAAAAAAACAGCCCTTTCAAACAAGTGGTAGAAAAATTCACAGTAACAGAAAATTTTTTAATGAGCATTTGAAACAGGGCAGGTGGAGCATCTAAGTAGTACAATACAAAACATTGTAAACAACAGAGCTGTAAATTACAGGTGCAGAGTTCTAAAAACAGTGCTTTCTACGTAGTTCTTTTACTCGGTGATCAACTTTCCAGAGAATGTTAAACTCTGAGGATCACTCAAACCTTTGCCACATAACACAATTAAATCCTCTGATGCTTCAAAGACCTTTTTCTACAAGAATTGTCTACTTTGTTCTACTTTCTACAAGCATCCCCATCAAGTAGTTATGAAAAGATCCATCTAATTGATGTCAATGTCCCACGATTAATAATATTTCAACCATTGCTAATGACAGAGGTAGAGCAAATTCCATCTGCTGTCACAACCTGTGTTCCCATTTTTAGCATTATGTTGAGCAAGTTCCAGCAATGAAACACATCCATTTTTTTCCCCACCAACTTGCTCATGGAAACAAATTTGTTCCAGCAAACTCTTGCAGTCTGAAAACATGCAGCAGCTGCTCCTGTCCGTCAAAGTTGAAGGTCAGCTTTCCTGTTTTGCTGCTTCCCCCTGGGTCTCCCCAGCTTGTTCAGTTGGGTTTCTTTGTGCATCTCCTTCACTTTCTGCAAGAAAAAAAAAAAATGAGGGGAATGATTGAAAAAAAGTTTTAAAGATGTCCCATTCTAGATCTGTATTTTGCTCCTGAAATAAATTTTATCCTCTGCCAAATTTAAAATTTGTCATGTTATTGTAGCAATGTTGGTCCAAGGATATTAGAAAGAGAAGACAGATGTAGTAATATCTTGTACCGTACCAACTTCTGTTGGTAAAAGAGATAACCTTTCAGAAGTTGGACTAATAAAGAAAACTGCCTCACCTCCAGTGTCAAAATATCAGAGAAAGGAAGGTAAAAGGAGAACTACTATACTGAAAAAATAATGGGGTTGCAATTAATTCAAACATGTTTTAAAGATACCCTATATTAATGAAAAAGCAAGACTGCATATTTAAAAACACCCTGACAAACCTATTTCTGGCTGATAATTATCTATCATTGCAAGTAACATCTTAAGTTTTAGTAATCTTAATGTTAACAGTTTTCCAGGTTTGTTTACCATGTTCATTTAACTATAAGAAAATCATTGATTGTATTAAGCCTAAATAGAGATATTTGATGGGCTATAAATATTTGTCTACCATAATCATAAACAATAGTAACATTTTAAAAATTCATACACCGTGTGTAATACTTTCTCTAAGAATCACACCCCACATATGTGACTACTTTTGCTCTCTCATTAGCCACAGGAATGATTTTCAGACTTGAAAATATATTTTACATTGATAGACTTACAAAGTTCAGTCATTTTAGTTAACCTAAAAGAAGATTAAGAGGGGACTTCATAATGACCTGTTCGTACCAACATGCGCAGAACAGATCTGATAGTAAAAGGCTCTTTTTCCAGCTAGATAAAAGGCATAATAAGATGCAATGGTTGGAAGTTGAAGCTAGACAAATTCAATTTGGAATAATGTAATTAACCACTGAAACAATCCACCACTTTGCTTGGCAAGTTATTTGTCAGTTCCATTCTAAAGACTGAATGTCTCCTAAAATAAATGTTAGAATTACAGCATGAATTATTGGGCTTGATGCATAAATTACTGAGTGAAATTCTATGGCTTGCATCATGCTGAGGTCAGAGTGGACTAAGCCTTCTAGCCTTAACATCAAAGCACCCCTTTTAATGTGAGATATGCCACAGGTGTGATTGGCCTAATTAATTAGGTGCTTCCCAGCCTGGTCGTGTGAGGGGTTAAAGAAGGCCTGGGCAGTTTATGGATACCTGGGCCTCACCAGAAGGCTGACAAAGCTCTGTTTATGGAGTTGGAACCAACAAGTGGGAAGGCTCCTCTGTGAAAGCCAAGGTGGCTCTGATTTTTACTCAGACTCATGGAGTAAGATATGGCATTACATCCAAAAATCATGTAAAAAAATGAATGCTATGTTACTTTCCAGCTTAAGGTTCTATGGTGCTCTTGGACCATATTTTCAAACTTTTTCCCTGAATCCACAGGGGCCAGAATCTTTTTTTTTTTTTTTTTTTTTTTTTTAAGTAAGCAAGCTGAGATTCTCATGCAATGTTGATTCTAGCAGGTGGACTTTAAGAAATAAAATACATCACAAGACTAATAATAAAACTGCGACAGTTGACAATACTAGAAATATTTTCAATATGGCTGCAAATGGCCTCTCTGATCAATTTGTAATTCCAGATATTCTTATCCTCTTATAGTCCACCAACTGTCTCAGATTACATCACTGACTTAATCCTAAAAAAATTTCTTTTCTTCTCATCTTTACTGATCCAAACTTAAAACTATCATTCCAATTCTGTATTACTCTGCCTATATCAACTTTCTTCCCCTTCTCTGTTTTATGCTGAGATGTTTGGACCCTCAGTTTTCACAAGGATGCATTCCTCTCAACTTTTCACCTTCCAATTCTATTCCTAACTCTCTATGATGCAACTGCACATATCTGTAATTTTTTTTTTCCGAGCCATTTGTATCCATCTATTCTCAAAAAGACAACATTCCTCAGTGTTCTTTTTAAGCTTCAGGAGTAGCCAAGTTTTCTTGTTTTTTCCTGAACAGGCTATGATCTGGTAGCACTTTATAGACTAATAAACATGTTGATGGTATCATGGGCTTTGGTGGGCACAGCTCATGACGACTCTTGTCATCTGAAGAAGTGGCTGTGCCCATGAAAGCTCATGATACCATTTACATGTTTTGTTAGTCTATAAAGTGCTACCAGACCATGTTTTGTTCTTTTTAATCTTGGTATATGGATCACTTTAGTTAAAGTCAGGTGCTGAGCTAATCTGTGCTGAATTGTGGGCAAAATACGCACTTCAAATTGGGTTTCATGGTCTATCCTGAGAAGGTGAAAGCTCAGCTCACTTGAGCTAACAACTTTTCCATGAGCACACAAGTATAAAAGCCTTGCTCTCTGTTGTCAGCCATTACTGAGGACACAGGTGTTTCAAGTTTCTTGTTGTGGATTGGGAACAAAAGTCACATTGCTGCAAAAAACTGACTATGTTTTTATTTTAAATACACTCTTAATTAAATATGCCCACTTTGAGGTTATGGGGGGGTTGCAGATTACAGCTGGTTTATTTTGGCTAGCATACTGCAGTACTTGTTTTGAAGAAATATCCTTATACTTGCACTTCTGCAAATAAATATGAAGTAGAAAATGAGTCAAATTTTGGACCTACCAACTTAGTTGAGTTTGTTGCTATATTGGTGTAATCTAACAAAAGAACGTTTGAGCATAAATTGCCTGACATCTTTTTGCCAACATGTAGATTGGCAAGCTAAGTCTGTGTGTCAAACAGCAGCTGCATTAGAAAGCTGCCAAAATTGACGAACAACAGTAGGTATTTCACAGACCTGGAAAGTGATCTACTCTCTCACCTTGACACAGGCATGGTGGGCCATTGGTGAAACAGTGCAAGGGACACTGCAGAAAAGATCAGTTTGAGGCTTTTGATTTGGCATCTTTAAAAGAACTACATTCACTTTGCAAAATCAGTTGGGGGTTGAAGTGGAGAAAGAACAACTCTCCAAAAAATCCAAACTATTCCCAATACAGAAGGTTAACAATATATCCAACTGTGCAGAAGTTTAAGAGAAGGTACAATGCCATTTCCATGTATCTTGCTAACCTAATAAGATTTTATTGACTGCTTTGAAAAGTTGTCTGAAATTACATTTTATATAAGCAGCAAGAGAGCTTTCAAACTAAATACAATCTTGAATCATAGCAAACTTATACTAATCATTATAAAAGTTTAGCCATTCTCAGAATATATGAAGATTCAGGATCTCAAGTCTCCTTTTCAACAAAGCAAAGCCTACTGCATCTGTGATAAATATGTTAATATGAATTTTTAAATAAAATTCCTCTGAATGATCACAAGAGAAAGTAACTCTAGCTACTAATTGCTTCTTCAGTATTAAGAGATACTGAATATAGTCAAAACAGTGAAGTTTGACTGTGTAATTGCAGTTTTGTAAAATGTAAATGTATGGTAGGAAGAAAGTTTAAAGGGATAAGTTGAATCTTAACTGTAGGAATTTGAAGTAAATCTAGAGCAGAGGTTCAGCTGGAGCTGAAGCTGGCTGTTTGTGGTGGCTCTGGGGGCTGTGGTTGGGATACATTATGGCTCCCTGAACTGCCACACAGGAGCTGGCTCCCAGGGTGCAGCAGCATCACCTCGGGCAGTTGGAGCACCAGTGTCAGCTTCCCACTGGGGAGGGGGCAAAGAAAGCCCCGAACCTCATTGTATGATCTGGCTCGCGGGAATAAGCGCTCCCCTTCCACCTCTCCTGGCTGAGGGAACAGCAATGTGTGGGCAGCCCTTCTTCTCCACAGGCTGGATCATTGTAGTAAGGCTCTGGGCTCCCTGCCCTCTCCAAGCAGGAAGCTAACGCTGGAGCTCCAATGGACTCCAGTCAATGGGAGCAGTGGAGGCGCTGCCTGGGACTGACACAGGGCACCTAGGCAACTAAATGCCCCCCACTCCTTCATGCCCAGACTTCTGCACTCCCAGCCAGCTCATGCACCTCCACCACGCTGAGAGCCAGCATCTCCAGCCTGCTCCTACCCTCTCCCTCCAGCCAGGCACCCTACTTCAAGCCTGCTTCTGCATCCTACCTCCTATCCAGACCTCACCCCCCTCTGACACAAATCACTGGCAGCCCTGTCCTGCACACTGACATGCCCCTCCCCATTTTTGTCCTAACTTCAGAGCCTGGGGAGTGAGGGCGGGGAATCCTTAACCCTGGAACCTCAGAAGAGTAAATCTGGCCTACGGGAAACCCTGAACCTCAGTCCTCCATGTCCCTCCCCAGGAGGGGCTGGAGCACCAGAGGCATGAGGTGTCTCAGTTGGGGGCCACATCAGTAGGGTTGGAGATTTTTGGAGGGAGTGTGTGTGTGCGCGAGCGTGCTACTAAAAATACACTTAGCCTTTTGAAAAAATATAGCCCCAGAAGGCTGTATATGGCAATTGCTTTGGAGGTGGCTCTACTAAGGATAGAAGTTGGCTTATTACAGAAGTCCCAGAAGATAAACAAACTCCACAATCTCGATCCTTGATCTAGTCAATGTGGAGAGAAACTCCCAAATCATTCTCTGTCCCTGCTGAAAAAGCACGTGTAACCCTACAGGATAGGACAGGCCAATCACAGGCAGCTTTCTCAGGTTCACTGTCATTTCCTCACATTAGGGCCAAACAACTTACTCCATCTGCAGCAATTATAGGTTTATGTCAAGACCATTAGATTCAAAGGAAAAAGTGTCAATATTTACGACAGGTGTGGGGGGAAATTTCAAATAAAACAAGGATAATTACATTAACAACCCACCATAAGGGCATTTACAATTACCTTCTGAACTGTTTAATCTTCTTATTCTTTTGCAACAGAAGGAACGTCTGATCTTCCATAAGCAAAACAACTACAAAAATGAGTAGTGACAAGTTTGAGAAGAGAAGCCATTTAAAAATCTGAGCTTCTGTACAAGTAGCAAAATCCACTGATTGTGCAACATCAGATGAAGAGTTGGAGATTATCCATTTACCCATGGGAAGTAATGCGTGTGTATACTAGCCAGATTTACTAAGTTATTCATTTCTTCAATGTGTTTTTTTGTAAATAGCTAAAATAAAAGAATACAAGTGCTTACCTGTTTTGTTTATATCAAGTTCTGATAACTTTAAGGATAGTTCACTAGAGTTCCCACTTGTAGAGGACACCAGGATATCATGTAATGCATTTCTTCTACCTGTTCTTCCTGAAGCAATAAAATCTGCATATGTAGATTCCACATCAGTCATTGCTAACAAATATCCACATAGCAGTACCTACACAGGAAGCAAAAAAAGACACCCATACTTAAAACACAGAAAAGATAAAAATGACAGGGAGGCGGAAGTTGAGGAATAGATACCTTCCATCATGAAGAATGAAACCTTTAAAAGTTGCTAGATTTGCAGTAGTAATAAGGAGAGCCCTCAAACTACTGAAAAGTTATTAGAAAACAAAATTAACAAAAATAAATAGTTCCAGGGTGTTAAACAACAAATGTTCTTTATTAAACTATTGACAACTGTAGTTTAAATATTTGAAATAATAGTTCATAATACATTCATAGGTGTATTTTTAAAAATGATAAATTTAGTAACATAAGAACTCTGCTATTTAGTGTTTACTGGGAAGTGGGAGGACAGTGGGTGTTGGAAAGAGTTCTTTTCTGCGTGAAATACAAAGCACATAGATTAACAGACTTTGAATTAGTCAAGTTCTGCTTTGTTTCTGCATGTTTAATGTCCCTACCTGCAGTGGAGAGGTTATGCTTTGATAATGTTGGTACGGTATATACCATTAGGGCTTCTTCAGTTAATTTGCTTTGTGAATTGGCACCAAAGCAAATGTATTGCAATAAAGCCACTGAAGTCAGTGGAGTTATGCAGATTTCCATTAACTGAGGACCAGATCTGCATCATCTCCTAGTGGTTTAATACCTCTCCTCTCCCTTTACTTTACAGGGGAATTTTATTACAAATGTTTTTGAAAAAAAATCAATTTCTAGGCTTCGTTTTGACAAGCATTTATTTTACGTACCCAAACTCTATTAGCATGCTTGCTGCAGAGATCTAGATAGTTAGGTATTAGTAAAGAAATTTTAGACCAATTGAGTCTGCTAGACCAACACTTGATAGCTCTGCCCTTTTTGCATTGGTGCTATTCCAGTGAAGCCACCAATGGAAGAATTGGGTCCCTAATGCAAATTTAAACCTTACTAGTTTTCAGTGGGTGAAAGTACATTAACAATTCAACAAGAATGAGCAAGAGTAGAAAAACTGGGCCACTTAGCAGGGCACCAACTTACTGAAAAGATCTACAACAAAAACCAATGTCACTCATCCATTACCAAGACTTTTTGGGGTGCCCTGTAATGCCCTACAGATAGGACCATCTTCTGGACATCACAGTGTTCATATTGTTGATTCAGATTATATATTAGGGACTGCCTGCTGTGTCTTGCACAGGACTGAATGCTACTGTCACACCATACGGGATTTTTTCCTTCTCTGAACTATAAGGTCTGAGGCCTTTTTGTGCAGCCATATTAGGAGAGCAGCAACCATGAGCCAAGAAACAAAGTCGCATCTTCACACTCCATTTAAATTACATCAAAATAATGCAATAAGGAGGTCCTGTTCTAATGGTACCCGCAATCACCAGGTAAAAGACACAAGTCTTAAGAGGTTTAAAGAACCTTCGATAGCATTCGGTCTGGCAAGGAACGATATATCAACAGTTGTGTGTGTGAAATTCCTACCACTTTACTGTTTTGCCTTTATGCTCCATACTTCTCTATTGTAGAGCTTCTGCCTTGTTCTTTGATAGTTATGTAACAGGCCAAAACAAATTTTGCAAGTAGATAAACTGAGGTGATGCACAGAATTGCTTGTTTTGCAATATAATAGGTTGTGATGTCAACATGCAGTTGACTACACAATTAACCAATAAGGCTGGGCTTATTGGTTAATCTTGTAGACTACAAGCACTACCCCCCTCTTGCTGCCTCTGAGGACAGAGCCCAAGATCACAGTTGCCAGAACTTTATACCCTGCCAACTATACTGTGCAGAAGCTGGAGTCCCTAGGTGACCTGATTCTGATGAGCCAGCTGGAAAAGTTTGTCTGTGTTACTGGAAGTGGTGAGCATTGTATGCTTAGTGTGTGCATTCTGTTTTGAGAGGTTAAGGATATTTCTAGATAAAGCTCTTTCACTAGTAAAAGACCATGCAAACCTACAGATTATATATAAGTTTAAGTCTTAAACCCACAGAAGGGTAAATGGTGGGTGTCCACTTCCCTGGCTGCTACAGACTTAAAATAAAACACTCAGATTATATCAGGTGGTATAGTTTAGCAGATGCAGGGGGAAAAACCAACACATATACTGGGAAGATCTTAAATGCACCTGACTCTTTGGGACTCCCTTGTGCTGAAGAAGTTATGAAGAACAGGTGCTAAGTATGGCCAGAGCCTCACTGGGTTAGTATATTAAAGAAAATGACACTGTTAAAAAAAGAAACCAGTGTACAGGCAGTCCCCAGATTACGCGGATCTGACTTATGTCGGATCCCTACTTATGAATGGGGTGAGGGAACCCCGAACTAGCTGCGCCCCCCCCCCCAGCAGACCGCCGAGACGCGCCGTGGCGGTCCCGCTGCCCGCGTCCTCCGAGGCGAGAAAAGCCGCTCCGCGTCAAGAAAAGCCGCTCCGCGTCTCCCTGGTCTGCTGGGGGGACCCCCCCCCCAGAAAACCAGGGAGACGCAGAGCAAAGCCACGGAGGACGCGGGCGGCGGGACCGCAGCATGTCTGCGCAGTCCCGCCGCCCGCGTCCTCCGCAGCGAGAAAAGCCGCTCTGCGTCTCCCTGGTCTGCTGGGGGGGGGGGGGGAGGCGCCCAGCTAGTGAGCCCCCCCCCCCCCAGCAGACCAGGCTTTTCTCGCCAACGCCTGGGGTAGAGCAGCTGGGGGGCTGCCGGGTTGGTCCCACAGCTCCGAGGTGCGGCGCTACTGGACCAACACAGCAGCACCCCAGCTGCTCTGCCCCAGGCATCCCCAAGTCAGCCGCTGCTGAAACTGATCAGCAGCTGACTACAGGAAGCCTGAGGTAGAGCTGCTCTGCCCCCGGCTTCCTGGAATCAGCCGCTGATCAGTTTCAGCAGCGGCTGACTTGGGGATGCCTGGGGTAGAGCAGCTGGGGTGCTGCCAAGTTGGTCCCCGCAGTGCTGAGGTCCCAGCTGCTCTGCCCCAGGAGTGTCCAATTCAGCCGCTGCTGGTCAGTTTCAACAGCGGCTGAATCCGGACGCCAGTTCCGACTTACATACCAATTCAACTTAAGAACAAACCTACAGTTGCTATCTTGTACCTAACTCGGGGACTGCCTGTATTCTCTCTCTCTGTAAAAATGCTCACACAGTGGTAAGATTTAACTATCAGGACTGAAGCTACAGCAGCTGATGCCAAAAGATTCCAAAGTATATATAAAATCTTCATTGACATATTACTGTTAACTTGAAGCAGCTGTTATTACTGCATATGATGAAGTATTTCCTAAAAGCCAACACCAATATTTATTCAATCATTTAGCATAGATAGAAAGAACTTTCTCTAAACATTCGTCTTCATTGTTTTTTAAAATGAATGGGCATTTATAAGATAAATGCTAGCCTCACAAATCTTGTCCACTCCCACCCTGGTTTTGTTTTCGTTCTTTAACCCTCTCTGTCTTCATATAGCCAGCCCATCGGCCTACTGTGCCATACTGAAATATACTGATGAGCTGTTTGACACGCCAGAGAAAAGAGATGGTGTACATTATTTTATCTGGCTTAGTATAGCCATATTGAATATCATTCGATATTCATTCTAAGAGTGATTTATCCATAAAGAATTTCAAGACTATGAAGATTCAGAGAATGAACTAGTGATGCTGTGTCACAAGTCAAATGCTGAGTGGCTCACAATTTAATTCTTGGGAATGAGACCCATGAAACAGGAAAACTGCTGAGAAAAAGAGTGAATTAAGAGAAGCCAGCAGTGACCAAAAGTTTGTCCAATATAGGCAAAATATTGCCATGCCTTTCAGTTAACCAAAAGCTTTCTTGGGGGTTCACAGTAACCCATGTCAGGGTAACATGTACTGATTCCTGTAGCATGTTGTTTCCTCATTACAAAGTGGAACAGTAAGCTATTCAACTGCTTCACTAAATTTACTCTTTACTTCAGCAACAACCTGAAAATGTTTAAGCAAATTAAATAAATTGATTAAAAGCGTAAGGGTGGGAACGAGAGAATGAAGGTGATGGTGTCAACTAGAAGCCACAGGTCAGGTTAACCAACAAAAGACTTCAGAGTAGGCTGTCCTTTCTTTCAAAATATGTCAAACTTGACATGATCAGAAGACAGATTTATATTTGATTTTAATGCAACTTAAGTAATAAAAGTCTACACAGCAATTGTTTCTTGCCAGGATGCTACCTTAATCTGTGAAGTGCAGCAGTAGCAGCACACTGCCAGAAAGAGCCATCTTTCATTCTGCAGAAAGCTGTACGTCACTTTGCTGATCACAATGGATTTGTTTACAAAATGATGAAGCACATAGTATTACTCAATTTCATTTAGAATGTTTTCAACTTTGTTTTGCCATAGGTGTTTGTAATACACAGCTCTCTACCTTTTATCCCCAATACCAGTTATGGCAATTTCTAGAGCTAACATGGTTCATAGCTTAAGATCATCTATTCTTTTAACCTTCCCTCAGAATTTAGAAACTGGGATGTTCTCTCTGTCAAGGGAAGAAATTAGTGACAAGTGGCCATCTTTTATAGTGCTACTATATAGCCTCCTGTCTCATTGTATTTACTCATCTACAGATGGTACAGCCAGAATCCAAAAATCTCCATTTCTGCCACATCTACTAGATGACAACAAAAAGGGAGGTGGTTTCCCCAGATGTGAGCACCATACCAGTCCAGGTGTTCAGGAGATACGTACACAGTCTTTATTTCACCCCTTTCGCTGGAGTACATTACTCTTCCCAGCGTGACAGTTAAAGCTGACCCAAGACCCAGTTTATCTATAGTCTACTTATTCACATATTACTCATAAAATAGTTATTGAGTAGGGACTGTGGATACTTCGCCATCAAGGGGTGTGGAAAGCATTCATTAACTGTGAAATACCAGGCCCATTGTAGAGAATAGTTAGAACACACCACTCCCACATCATGGCAGCTGTTACACTAACCTCAGCTGTTTCTCCATCAACTCACATGAACCCAAGAGTTTACTTAATGTTTCTCCTCTTGGATTCATTTTATTAACTCATTGTAGTTCTATAGCCTAAGTGTGCTTGTGCTCCCAGATTACTTCCCTCATCAATAGGATATCATAAATACCACCCTTTCCCCTTGCCAGGCTTTCTGTCTTGTTTCTCCTTAGTTACCAGGGTTTTCATAGCCTCTGTTCCAGGGTCTGAAGCACTTCTGCCCTTGGTACAGTGTTCTCTCTTTTGAGGGACTGTACCTAAATTCTGGCAAGTTTCTTTAGCCTGCCACCACCTTGACTGTACTGCCAGAGAACCTTTTTGCTTTCTGCTGATCTCTCCCAGGTGAGAGCAAATAGTCCATCCTGCAGGAGGCTATTTTTTTGTGGAGTACAGGATCTTTCAAAAAAGCCTGCTGTCTAGACCGTGGTTTTACTTTCGAAAGAACTCCATGATGCAATAATGCAAATGAAGCATAGGATATTTAAATCCCTGCTTCATTTGTAGTTTCAAAGCACCTCATTTACAACCCTCTGCCGACAGAGGGATGTAGTCTAGATGTATCCTTACAGTGAAATATTTTAATTCATCCCTCCACCCGTAATTCCTCAAGACACTAAGAGTTAACATGTTTACTTTAAAGATGACCTCTGAACAAAGCACAGTTTGTGATCTTTCATTCGTCTTCACAGTAGGATTAAGTTACATTCCCCATCAAATCTTGAGGTGTGTATCTAATTGTACTCTTTTATAGGTTAGTTTTGTTAATGGGAAGAGAAAGTAAACCTCACTAAATTTAGACTACTACACAAGTCTAGTGAATCTGATAGTGATAAAAAATTAAGACAGAATGCTCACATGGGGCAGGTCTGCATTACAGTCAGGATTGATGCTGTGAGATAGATCCACCAGTAGTCGATTTAGCAGGTCTTAGTGACGACCTGCGTAACCGACCACAGATTGGTCTTGCCCCCAACAAGGGTAAGGTCAGTTGATGGGAGTGTTTCTCCAATTGATCCCCTGTAGTAACACAACCTAAGGTATGTGGACTCCAGCTATGTGAATACTTACTGCAGTAGTTTAGACATACACATAGTCAGTTGAAATTCTGGAAACTATAGCTTCCACATAGATATAAGGCCTGCTTCTACTGAAACTGATGGGAGCAACTGAATGTCACAGGGAGCAAAATCAGACCCCATGGAATTCAGGCAGAAGAGGAGACTTCTTGAGATTTTCAGGTGGAATAGAAGAGAAGCTCAATCATAACATGCTGCAGAGGTGCACAGATTGGTGCTTCACTGCAGTTCCTTCAAATACCTTCTTGAAGACTCTTGTCTGCTGCCTTCCTTTGACCTCACTTTATGGGTTAATATTCATCCGCCTTTTATATATACCATTTATAGTAGTCTCAAGAGTTCCTTGCAACCGTTACCTTTCCATTAACATGTCTTTCTCCAATACAATCTGGTTTTTCCGGGAAAATGAACACAGCTTGACACTTAATTGGAATGTAATGTAAAATCTTGATTTCACTGAAGTTAATGACAAAACTTTCTATTTACTTTAAAGGGCAGTACTTTACCTAGGGACTTTACTGCTGTTCAAGAACCTGGAAATGAAAGCATAAATTATGCCAATACTAAATAATGTTTTTCAATGGACACTAAAAAATAATGCCTAAAAGTTACCCAGGGTGTTTCAGAGACTGACCCTTCTATTGACAAGTTAATTGTTTTTAGCCTGTCAATGCCTCACATCCATGTTTTGTCAGTATTTCCATTACTATCACAATGAAAAGAAATACAGTAAGCTTCCGATAATCCGGCACCTTTAGGACCCAGGGGGTGCCGGATTATCAGATATGACGGACTATCAGAAGGGGGGGGCTAATAGGGGTCTGGAGTGGGGTGGGAGGGGATGCCACCCCAGACTCCTCATAGCCCCCCCTTACGATAGTCCAGCTCTGTCCCAGGCGTCCCTGATTCAGCCGCTGCTGGTCAGTTTCAGTAGCAGCTGAATCGGGGATGCCTGCAATAGAGCAGCTGGGGTGCTGCCGCAGCGCCGAGGGACAACGCTACGGCACCAGCCCAGGAGCACTCCAGCTGCTCTTGGGGGTGCCTGGGACAGAGCAGCTGGGGTACTGCCCGGTTGGTCCCGTAGCGCTGCCCCTCAGGGCTGCGGGACCAACCGGGCAGCACCCCAGCTGCTCTTGGGGACGCCTGGGGCAGAGCAGCTGGAGTGCTGCCGGGTTGGTTCCACACCGCCAAGGGGTGGCGCTACGAGACCAACCCCGCAGCACCCCAGCTGCTCTGCCCCAGGTGTCCGGATTCAGCCTGCTCGTGAAACTGACGCTGCTGGTCAGTTTCAGCAGTGGCTGAATCCGGATGCCTGGGGCAAAGCAGCTGGGGTGCTGCCGGGTTGATCCTGTAGCGCTGCCCCTCAGCACTGCGGGACTAACCTGGCAGCACCCCAGCTGCTCTGCCCCAGGGGTCCCCAAGTCAGCCGCTGCTGAAACAGATCAGCGGCTGATTCCAGGAAGCCCAAGGCAGAGCAGCTCTGCCCCGGGCTTCCTGGAATCAGCCGCTGATCTGTTTCAGCAGCGGCTGAATCGGGGACCCCTGAGACAGAGCAGCTGGGGTCCTGCCGGGTTGGTCCTGCAGCGCCATCCCTTGGCGCTGCGGGACCAACCCGGCAGCACTCCAGCTGCTCTGCCCCAGGCGTCCCCAAGAGCAGCTGGGGTGCTGCCAGGTTGGTCCCGCAGCCCCGAGGGGCAGCGCTATGGGACCAACCCGGCAGCACCCCAGCTGCTCTGCTCCCGGCTTCCCTGATTCAGCTGCTGGTCAGTTTCAGCAGCAGCTGAATGGGGGAAGCCTGTCCGGCTGCCCTAGCACTTCCGGGTTCCTGATGGTGCCGGACCATCAGGAGTCCCGGAGCACTGGATGCCGGACTAATGGAGTTTTACTGTAATATGAAGATAAAAATATAGAGCGCCTATATTGAATGCCTTCACTGTAGAATGTGGCATGTGTTACCAGCTGCAAGAAGAGGTAGTTTTGTTCGCATTAAAAATTACTGACATATAAAAACTCAGAAGACAATCCTTCCTGCCTTTCTCTGGCATTCACAAAGCTAAGAAGAGTGGATTTTTCAGCTTTTTTTCTTTAAAATTCACAGGCTTTGGCAGGTAAGCTGTGTGCCATGACCCGAGTAGCAATATCAAACCTATATTCAGTTTTCATATAGGAACAAAACCGTATCCTTACTGTTATGCATGCAATAGAGGAGTTGTGCAAATAAATCTCAGTCTCCCTGTAAGCTCTTTTCCCTTAGGACTATATTTTCCACATGAACCAATAATAGACTCTAAGGTCAGATCATCTAGTATGACCTTCTATAGAAGGACAGAACATATATCTTCCTTCAAATTCCTAGAGCAGAGCTTTAGAAAATCATCCATCACTAACCAACCATTTTAAAATCAGGATTGGAGAATCCACCACCACCCTTGTAAATTGTTCCAGTGGTTAATTACTTTCACCATTAAACGTACACCATATTTACAGTCTGAATTTGTCTAGCATCATCTTCCATCCATTGGATTGTGATATATCTTTCTTAGTTAGCTTTAAGGTTTCATTATTAAATATTTGTTTCACCAATTAATACTTAGCTTGTAACCAAGTTACACCATAATCTTTGTTACACAAAATAGGTTGAATTCTTTGAGTCTATCACTATAATACATGTTTTCAAATCGTTTTATCATTCACAGAGCTCTTCTCTGAGCCCTCTCACTTAACACCAGTAGGCAGAACTGGACACTATTCCACCAGCAGTCACACCACTGCTAAGTACAGACATAAAATAATTTATCTATTCCTACTCAAGATTCCCCTATTTATGTAGTCCAGAATCACATTAACTCTTTTGGCCACAGCATCACATGGTCAACACATGTTCAGCTGATTTTCCACCATGACCCAAAACTTTTTTGGAGTTATTCCTTCCTGACTAGACTTTCCCCCATTCTGTAAGAATGGCCTACATTCTTTGTTCCCTCAAATGTACATTTATATTTACCCATGTTAACACACATTATTTGTCTGCACTTAGCTTACCAGCAATCCACATGATCACAGCAATCAGTGATCGGTCTTCTTCATTATTGACCACTCCTGCAATTTGGTGTCTCATTTGCCAACTTTATCAGTGATGATTTTATGTTCTCTTCCAGGCCATTGATGAAAAAGTTAAACAGTATTGATTATGGTTACTTGCTATAGAGTTAAAGCACAATTGGTTGTCTGAGGAACCTCTGCTGTTTTAAATTAATTTCTCCGAGTGTTGTGCACCTTTTGACAAATCACACTTTGTTTTGAGGCAATTGCTTCTGCGTCACTGCATATGGTTACTGTCCACAGGGTTCTAAGAAGAAACTCTAGCATTTGCCAAGTCTGCTGGGACACTTAATGTAACCCAAGAGATCCTGCTGAAAAGCAGTTGGAGCCTACTTCAGAAGAGTAATGGATGCACAGGCCTGTCACTTAAAAAGGGTACACTTGGGAATGTGGAAAAGGGGCAGCCCATCCACGGACCAGGACATCGGGAAGATAAGGGGACCTGATCAGAAAGAGAAACTTTGACTGGGTGCTGTAAAAACTGGCTGGCACAGGTGATGCATCTTTAGGAGGGAGAAGTGTGTTGTTCAGGCTGCTGAAATAATTTACCTGGGATACAAAAATTGATGCAACTGGCTGACATCAGTAGAAAAGATGGTACAGGCCTTTATCAAGGCACCACCATCAAAATCAGTATTCAAACTAAAATCTTTTCTAGGCATACTAAATTATTATGACAAGGTTTTATCTAACTTAGCATCCATTATGGCTCCAGTGCATAAAATGTTACAGAAAAGGATAAAATTCCAGTGTGCGCAAAAAGTAAAAGAGTCAGCTTTTGCAGAAGCTGTTACGCAAAGAAATTGCTAATGTAATCAAAATGTTGAATTTATTAAAAGTAGTACTGTTTTGTGATGCCTCACCGTGCTGGGTAAGTGGGAGGTGAGGAGTGGTATTAGCCCACTCAGTGTCAGATGGATTTGAGCATCCCATTAATTATGTGTCGAGGTCACTAGTTCCAGCATTTAAAAAAAAAAAAAAAAAAAAAAAAAAAAAAAAAAAAAAATTTAGAATGAGAACAACTAGCTGTGGTTTTTGGGGTACAGAAGTTTCACTCTTATCTATAACAGTCATTGTGTTATACATTCAAGCCATAAATCTTGGAAAGGTCTGTTTGGTGAAAGCAATCCTGAACAACATCTGCCAGAATTCAGTTCTCTCACCTTATATCTACTAGCTTGATTATAAACCTGGAAAAACCCTGGGTAAAACAAATGCTTTGAGTACATATCCTTTATCAGATAATTCATCTTAAGTACCTCAGCCAATATAAATAGGGTTGCCAGATGGTCTCCCAAAAAATACCAAACATGGGGGCTAAAAATTTGTCAAGCAAAACAAAACCACTGCCACTAACACACGCTATGTTTAATACTTAACTTTATAATAAACAGTCTTCATCCTACATCATCTCTACGTAAAGAAGCTTACAAGTAATTGTGAAAATCTGCATGCTATTTTCATTGTTTTCTATTCCTCTAAAGCTAAGGCTATAGAAGAATTTAGAAGAACTCCTATTTATCCTGCAGCTGAAATGATTGTATAGAACTCCCAGCACCAATCACGCCCCGCCTCCCAGCCACTCCCCCTACCCCTGCTAGGCTACTGACGTGCCCAGAGCGGTGATCGCGGCTCCGAGCCACTCTCTCCGCCCCTGCCAGGCTTCTGCGCAATCACAGGATCCCAGCGCCGATCGTGGCCCTGCCTTCCAGTTGCTCTGCCCCGCTCACGCCAGGCTTCCATCCAGTGCTCAGCCGGAAAAAAATCAGAAAATACTGGACATTGCACGTGTCTGGTATTTTCTGATTTTACTGGACAGAGAGCACAAATACCTGACACCTGGCAACCCTAAACATAAACCATCCTCTTTACTGAACTACCATCCACTTCTCTAATCAACATAGCACAGATAAAGACAGAGACACTCATTGTCTTAAGTGTAGAGAATGGTTAGAAATAACTGGACAGAGAGAGAGAGTAAGCACAGAAATCTAGCAATGTAGGCTTAGAAGGGAGGGCTTGTGTTACACATGGCCAATGGAGTCAGGGATCCAAAACAAAAACAGGCACAGACAAGGCTCCCCTATGCTAAGGGCAGGTGGTATCAGGGAGCCTCACAATACTGGGGAGCACAATAATGGGTATCAGCACTTAAATAACCTATCTTCTAGGAACTAGACCAAGGCAGGTTCCATGATACAAAAGGTAACCAACATTCTGAGGTCTTTTAAAAATTATAACATATTTTTGTAGCATATTGCGGATATCCAAATCACCGTAAGCCACTTCCACACATGACAGTTTCTAAATATGTTTAGAAAAGCAAATCCTAGCAATGGAATAGCTGCCTAGCTCACCTTCTGCAACTCAGATTTTCTATTCCTCCTGTGGAAGCATTCTGCACCATCAGGGAGTAGATAATCTAAAAGGTATTACACCTGTTTCTCATCTTGGATTTCTACTGTTCTGCAAATAGATTCTTATCTACAACAAACCTTTTCTCTCTAGTGTGATCTACATCTTTGTAACTGTAAATGCATATTGTTCTTATGAATAATTCACAGGTGTTAAAACAGTCTTAGAAATACTTTAGGACAGTGATTCTCAATTTGGGTTTATGTGCCTCAAGGGGGTCGCAGAATGGATTTAGGTTGAATTTCACAGAGCCAGTTAGGGGCAAATGAGAGCTTTACGGGGCTCAGGGTAGCACAATTTTGCAGGGCCCCCCTTTGGAGAAAAAAATAGAAAAAAAGGCATAAATGTGCAAACTGAAGGCTATTTTCATATTAAATGTGAATTGGGTAAATTTGATAGAAACTTCATTTAGTTGGATAATTTTATTTTAATTATATTGTAATTCATTCTTAAACAAAATTCTGCATTAATAATTTTCATTTGTATTTAAGTCTATTATAGCTGTCTAGCTCTTTTGGCAGCACATTCTTCAATTACATCATTAAAGCCCATTTCTTTACACAGGTTGTTTTCAATCAACATAATCAAAAGACCTACAAAACACTCCTGGTTCACAGTAGATATTAAGTAATTCTTTATTAGTTTCAATTTAGAGTGCCCACTCCTCCAGTAGCCCCACTCTGATTAGGTGAGCTACCCCTCCTCATCTCCTTTCTTAACACCCCCACCCCTCTACACACCATCTCTTGTCTGGTGCTGGTCCCTCCCCTGCAGGTGTCTGCCCTTCCACTTCACCCCCAGAATCTCCTGGCACCTGCACCTTCCCATGACTTGCTCCATCTCCATCTTCCTAATGCCCACCCCTTCTTTCAAGCCTTATCCCAGCACCTCGCCCTCCAGCCCCCAATGCCCTTACCCTCTCCTCTCCCAGCATCACCCTGTCCCCCCTCCCACTGACACCTCCCCTCCTGCCTTTTTCCTCATTGTTTCTACTTGACCCCCTGGAATTTCTCTCTCCTCCACGCGGTCCCTTAGTGCCCTTCCCCCCAAGCCCAAGCCCACGCCCATCTTCTTCCTTCCAGTTTGCAGACCCACATGCCAGACCGTGCGGTGCAACGCTGGGCTGTGTGGTTTTAAAGTCCTGGGCCGTGACGTCACACCATGACCAGGCGTCTCCCCTCCAAGCTGTTGCATGGTGTTTCAGCATGCCACGCATGCGCTCCCTCGGCCCTACAGTGCCCCGTACTGGCCGGTACCGGGAAATTTAAAGTGCGGGGCTGCAGTGCCCCATCACAAATCCCCCTCCTCCTCTAGCAGCAGCCAGCCGGCTCTTTGGTGGACAGCCCACCGGGAAATTCCTGGTATCCTGCCGGGCAAGTCCACCCCTGTAAAAAACATCAGCGCTGGCGCGGAGCCTACTTAAGCGCAGGGCGTGGGGCAGCATTAGTGCTGGAGCCAGCATTAGTGAATGGCAAGAATGGCAAGTCCACAATGCCCCATGCCACAAGGGGGCACTAGAAAGCTAAGTTACATAATTCAGTCCTGCTATCTGGGGCTCAGGCTTCAGACAAATCTCAAGTATCACACTGAAAAGTAAGTATAACTGATTTATAATATATGGTAAAAATGAGAAAGCAAGCAATTTTTATGTAACAGTGTGCTGTGACACACTCGTATTTTGAGGTCTGATTTTGTAAGCAATCAGTTTAAGTGAGGTGAAGCTTAGGGTACAAAAGACAAATCTGACTCCTAAAAAGGGTACAGCAGTCTGGATATGTTGGAACCACTGCTTTAGACAACAGGTAAAAGAGAAACTGTTTTATTTTTGAGAGAATTAAAATAGAAATAGCATACAAAAGATACATAGTACATTTTGTGCTGCACTTTTTTTCTTTTTTTTTTTTAAGTAAAAATACAGCTTTATGGTGCAGGACAACTTGTATTCATATTTATAAATTTAAATAATCGCCGCTTCATTTAAATTTACATGGCTCAGCGCGATAGTCTGGACGTACAGGTGTCGACATCAAAGGTATTTGTCAACCACCCAGGTAAACCTCATCCCAGGAGGCATACCTGGGTGGTCAACAAATACCTTTGATGTCGATACCGGCGCATCCAGACTATCGCGCTGAGCCAACAAACAGCTGATCAGCTGTTTGTCGGCTCAGCGCGGCAGCCATGTAAATTTAAATGAAGCAGCGATTATTTACATCGCCGCTTCATTTTCCTATGTCTGGTAGCCTAATCTACATGCCTCTGGCGACAGAGGCATGTAGTCTAGACGTACCCTTAGTGCTTTCTTATAATTGTCATAGTTTCTAACAAAGACAAAAGTACCTTGTATGAAGAGTTCTAATTCAGGCTCTTTTAAGCTGCTGACAACACAAGGAATGTACACATTCTATTACATTCTCTCACTCCTGTAATACCTAGTCACAGATCCTTTATCAGAAATTTAGCATGCATTAATTGTGTGAGCTTTTTTTTTAAATCAATATGAAAGTCTTGCTAATGTTATCTATTGGCTTAAAATGTCAATAAAGCTAACAATTAATTGAAAGAAGTTAGACAAATCTGCTGAGAGACTCTTCATTTTTCAACTACACGTCACGCCAACCAGAGGACAAAAGTTGCATCATGGATTCACTGTGGTCTAATACCACAGAAAATCATGTTAAGGTTACACATGAGGGACCAGATGAAGCTGTTGGGCTAATGAAAGCCCAGCTGTCAGCTACACAGAAAAGCCCGGTTGGCTTGGAGAAGCCCAGCTGAAGCCATTAGGGCGAGTGAGAGCCCAGCTGCCAGCTATAAATAGGGAAGCACAGTTTGCTTAGGGAAGAGCCAGTGAAGGGCTGACTGCGGAGGAAGCAGGAGCTCCTAGAAGGGAGACGAGCTGGGGATAGCCAGCAAGGGCTGGGAGAGGGCCAGCCAAGACTCCCCCTGGCTAGGGGCCGGAGGCAAGGCCCCGGGTTTGGAGGCAGATCACAAGGCAGACTAGGTAAGCAGGGCAGTTGAGACAACCCCAATGCCAATGATGAGCAACCCATACAGACTGTAACTTGCCCTGAGACGGGCTAGATGAGGACAGTCAGGGGGCACTGAGGCACAATAGGGGGCTTGCACCCTGACAGGGTGGCTTAGCACCTGTAAACAGACAGCATATTCAAATGCAAGTGGGTTATCCAATTAGAGATGCACTGGGTGGATACCAGAACCACTTTATACGCTCAGCATAGGGGATGCAGAGCTGTGGATATATACAGAATGGCTTTGTTCTGGTGATGTAGAACACAAGGGCCCTGCAAACATCCAGGGTATGCAGTCGCCACTTCTCAGCGGTTACATGAAGCCTTCAAGAAGGCTGGGAGGAAAATATCCTTATCCATATGAAAAGTGGAGACTACCTTAGGTAGGAAAGCAGGGTGGGTTCACAGCAGTACCTTATCTATATAGAAAACTGCGTATGGGGGCTCTGAAGTCAAGATCTAGCTGATGTAATAGTCACAAGGAAGACCACCTTCCTGGACCAGTGAAGAAGGGAGCACATGGCTATTAGTTCAAAGAACAGCCCGGTAAGGCTGAAGAGGACCAGATTAAAGGACCCATTGAGAAGGAGGGGGGTGGAGTACACAGGCAGGAAGAGCTGCTCCAGCTTGGCCTTCCCTAGGACCTTGGTAACAAGTGGGATCAGGGAAATGCATAGAACTGGGCACCTGAGCACTGGAGGAGAAAGGCCTCTCCCAGGGATCCCTTGTCTGCTTGGTGCCTGGAGCAGAAGCTGCAACACTTTGTGTTCTGCACTGTGGCAAAGAGGCTCGCCTGTGAGTGCCCCACTTCTGGAAGAGCATAGCAGCAACCTGCGGATGGAAAGCCAACTCACTGAGAGAGGAAAACACCCTGCTCAGCTTGTCAGCCAGGAGATTTCCCCATGTCTGGGAGGTGGTGGACCTCCAGATAAATAATGTGCTGGATGCAGAAGTCTCAGAGGAGGAAGACAGCCTCCTGACTGAGCATGCCTGACCAGACTCCCTGTTGGCAGTTGACATAGAACATCGTAGCTATGTAGTCTATGAAGACTTGGCCCGCCTTGAAAACTGCTCTCATCTCCTTGACATTTATGTGAAGTTTCCCATGTGATCCACGAACCCTGCATCTGGAAATCACCGAAATGAGCACCTTAGCCCTGGTCTAAAGCATCTGGTATCAGTTTGAGGAAGCGGGGAAGGGCTTGGAACAGTACTCCCTCAGGAATGCATCCAGGATCCATCCACTGGGCAGGAGAGTTGAGGACCCGGGCTGGCACTGTCACCACCAAGGTTCCCTCTGAGCTGGGTGGCAGTATGGCCCTGCAGCTGCTTAACAAGCCACGCCCAGCCAATAGGGTTGCCAGATGGTTTCAACAAAAATACCGGATACACCTGACATTACATCACAATCTACATTACATTTTATAGTATTTAGAAAATACTGAACATTTATATTTTCTCAATTTGTTTCCCAAACAGAAAGCTCAAATACTGGACTGTCAGGTTCAAAACCGGATACCTGGCAACCCTACCAGCCAGGGGTTCATGGGTCCTGCACAGAGCTGTCTGGCTGATGGAGTGGCACATCTCCCTCAACTTCATCAACAGCTTCATGCTGAGGAGAGAGTAGTGAGTCTCCCACAGCTCAGCTCATCTGAAGAAGTGGGTTTTGTCCATGAAATCTCATGATACTATATGCATATTTTTGTTAGTTTCTGAGGTGCCACACGACTACTTGTCTCTAATTAGTTTATTTTTGCATACACAGTCCTACCCATAGAGATCAAGGAAGCCATGCTAGCAACGGTCTTGCTTCTAGCACAGTTTCAATCCCATTGTGTGCAGGAACTAATTTTGTAAAGGATATCTGCAGAATACATATCCTCAACTGTCAGCTGCAGTGGTTGTTATTAAAGTATGGCCTCCAACACATTTATTGAGTCAATGTGGGGAAAAAAAATCCATTTTGCTGGTTTGTTTGTTTTTTTTTTTAAACACACATTTTCCCTCATGTCTCACTGTATACTGGACTATAACAGCAGCACGGGATTTCTTCCATACCAGATATCTTTGGGACAGGTTTCCTCTGAACACTCCAGTGCCATAGAGCAACTGATAGCATTTGGTGACCTTTTAAAAACACAGATCAGCCCTTTGATTCATCATTTAAGTATGTGTATCAGTACCCAGAGCAGAAGAGCTCTGTTTCATCTTGGGTAGTGAAAGGAACAATGGCAAAAACTAGTATGCTTGTCTGCCAACAAAATAATCAGCTGCTGTGGGTTACAAGAAGGAGGCAATTTGTTTGCTCTCCCCTCCCCTCTGAATAAAAATAAATTACAACTCGAGCCAGGTAATTCTCCACCACTTTATGCAGACAAGATATTGCTTACATTCATATTTGACATGCTAATATGGAGTATGCTAAGAATACACTCAAGCAGGACTTAATATTTCCAGCATTTACGAAGATAAATAATTCTATGGATTTCTTAGTAGTAAGATATTTCTCTACAAGTATAATTCTGGTGAATGGAAACAGTTTTTAAAACTAAAATTAAAAGATTATAACAAAGTATTTAAGTCATTAAACCACAATCTTTTCATACACATTCATAAATATTTCATTTATGAATCTGAAGAATTTTCAGATTAATAATTCAAACTCTAAGCAATTTTTCTGTGGCAAGCATTTAACTTCTATTTTACATTTGCATTAGTTCCCCCCAGCCATTAGATAATCTGACTTTGTTCTAAGTATCCTTTGGAAATTATAAAAGGATACAATTTGACTATTTTAGCTTTTGTGTCACTTAGTAACATCACTTAAATACAGGATCCTCCTATTATGATTAATGTAATGTATATACACACTGTGCACACTACCTCAGACATCCCTCTTAGTCTGAGACTTAGATTTGTAAGGTGTCAATGATTTTTGCCTTTTGTTCCCATGTTCCCATGCGTTCTCTGGCTGCTTTAAATTTTCAAGTCTGCCTGGTCCTGTTGCTAAGCAACAGTTTAGCCTAGTTAGGACTTTCTGATGAAATAATTATCTAAATGTGCCTGTTTTTTAGATCCATTTCTAGCAAGAATATGTTAGCACTTAACAATGGACCATTAAGGCTCTGACCATAATAGTAGGAAATAGTCACCCTGAAAAACTTGATAGTTACAGGGACTTATTTTTTTATCTAGGATACTTGCAAAATTCAAGGCAAAATTCAAGGCATTCATTCTCCCGTAAGCGCAGAGAAGTACGTATCCCTGGATAACATGTTTCTTTGGAGGAAAGCTGGCAAAGTGTAAGTGGGAATACCAAATATTTCTATATGAAAAAAGAGATTCTTTTCATTATAATCGGTTACTGTCTAAGGCAGTGTTTAGAGAATCATACCAACATCAAAAAAGATCCCTGTTAGATAAAAAAAAAAAAAATCAACCATAGGTTAGACCAATTTTCTCCAACTATTCCTTACTATGAATCAATATGGAATATGCCTCTTTCAGTATTCCCTCTTGTCCCAGCTATATTTGCTTTCGGAGGTAATCTTTTTCATGTAGCTCTTGAGAAGCACTGCCCTGTCAATTGCTCATGCCTCCCCCACACAGACATGGTGTTTTGTTCACGTCATCTAGTACTGCTGGTTGGGAGGGCAGGGGTGTGCATACTGGAGTTTTTCTCGTTTTATTTAAGCTAATTCAATGCTGTAATGTGGCAGATACACAAGTTACTGTTCTGTTACTGATTCATCTCACTGTTGTTCCAAGCCAGACAAACTGAAGATTTAATCCAGAGACCTAAGTCCCCCAAGACCCACTAGGCTAAGAACAATATAGGAAGGTCTGATACCAGAAGAGAGAAACAGACACCATCATTAGGCTATAATAGAGACAGAAATGATTGTCCATAGTCTTAAAATCTATGAGCATTCCCCAGTCTGTCTCTCTCTTCAGGGCAAGGGCATCATTCCTTTTAATATGTGCCACTTCCTCATGTTCTTGCGGAGAGTCAGGGGTCAGCCAAAAACTGAGGCGGAGGGCACAGAGGTTCTTTATAACCAGTGAGAGTGAAATGCATTGACAAAGTGGGGCTCAACATGTAGCTATATTCCAAATTCCTTGCTCGGGTTTATTGATCTGCAGCTTGCCAAAGAAAGGAAAGAGAGAAGGGGGGGTTCTCACTGTTTGCCTAAAACTTTGGATCTTGCATTCTCTGAGAATGACAGAGTATGTCTACACTTCATTCCTCTCTCCTGAGAGGAATGCAAATGCAGACACCAGAAATTGCAAATGAAGCATGGGATATTTAAATCCCCGCTTCATTTGCATAATCACATTATGGCGCTATTGTGAAATAGTGCTATTTCAAGAGAAAAAGGGGGTTATTTTGAGATAAAACCCTTCCCTTGAAATAACCCTTACTCCTCAAAAAATGAGGTATAAGGGTTATTTTGAGGGAAGTGTTTATTCTCGAAATAATCCCTTTTTTCCCCCCTCTTGAAATAGCACTATTTCGCAATAGCGCCATAACGCAATTATGCAAATCAAGCACGGGATATTTAAATCCCTGCTTCATTTGCAATTTCCGGTGTCTGCATCAATCTCTCCCCCTCCCCACCCAAATAAAGGCCACACTTGTGGTGGAGTTACCAGTCTTATAGAGGGTTTCATCTGGGTACCAAAAATCTGTACAGTGAGCAGGCTTAGCAAGTGTGAGTAGGTGTGATTATTCAATCTGGTCTCAGACTAAGAGATTCCCTATGAAAAAGAAAATAATTCTTAAATCTAGCAATATAATTGGTGTATACATCCTAAAAAGTATTCATACTAAATGGGCATTTTTATTGTGAATCAGACTTGTATCAGTTTTGTAATTTCTCTTCCTTCCTAACAGGGTGTGATGTAGTGGGGGTACTTGCTGGGCTGTGGTGACCTCTGCTGTCCGGAGCAAGACCCATCAGGGAAAACCTTATTATGCAAAGGTACCATACCGGTTGAACCAGCTACCCCCCATGGGGAGAAACAAAGGGAGGTGGAATGCTGCCCTGGCTGGGGGCAGGGCTGGGAGAGGTAGAGTTAGTTCCTGTCTGGAAAGCAGGGGAGAAGGAGCTGGGGAGGGGGCTGGGACTCCCCTATCTCAAGGGGGGCACTGAGGCCTCTTAGCCCCAGTTCCTGTAACCAGATTACATCTGTGCTATGCTGTATCCTGGAGGAGCAATAAACCACCCTCAATTCCACTGGCTGGTGGAGTCTGTTTGTGCCATTTCGGGGTGCAGGAGACAGGGGAACCCCCAACGCGCCGTCACACAGGGCATCAGGCAAAAAGCCTTTAAAGGATGCCTGTACAAGTGAATGGGCTAGCATAGCAATTTAATCTCTCAGTTCGGTCTCCAAATCATATGGGGGAAGGAAAGGGTCAAAGGAAAAATAAGGTGTGTGAAGTTTCCATGCCTCCACAGTTCCTACAGCTCAGTTGACTGAAAAATGTTAATGTTGAGTAATGATCTGATTGGGACGGAGTTACATAGTTTGAAACTAAACCATCTTCAACTAGCCATTCAAATTGCAGCTTAGATTAAGCCATTTTCAATATTGTCATCTAGGAATTTATTATTACAAGGCTTGTAAAATCGGCTGTTATTCTTCAAAACCCCAGATACTTTACTACATGATTACATGAGGATTTCAGCTTTCAAAAAATAAAAAAAACATAATAATAATCGTTAATGTTTGCATAGATAAATTTGAAAGCATCAATCTGAAAGGCTCAAAACCAAGGCAAAGAAAGTCTCAACATTCACTGTTTTTTGAAAAGTCTCTTTTTAACCTAAATCACTTGATTCTAGGGACCTAACACAAGACTTTTGGCAATCCTACATTGTACAAATGGTATTTATCCAAGCTGTCTCATTTACAATACTGATAAGTTTGTGTGCTGACAGAAACTAAGAACATAAGAATGGCAATACAAGGTCAGACCAAAAGTCCATCTAGCCCAGTATCCTGTCTGCCAACAGTGGCCAATACCAGATGCTCCAGAGGGAAGGAACACTACAGGTAATCCTCACATGATCCCTCTCCTGTCACCCGTTTCCAGACAAACAGAAGCTATGGACACCATTCCTACCCATCCTGGCTAATAGCTATTGATGGACCTAGCTTCCATCAATCTATCTAGATCTTTTTTTTTTGAACCCTGTTAAAGTCCGGATCTTCACTACATCCTCTGGAAAGGATTTCCACAGGTTGCTGAGTGAAGAAAAAACAAACCAAAACTTCCTTTTGTTTGTTTTAAACCTGCTGCCTATTAACTTCATTTGGTGATCCCTGGTTCATATATTGTGGGAACAAGTAAATAACTTTTCCTTATTCACTTTTTCCACACCAGTCATGATTTTATAGACCTCTATCATATCCCACCTGCCCTGCCTCCCCCTTCCCCCCCCCCCCCCCGGTCTCCTCTTTTCTAAGCTGAAAAGCCCTAGTCTTTTTAATCTCTCTTCATATGGGACACGTTCCAAACCACGTTGCCCTTTTCTGAACCTTTTCCAAAGCCAATACATCTTTTTTGAGATGAGGCTACCACATCTGTATGCAGTATTCAAGATGTGGGTGTACCATGGTTTTATATAGAAACAATAAAATATTTTGTCTTATTCTCTCTCCCTTTTTCAATTATTCCTAACATTCTGGGGGTTTTTTGATTATCACTGCACACTGAGTAGATGTTGTCAGAGAACTATCCACAATGACTCCAAGATCTCTCTCGAGCAGCTACAGCTAAATTAGTTCCCATCGTATTGTATGTATAGTTGGGATTATGTTTTCCAATGTGCATTACTT
The DNA here is from genome assembly GCF_052426305.1 of Pelodiscus sinensis. NCBI lineage: Eukaryota > Metazoa > Chordata > Testudines > Trionychidae > Pelodiscus > Pelodiscus sinensis. The sequence continues at coordinate 52,303,121 of NC_143053.1, forward strand.
TACATTTCTCCACATTCAATTTCATTTGCCATTCTGTTGCCCAATCACTTAGTTTGGTGAGATCTTTTTGAAGATCTTCACAGGTGGCTTTGGTTTTAACTATCTGCAAATTTTGCCACCTCACTGCCTACCTCTTTCTCTAGATCATTCATAAATAAGTTGAATAAGACTGGTTCCAGGACAGACCTTTGGGGGAAACCCACTGGTTACCTCTACTCTGAAAACTTACCATTTATTCCTACCCTTTGTTTCTTGTCTTAACCAGTTATCAGTCCATGAAAGGATCTTCCCCCGCATCTCATGACAACTTATTTTACTTAAGAGCTTTTGGTGAGTGACCTTGTCAAAGGCTTTCTGAAAATCTAAGTATACTATATCCACTGGATCCCCCTTGTCCAAAGTTTGTTGACCCTCTCAATGAATTCTAGCAGATTAGTAAGGCATGATTTCCCTTTACAGAAACCATGTTGACTTCCCCCAACAAGTTATATTCATCCACATGTCTGACAATTTTATTCTTTACTATAGTTTCAACTAATTTGCCCGGTATTGACGTTAGACTTAATGGTTTGTAATTGCCAGCATCACGTTAGCTATCTTCCAGTCATTAGGTACAGAAGCTGATTTAAACCATGGTTAATAGTTCTACAATTTCACATTTGAGTTCTTTCAGAACTCTTGGATGAATGCCATCTAGTCCTGGTGACTTGTTACTGTTAGGTTTACCAATTTGTTCCAAAACCTTCTCTAATGACACCTCAATGTGGGACAATTCCTCAGATTTGTTACCTAAAAAAAGAATGGCTCAGGTTTGGGAATCTCCCCAATAGCCTCAGCTGTGAAGACAAACAAACAAAGAATTAATTTAGCTTCTCTGCAATGATGATATTATCTTTGAGTACTCCTTTAGCATCTCGATCATCCAAGAGCTCCACTGGTGATTTAGCAGGCTTCCTGCTTCTGATGAGCTTAAACATTTTGCTATTACTTTGAGTTTTGGGCTACCTGTTCTTCAAACTACTTTTTGGCTTTTCTTCTTATATTTTTACACTTAATTTGACAAATTTATGCTCCTTTCTATTTTCCTCATGAGGATTTGTCTTCCATTTTTAAAAAGATGTATTTTTATCTGTCATTGCTTCTTTTACTTGGTTAAGCCAAGCCACAGTAGCACTTTTCTGGTTCTGTGTTTTTTTAATTTGGGGTATACATTTAAGTTGGGCCTCTATTATGGTTTCTTTGAAAAGTTTCCATGCAGCTTGCAAAGATTTTATTTTTGTGTCTGTAACTTTTAATTCCTGTTTAACTAACCTCCTTTCTGAAATTAAATGTCACAGTCTTGAGCTCCTGAGGTGTTTTTCCCAACACAGGGATGTTAAATTTTATTACATTATGGTCACTATTTCCAACTGGTCCAGTTATATTGACCTCTTGGACCAGATCTTGTGCTCCACTTAGGACTAAATTAAGAATAGCCTCTCCCCTTGTGGGTTCTAGAACCAGCTGCTCCAAGAAGCAGTCATTAAAGGTATAAAGACATTTTATCTCTGCATCCCATCCTGAGGTGACATGTACCTAGTCAATATGGGGATAGTTGAAATCTCCCATTATTATTGAGTTTTTTTGATAGCCTCTCATCTCCCTTAGCATTTCATAATCACTATGACCTGATCAGGTGGTCAATAATATCTCTCTACTGATATATTCTTATTATTGGAGCATAGAGTTACTATCCATAGAGATTCTATAGAATAGTGTGTCTCATTTAAGATTTTTATTTCATTTTATTCTACATTTTCTTTCATGTATGCTGACACTCCTCTGCCAGCATGACCTGTTCTGTCCTTCTGATATATTTTGTATCCTGGTATGACTGTGTCCCATTGATTGTCCTCATTCCAACAAGTTTTCATGATGCCTATTATATTAATATCCTCCTTTAAAACAAGGCACTCTAGTTCAACCATCTTATTATTTAGACTTCTAGCATTTGTATATAAGCACTTTAAAAATGTCACTATTTATCTGTCTGCCATTTCCTGATAGGTTATACTTTTTCACTTGGTTGTGTGTCATCTGATCTGATCCATACTTCCATCCTCTCCTCCCGAATAGAAGAACATAGGGGATCTAAATAGACCCTCGTCTAAGAGAAGTCTCTGTCCAATTCACATCAGCTTTCCCGCAAGCCCTTAACATTAAAAAGGTTGTAGAGTGGTTTTTAAACTAAGTGCCAGCAGTCTGGTTCCATTTTGGTTTAGGTGGAGCCTATTCTTCCTGTATAGGCTCCCCCATCCCAAAAGTTTCCCCAGTTTTTAATAAATCTAAATCCTTCTTCTCTACACCATTGTTTCATCCACGCATTGAGACTCTGATGCTCTGCCTGCATGCCTGGCTCTGTGTGTGGAACTGGAAGCATAGAACTCTCCCATAGAGATCCTGGATTTCAATCTCTTTCCTAACAGCCTAAATTTTGCCTCCAGAACCTCTCTCCTACCCTTCCCTAGGTCATTGGTACCTACATGAAGCATGACCACCAGCTACTCCCCAGCACTACACAAGTCTATCTAGATGTTGCGAGAGATCTGCAACCTTCGCATCAGGCAGGCAAGAAATGACTTGCAAACAAATGTTTAATGAACAGCTGTATTTTATTACATAGTTTATAGGAGTAATATCTATAGTTTAGATAGATAAATGTCATTCAGCAAATATAAGCACTCATACATCAGCAATGTGCATAATGGCAAAAGGCAGTCCCCTTTAGACCAATGCAAACGAGAATGTGTAAATTCTAGAGCTCTACATAAAATTGGTATTAGTTTTGTGCTTTGACTAAGTCTCAAGTATGACTATGGTCTCACTTTTCAGCAAAATTCAGAGCCTATTTTTTTAAAAAATAGATAGGTTTTGTAATGTTTTATTGAGAAAATATGAAGAGGGAGAAGAGTGGACAGGAAGCAGGAAGGTAGCATGATGAAAGGAAGGAAAGAAAGATGCAAAGACAACACTACTGCAACTAGGCAAAACTTCCTTGATTCTCTCACAGCACGCTGGTGTCTGCCAAGCATGATATAATTAATAACATCAGTGCACAACTGATGTTTTGTACTCATGCCAAGGAAACAGTTACCCAAAATATTTCTGCAGACCACATTCCATCTTAGTCTCTAAAACCTCCTTTCAAAGGTGCATTACAACAAAAATTAGGTGAAGAAACTTTGATAGATGATTTTTTTGCTGGACAGTCTCAGAGGGCCAGATATTTTTTAAAATAATCTGTATGTGTGAGATAGTATATGCAAGAACTTGTGCACACAGATGATGGGCTGTGCACAAGCAAGTAAACAACATCCTCCCCTTCCACACAAAAAGTAACAGTTGCACATGTACAAATGGAGTATGTGCTAAAGAGCCTTTGTAAATGTGGCCTACAGAGACTAGGTGTTAAATTCACAGTTCATAAGACAATTAACATAGACACACCTTATAGTAGGGATGTCAATGTGACTAACTGGTGGGCTGGCTGAGCTGGAGCAGTCCCCACTTACCTGAAGTACCACAGCCCTTCCTTCTCTCACCTACTGTAAGATATTGACAGGAAGGGTTATCAGCCTATTCCTCCTCTCCATAATTCTAAGGAAGATGCTACAGGTTGTACCTTAACCGGGTCTCTTTGGTCTGGCAATGTTCCTGGACCATAGTAGTCCAGGTATAAGGAGGTCAGGACGCAGGGCAGGAACAGGAGAAGGGGGCATGCGACTCAGCCAGGAGCCCCATGTTGAGGGAGGAAAGTGCAGCAGGGAGTTCTGGACCCTGCTGCTAGGCAGTAGCAGGGGGGCCGGTAGTGGCTGCAGAGTCGTGGCAGCTGTGGCAGTCATGGCATCCTGGCAGCTGCAGAAGCTGTGACAGCCATGGAGCTGTAGCCTGGGGAGCCATGGCCAAGCAGGCAGCAGCAGGGCTCGGCTAGAGTCCTAGCAGCATGGGCCATGTTAAGAAGGACCTCCCCTCGTTCAGCAAATCTCCTTGTTTGGGACCACTCAGGTTTCCCAGATGAGGGAGTTCCAGCCTCTACTTTATTTTGGTCTAGAAGAATGTATGTGGGAGGAAGATTTCCTAATATATGTTACACTCTGGGATTTCAGTGTCAGAACCCTACCAAATGAATGGGTTACCACAGAGAATTTCTGGGTCCCAGTGCTGCAGAAGAGGCAGGTTACTTGACTCAGAGGCAAATGGATTTGAGATTGGAGTAGATCCACTAGATGAACGAATTAAAAAAACCAAAACTATTATTTGCTTTAAGTCAGTGTGGCTCTCTCAGGGCTCTTTTCCAATCCAACAGGGCTCCAGTAATCCTTCTGTTGTCTCATTTTTAGACTCTCTCTTCTGGGTAGATTGACCTAGACAGTAGCCTTAGCTCTTTAGGATACTGCAGAACAGTTCAGAATGATTAAATACACCCATATCAAAAGGATTTCAAACTTGATGCTAACTGTTTGATGATCCCTAATTAGAGTTTTTCCATGTCAAAGAACAAAGACTGCTAGGGATGAATAGTATTAATTTTGCACCATAAAATGTAGCCAAGAATGGATTTCCCCCCCCCCCCAAAAAAGGCAAATAGTTTGTGCCCAAAATTCAGCTCTGAACTAAAGGAGTACAACTTATATTGATTTCCATAGGAGTTGACTGTGGCTTAAACTCATCCCAAGTCTCCAATCTTTCACACAGATAGGTATAATATTAGCTTTGGAGAGTTTACTGTACTGAGCAGCTGCCATCCCAGTTCCATCACAGAAATATTCAGACACACAGCCATGCACAAGGAATTTAGAAATCCCTTTCTCCCTGGCTGCATCTTTACCCTCTCTCAGCCTGCCACTATCCCCAACACTTAGTTCTGGGCTCCTCTCCAAACCTCCACCAATCTCCTCTCTCATCAGTGGCCTGTAAAGGGGAATACTGATTGTTCACAGGTCAGCTTAATGAACTGCAAAACCATTAAAACAGCAGTAAGAAATTCCTTGTTACAGCTTCCTCTTATTATCAAGGATACTGCCATCAATGGATTATCTTCACCTTAGCAAGTTAACAGTTTAAAGCTGAAAACACTGCAACACAAACAAAATAACCTTCCCTTTTAAAAAAGTTAAATATCTGTGTTATACTAGTTATTCAGAATGCACATGAAAGCTACAATATTGAAAGTTACATGGAAACTGTACTTTTGTCTCATAGCATATCCAACCTGAACAAACACCGAATAAAACCTGTGGAAAAAAACTGTGAGAGTGCACATAGATAAAAAGACAGTGGTAGAATTAAGGTTGCCCAGGCAACCATAGATCAGGCATTTCTTAGGTTTTGAGAGCTTGACTTTTTAATCCCCTGAAGCTTCCTCTTTTAGACCTAACATACACTCCTCACCCCCTCAGACACCTTATGGAGAAGATGCTCCTCCAATTCCCCTTCTGAAGAGAGAACCAGTCTTCCCTCAACAATCCCCTCAACTCAATACATAGGATCATCTTCCCTCCCCCAAACTGTGCAAGGATAACAGCCTTCTCCTATTCATTGCCAGCTAATATAGTACGTTGTATAGACCCAGTAAGAAGAATGCTGTAATTTCAGGATTCAAGTCCCACAGGGGCAAGAGAAATGATTGTTACAAGTATACATAAAGACTAAAACCAAATGGTGTTAAAACCCCCTAGGATATGACATACCATAAAAGAGTGCTGTTAAAGAAATTATTTACACTGTAAAGTCAAGGCAAAAATCAAGGGGAGACAGCCAGGCTACCAGGTAGCATAGGCATTCTGGTGGATTTCAGTACAGGTTGAACCTCTCAAATTCTGAACACTCTCATCCAGAAACATCCATCGTCCAGAAAAATTTAATTAGCCAGATGGCTTCATCCATGGAAAGCGGACAAGTTTCCCATGGTCTCAAAGCCCATAAAGTTTGTTTACAGCCACCAGTCATAGCTCTCAGTGTTCTGTGCTGTTACCTAGTTCTAATTTAGCCCTAAATATTCTAACAGCACAGTAAGCAGAAATAGTGTTGGTAATGCTGCTAGAGCAGTGATTCCCAAACTTTTTGGCATTATACCCACTTTTGGATTTTTGAGAAACCCTCCCTCCTCCCCCCAAAAGAATAGCAGCAAAACTTGAGGAAAAACAAACAAAACAAAGGAACTGACCAGAGCTGAAAAACAAAAGTAGCAGCAAAATTTGGGGTGGGATTAATGGGAAGGGGGGGGGGGCTGGGTTGCCTCGTGCCCCCTCTGGAATTTCTTCATGCCCCCCAGTTTGGGAACCCATGTGCTAGACAATACAGACTTCCCGTGGTCCAGAAAATTATCTTGTTGGAACTGGTCAAGGCCCAAGGGTTCCGGACTAAAAAAGGTCAACCTGTACTTCTGAAACTTGTTTCTTGTTTAAGCCACACACACTACTGCATCATCTATCTTGCGGTTCCTCTTTTACAGTCAATGGACCAAATTCTTTATTGCCTTGCATCTTGTATAATCATTTACATGCACAGACAGTAAAATGCCACCATTTCTTACAGTCACTTTATATGGGCATCAGTGGTCGTCAAGTCCAGCCCTCTGCACTGAGGCAAGATCAAGTCAACCTAGACTACTCCAGACAGGTGTATAACCCATCTGTTCTTTAAAACTTCCAATGATCAACTTTCAAAACTTCCTTTGGAAGCCTATTCCAGAGTTTTACTATCCTTACAGTTAGCAAAAAACTTTGTAATATCTAACCCAAAATCTCCCTTGATGCACATTAAGCCTAGGACTTCTTGTTCTACCATCAGTGGATACAGAGATTTTAGCTGAGGAAACCTCTCCCACGCATCATTAGTGATCTACAACCCATCCTGGACAATGATCCCTCGCTTTCACAGGCCTTGGGAGGCAGGCCAGTCCTTGCCCATAGACAACCCGCCAACCTGAAGCATATGCTCACCAGCAACTACACACCGCACCATAATAACTAACTCAGGAACCAATCCATGCAACAAACCTCGATGCCAACTCTGCCCACATCTATAGACCAGCAACACCATCACAGGACCTAACCAGATCAGCCACACCATCACTGGTTCATTCTCCTGCACATCTACTAACGTAATATACGCCATCATGTGCCAACAATGCCCCACTGCTATATACATCGGCCAAACTGGACAGTCCCTACATAAGAGAATCAATGGACACAAATCAGATATTAGGAATGGCAACATACAAAAACCTGTAGGGGAACACTTCAATCTCTCTGGACACACAATTGCAGATCTAAAGGTAGCCATCCTGCAGAAAAGAAAAAAAAAAAAAAAAAAAAAAAAAACACATACACCACACACACACACACACACACACTCACACTTCAGGACCAGACTTCAAAGAGAAACTGCTGAGCTACAGTTCATCTTCAAGTTTGACACAATCAACTCAGGATTAAACAAAGACTGTGAATGGTTCGCGAACTACAAAAGCAGCTTCTCCTCTCTTGGAATTCACACCTCCAGATCAGCTACTAGAAGTGGGCCTCATCCTCCCTGATTGGATCCACCTCATCTCCATCCTGATTCTGGCCTGCATATTTATACCTGCCTCTGGAAATTTCCACTACATGCATCTGACGAAGTGGGTCTTTGCCCACGAAAGCTTATGCTCCAACACTTCAGTTAGTCTATAAGGTACCACAGGACTCCTCGCTGCTTTAGCAGAAGGCAGAAACAATATGTATAGCTCAACTCAAACTCACTGCAGACAAAGAGATGGTGGTTACATTTTGCTCTTTAAAGACAAGAGCAGTTTCTGGACATGTATAAACTTTTAGGTTCCGACAAAGCTTGACAATGCAATGACGATATTCTTTAGAAGAATGGGTGAAATCTGAAAAAACTCCCTCTTCATGCTAACATCAATAAATTCAAAGTCACAGTTGAGATCATAACAGGGTTTTTTTTTTAATATTAAATCAAAATCCCCACACCATTAAAAAGTACTTATTCTGAATATTTTTCCATGGTAACTTTTGAGTTATATTTAGGTTTTTGGACACATACATGAAACAAACCACAAGATGACCACCACCATTGAGAAACTAATCACCATCCTGATTTACTCAAACCAGAGTAATACATGTTAAAATCTGATTGTTAAGTATTAGAACAACAGGTTGGAAATTATTTTCTATTTTTACACTGAGCTTCTATGCAGCCAGGATAGCATATGATCCCTTCGAGATCCCTGATCACTGTTGCAATTGGTTCAGAAATACCGTTCTATTCTAAGCTCCTGATTATATTTCATACTTTTCCTTCTTTAACTTTCCACTTGCTGGTCTTGTGTATTTATTTATATTATCATAGCACATAAGAATACCAGTCATTGACCAGGATTTTACTGCGCAGGGCACAGTACAAAGATGATCTCTGCACCAAACAGTTTTCAACCAAGGCTGCAAAAACCTGGTAAAATTTCTAAGTAAAAATGTAACTTTTAAATATAATTCACAGTGTCTACATCAAAAGTAGTGCTTCTTATTGTAACATGTCATTCGGCTCTAATGCACCTTTTCCCTTAAACAAATAAGTACAGGCAGTCCCCGAGTTACGCGGATCCGACTTATGTCGGATCCGCAGTTACGAACAGAGCCCTCTCCCTGGTCTCCAGCAGACCAGGGAGAGGAATCATAGAATCATAGGACTGGAAGGGACCTCAAGAGGTCATCGAGTCCAGCCCCCAGCCCTCAAGGCAGGACCAAGCTCCACCTACACCATCCCTGACAGATGTCTATCTAACCGGTTCTTAAAAATCTCCAGAGAGGGAGATTCCACCACCTCCCTTGGCAAATTATTCCAATATTTGACCACCCTGACAGTTAGGAATTTTTTCCTAATGTCCAATCTAAACCTCCCCTGCTGCACTTTAAGCCCATTACTCCTTGTCCTGTCCTCAGAAACCAAGAGGAACAAATTTTCTCCTTCCTCCTTGTGACACCCTTTTAGATATTTGAAAACTGCTATCATGTCCCCCCTTAATCTTCTTTTTTCCAAACTAAATAAGCCCAGTTCATGAAGCCTGGCTTCATAGGTCATGTTCTCTAGACCTTTAATCATTCTTGTCGCTCTTCTCTGTACCCTTTCCAATTTCTCCACATCTTTCTTGAAATGTGGCGCCCAGAACTGGACACAGTACTCCAGCTGAGGCCTAACTAGTGCAGAGTAGAGCAGCAGAATGACTTTCACGAGTTTTGCTTACAATACACCTGTAGATACAACCTAGAATCATATTTGCTTTTTTTGCAACAGCATCACACTGTTGACTCATATTCAACTTGTGGTCCACTATGACCCCTAGATCCCTTTCTGCCATGCTCCTTCCTAGACAGTCGCTTCCCATCTTGTATGTATGGAACTGATTGTTCCTTCCTAAGTGGAGCACTTTGCATTTCTCTTTATTAAACCTCATCCTGTTTACCTCTGACCATTTCTCTAACTTGCTAAGGTCATTTTGAATTATGTCCCTATCCTCCAAAGAAGTTGCAACCCCACCCAGTTTGGTATCATCTGCAAACTTAATAAGCGTACTCTCTATCCCAATATCTACATCATTGATGAAGATATTGAACAGTACGGGTCCCAAAACAGACCCTTGAGGAACTCCACTTGTTATCCCTTTCCAGCAGGATTTAGAACCGTTAACAACCACTCTGACTATGGTTATCCAGCCAATTATGCACCCACCTTATCGTGGCCCTATCTAAGTTATATTTGCCTAGTTTATCAATAAGAATATCATGTGAGACCGTATCAAATGCCTTACTAAAGTCTAGGTATATGACATCCACCGCTTCTCCCTTATCCACAAGGCTCGTTATCTTATCAAAGAAAGCTATCAGATTAGTTTGGCATGACTTGTTCTTCACAAACCCATGCTGGCTATTCCCTATCACTTTATTACCTTCCAAGTGTTTGCATATGATTTCCTTAATTACCTGCTCCATTATCTTCCCTGGAGCAGGTAATTAAGATGCGTCTGGGCTGTCCGCTGCCCGCGTGCTCCTCGACTTTGTTCTGCTTTGCTCCCCGTCTCCCTGGTCTGCAGACCAGGGAGACGGGGAGCAAAGCAGAGCAAAGCCGCGGAGCCCAAGGGCAGCAGGACAGCCACGGCGCGTCTGGGCTGTCCCACTGCCCCCGTGCTCTGCGGCTTTGCTTCAGACGCCTGTGGTACAGCAGCTGGAGTGCTGCCGGTTCGTCCCGTAGCGCCGCTCTGGGCGTGCTGCTGGGTTGGTCCAGTAGCGCCCCAGCTGCTCTGCCCCAGGCATCCTGATTCAGCCACTGCTGGTCAGTTTCAGCAGCGGCTGAATCAGGATGCCTGGGGCAGAGCAGCTTGGGTGCTGCTGGGTTGGTCCAGTAGCGCCGAGGAGCAGCGGCGCTACTGGACCAACCCAACAGCACCCCAGCTGCTCTGCCCCAGGCGTCCCCAAGTCAGCTGCTGCTGAAACTGACCAGTGGCTGACTACAGGAAGCCCCTGCCCCGGGCTTCCTGGAATCAGCTGTTGATCAGTTTCAGCAGCAGCTGACTTGGGGATGCCTGGGGTTCTTAAGTTGAGTCTGTATGTAAGTCAGAACTGGCGTCCAGATTCAGCCGCTGTTGAAACTGATCAGTTTCAGCAGCGGCTGAATCTGGACGCCAGTTCCAACTTACATACAGATTCAACTTAACAACAAACCTACAGTCCCTATCTTGTATGTAACCCAGGGACTGCCTGTAGTTACTACAAGAATCCTGAACTAGGAAATTCAAGATGTCTCTAGGAACAAAAAAAAGTCTTTAAATTTATATATACTAGCATTATCTGCCCTGTTTTGACAGTAGATGTACACGTGGCCTCCTTCCTCCCTGCTGTTCCCAGAGGCAGGGAACCTTGGGCTGGCTTAGACCTTGGGGCTTCCTCCCTCCCTGTTGCTCCTGGGGCAGGGGGAGATGAGGGCAGGGGCATGTGTCCTCTTATATATACACACACTGCTGCTCTGGGGATGCTGGGGCACGCACACTCTGCACATTGCTGCTCCTCCTTCTCCTCCACTCCCCCCCATGGTGGGGCGTGACCTCAGCCAAGGGGTGGGGCTGGGAGCCTGCCTCCTCCTAGAAAGTTCTCAAGTCTTCTCAAAATGTTCTGTGACAGAGTGTGATGGACACATCTATTTTTATAATTTAGATTTAATGTAATGCATAGTTAATAAATGTTAATCCTCTTAACCAGGGCTCAACAAATTACGCAAAACCCTACTCGCAGGACAAAAAAGGGACTCACCCTCCCTCCCCCAAAAGTGTTTTTTTAATGTCATAAATTCCTAATAAGAATAAGAACAGTAATTACTAATAAGTTAATAATAAATATCTTATAAACCTCTACCTTTTCCCTCTGCTGCCATGTCTCCTCCCCTTGCTCCATCAGCTCCCCTGGTGCCTTCTGTCCCCAACCCCTCACCCTTCTCTGCTGTCCTGACTCCTACCCTTCTCACTGCCCTCAGCCTTCCTGAGACCTGCCCCCCTCCACCAGCCCTTCTCTCACTCGTGCCCTCTCCTCCAGTAGCCCCACTCTGATCATGTGAGCTACCCCTCCTCATCCCCTCTCCTAACACATCCCTCTACACACCTGCCCTGCTTCTCTCCTCTGGTGCTGGTCCCTCCCCTGCAGGTGTCTGCCCTTCTGCTTCATTCCCTGGCACCTCCACCTTCCTGGTGCCTCCCTCTTTTTCCATGATGCCCACCCCCTCACCACCCTCTGCCCCGGTTCCCCTCATGCCCCTGTGCCCTCATACATGCCTTGCTCCATCCCCGCCTTCCTCATGCCCACCCCTTCTTTCAAGCCTTCTCCCAGCACCTCCCCATCCCCCCCCTAACCTGCAATGCCCTTACCTTCTCCTCTCCCAGCATCACCTTGTCCCCCCTCTCACTGATACCTCCGCTCCTGCCCTTTTCCTCATTGTCTCCACTTGGCCCCCTGGCATTTGTCTCTCCTCCACCCTGTCCCTTGGTGCCCTCCCCTTCCTTCTCTTGACCTGCCTCCTCCCCTCAGCACAAGCCCCTTCTCTATTTTTCCCTCTTCCCCTCCCCGGCTTCTGCCTTTCAGAAGCCTTTTCTAATCCAGCGGTCGCCAGCCGTGATGTCACGATGCCACGTCACGCCAGCATCCTGGCGTCTGCTGGCGTCCCGCCCTCTGGCTCACGCCCCATCTCCTAACGCCGGAGCTGCACGCAGGCAACCCGGCGGCGAGAACTGCCGCACTTCCCCCTCCCCAGCGGCGTTCTGCTTCTCCACCTGGCCGGCAGATTGGGCCGTGCCGCCCGTAGTGCACACGCCTATGTCTGTAGCTACTCGCCAGCTGGTAATATCTACTCGCCGTGGGCGAGAGTATTTGTCAAGCCCTGCTCTTAACAATAGAAGTTAGTTGTTATAAGTCTGGATTGAGTTCTTCCTAGCAAAGCCATACAGATACAAATTGTAAAATTACCATGCGTAGTGTAAGACTAAAATGAACTCCAGTTTAGTGAAAGTCCATGTGTAAAGGAGCACATTGAGATCAGAATGAAAGTCTCACCTATTTTGAAAAGTTATTCTCAATATAAAGCAAGTACATGGAAATGTAGAACTAGGAACATAGTATGAAAGCAAGAGAATGTAGGCAAACATGCGCTCTCTTCTGGGTCTCACTGGAAAACTTTAGACACACTGGGTAAGTGAAATAGACATTTATACCAGTTTTTGTGGACAAGCCAGCATACATAGTATGGGACCATTACCGAAGAGATTGGTTATCCGCATTCAGTAAAGCTAGCTGCCTATTGCTTTCCAACAACTGGGTATAAAACACTCAAGAAGCCATCTATTGGCAATAACTTTCATTCTGTCTGAATCCTGCAGTGTGTTTTTTTGGAGGAGGGAGTGGGGAATGGGATGATAGGTTATGAACAGATGCCAGTTATACCTAGATTCCTCTGATATATGGATCTATCTAGCTTTTGATATCAGTAAGTAAAGGCTTCATGCCATACTTCTCTCTCGTACGTGCGTGGGAACAGGAGGAAAGATGGGGTTGTATTCTGCACAAGTATTGGCAAAGATCTGTATCTAATTTTTGAAACATACCCATTACAATAGCTAGATACAAAAATCAGCATCTCTCAAACAGGGGAATTTACTGATACTATCAAGCAGAGGCTGCTCCCTGACCGACTCTCTCTAATCATTACAGGGATATAAAGTCCCATTTAATTGGTTAAACATTCTTAATGGTTCCTCACCCTTTTGCTAGACTTTTGCAGTTTGCATTTTGTACTGAGAAAGGAACACTATATTTGTGTTAAAGTCAGTGATAGGAAGTTGGCCAATAATATTTTACACTCAAATGTAAGCAAGGTGAATAAAAAAAAAATCAATGTTAAAAAATAAAATCAGAATTTTTTAAATAAAATACTAAATTTGTTTAAAAATAAGTTACATTTAAATTTCATAACAAGTACACTATACCTACATTTACAGGCTCAAAAATAAATTAATGGCTCTAGTCTGTCCAGTCTAATTATCAGTTCTTGCTTCTTGAAAGTTTTAGGGTTTCAATTTCTGTTTCTCAACAAAGACACTGGCTGCATAGGATTGTTTTTGTGCTGTGCTTATGTGGTGGCGAATCTGAATCACACCCAGCAGAACAATTAGTTAAGACACGATCTTAAGACAACGACAATGTATAGGAAAAGACAATAGCAGCATAAAAAGTTACAGTGGAACAGACTGGAAAGAAAATAGGAAGACATTATTGAGCACACACACAGCTGCTTATGTTCCCCCACACTTTTTCCACAGAAAAACCATCATGGCTTCTAGATGTAAGAGACCCTATCTGGGAATATTTTGAAGAAATAGGTTCTCTGGGTAAAAGAGGAAAATGCAACAAGTATAAATAATGCAAGAAGATACAGGGCCTCAATATACAATGAAATAAGGAAAACTGTTTATTGGGAGATGTGGATATGATTGAAGAATAATGTGGATCAACTACTTAGTAATTTAAATAATTCACTCTGCAATGCATCATTCTTCAAGACTCTCTATGCAAGTATTTCTTAAACTGTGTTCCAGGGCACACCAGTGTGCTGCAAGGCAGTTGGAGGTGTGCCACAGAGAACAACAGAGTTCAAAATGGCTGCACTTAAAGGGGCAGGCAGCCTTTATTTTTGCTCAATAACTTTCCTCCCTCCCCCCAACCTTTTTTTTGCTCAACAAAAAATCCTTGGTTTTCCTCATAAAAAAATTTTTTTGTTTGCTGTTCCTCGGTCTTAAAAAGTTTAAGAAACACTGCTCTATGCCTTTTAGAATAAAATGTGATCTAGCAAATAAATTCCCAAGCTATTTGCTCTGTTGGATGTTGCTAGGAAAAAAAATTCTTAGCTAATCTCTATAGATTGTAAATCAAGGTAGCTTGGTTAATTAGGTATCACCTAAATACACAGTACAGAAAGCTGCAGGAAATAAAATGTAGAAATTGCCAGTATCATTTTCTTATATTACATAATACTTGCCTCTTATTTTGGAAGATCATGGCTAGAGACCATAATGGTGATGCCTTAAGTGTATTTCCTATTTTACTTCAGCATAACTCAGCTTTCCCAAGGGAACCCCATCCTATATTTCCTTCTCTCTAAACCCTGAATTGCTAGTGAGTTCAGTGGTGCTTATGCCAAAATTAAATGAACGTTAAGAACAGTAAACCTTAGCTTTTTGGGTAACTTGGAATCAGATCTGCATCCTTGTTAAAAAAGTGAGAAGAACCGAGAAAAACTATTCAAAATAACTTTTCTCCAGCATATTGTTAGTACCATATGTGATTGTGGGTTTTTTTTTGGTTTTGGTTTTTGTTTGTTACTGATACTTTGTTGTCTGAAATATGTTTAGTTGTAGCACTGCAGCTAAAAGTGCCAATGGATGACGCTAACGTTCTGGCAGAGTCTAAGTCTTCTTCAGTAATAAACGAAAATTATGAAGTCACAAAATACTTCCGTAAAAACCCATTATGCTTCTGCTAATAGGCTCTCTGACAGGGAGAGCATAACATAATCTGGTCTTGGAAGTTGTGTGCAAATAACATAATAGCCGGAGGATCCAAACTAAATTCTCCTTCAATGTAATTCTGTGGTTGATTATTTTGAACAATTTATTAAGAATTGGCCTATTCTTTTAAAACTTTGTGGAAATAAGGTGATTAAATAGATGGAAATCTCTCATCTAAAATATCTAAGATTGTTGGACTAAAGATGAATGTAGGTTCAGTATACTAAAACTTATTATCCATAGCCTGAAACAAACTTCACAGAAATTGCTCCTGCCTTGCTGATGCTGTAGAAATTTGGCAGACATTTAAAGAAACATTGACAAAAGAAATACCTCACCAGAAAGTTAGACTACAGGCAAACACTAACTCCACAGTTATTTTCCTGCAAACATTCTTAATCTTAGATATAAAGATGGATGCCAAATTTCTGAAGAGGATGCTACTGCCAATTCATGGCATGGGAATCTCAAAAAAAAAAATCACTCCTCAGTTATTCCAGACATAATAAATTTCAGGGCTGGAGGCGGGAGCAAAACCATATACAGTACTCAGTGCATGTTCACTGTTGATGTTTTGAACAAAGTCACTCCCTTGAACTGTGGGAATCATTAGCCATACATTCTGAAACAGAGTTACTTCAGTTGTTAAGCTAACTTTTCACAGAAGTATCTTCCTCTGCAGGTACAGAGAATATTTTCATTGCTTGATATTATTCACTCAAACCTAAGAAATCAACTGGGAATTTAAAAAGCAGAAAAACTCATATTTCTATTTCTATTTCAGTGCTTCAGTGATCAGATCTGAACCATTGTTTAAGAAATGTGAAGTAGTATCAGTTGGAAACGATGTAAAACAATGATTTTTTCTTGGTGATTAAATCGCGATTTATATCTAGGGTTGACTAATTTATGACTCAAAGTACTATAAAAATATTTCCAATGCAAAGGGTATTGGCTGACAGAGGACACTACTTTTCCATTTATGTTACGTAACCCATGAAGATGATTCAGCTAGTTTAGATGGCTCTTTAGTTCAGCTTTCTCTGGACAGACACTCAACACAAGGTGAGAGCAGATCAGGAAGGCTATTATGTTATTTGCACACAACTTCCAAGACCAGATTATGTTATGCTCTCCCTGTCAGAGATCCTACTAGGAGTTAAGACTGAAATGGATCCTCATGTGTGTGCTGGGGCAATTAAAAAAATTAATTGATCTACAAAGCAGTACTTAGTTCACAATCATTCTTTTGCCTTTTGCACTTGATGGTATGTGAAGTTAAACAGAACCAACCATCCCTATTCTGGGCTTGTTTTTCCAGGTCTTTGCTAATCAAATGCAATACTGCCATAACATCAGCCTCCCTGTCTCTTGCCCTGCAGCTGCCAAAGAAATGCTTAGGTAGCTATCAATGGACATTCTTTAAAGAGGTCTCAAAATTCATCTCTTTTCTATATTACTGTGATTGCTGCAGGTAGTTTTGCTCATATAGATGTACAGTAAACTTCCGATAATCCGGCACCTTTAGGACCCAGGGGGTGCCAGATTATCAAATATGCCGGACTATCAGAAGGGGGGGGGGGTATGAGGAGTCTGGGGTGGGGTGGGAGGATGCCACCCCAAACCCCTCAAAGTCCCCCCTTCCGATAGTCTGGCTCTGCCCCAGGCGTCCCCATTCAGCCACTGCTGGTCAGTTTCAGCAATGGCTGAATTGGGGACACCTGCGGCAGAGCAGCTGGGGCACTGCCGGGTTGGTCCGGTAGCGCCACCTCTTGGCACTGAGACCAACCCGGCAGCACCTCAGCTGCTCTGCCCCAGGTGTCCCCAAGTCAACCGCTGCTGAAACTGATCAGCAGCTGATTCCAGGAAGCTCAGGGCAGAGCAGCTCTGCCTCGGGCTTCCTGGAGTCAGCTGCTGGTCAGTTTCAGCAGCCGCTGAATCGGGGACAGCTGGGGTGCTGCCAGGTTGGTCCCGCAGCCCCGAGAGGCAGCGCTACAGGACTTACCCGGCAGCACTCCAGCTGCTCTGCCCCCGGATTCCCTGGTCAGTTTTAGCAGCGGCTGAATCGAGGAAGCCGGGGGCAGAGCAGCTCCAATGGTCCAGCTGCCCGGAGCACTTCCGGGTTCCTGATCAGGCTGGACCATCAGGAGTGCCGGACCATCAAATGCCAGACCAACGGAGTTTTACTGTATTTGGCTATGGTTTAATTATCTGATGGACTGTGTTTCGCCTTGCCTGTTCAGAAATATTGCATCTGCTGTAAGTCCCTAGATTTGAGCACGTAATGCTGCTTTCATGAATATCACAAAGAAGAGCTCCTGACTCTACAATTTGCTTTCTCCAATAATCTGAAAATCAGAGTTTGCTGGCCCTCATCACAGAGTAAAACCTCTCATCTTTTACTGGGATGCTTGTGAGGTATCTATAGTTAAATATCCATTATTCATTTGGCTACATACTAGTACTGATTTTGATCTCATACTAGTTTTATATTCATGTACCTACACTGATGTTAATGTAGTTATCTTTGAAATTATCTGCTGTAGAAGAGCAGAGCAGATTTATTGTTTCTGAGTATCATAAGTATTGGATGCATTTTTTAAAAATTGTCTTGAACCAATAAAACCACTCTCCCCCCAAGGCCTCAGATTTGGTTAGGTCACTATTATTTGATAAAATTAAGGCCACAAATGAGAACATACATTTGTCTAACATGAAATAAACCACTTTCAATTAACTTAAATGGATAAAGTGTGGGATTTAAATTCTCATTAGCTCTACCTACATGCTCAAGTTTTGAAGAGGGGATGCATATTTAACTGTTAATTTCACAAAGAAAACTTTGCCCTTAAGACTGCTGTCTGATCAAGAGACATGGCTGTGCATCTTGAGTTGATCTTGAGACACAGGGCGAAGTGTGTCAATGTAAATGAGATTAGGAGATAGGTTTAAAACACACTCATAATAAGTGCACATTGGTCTGTGAGCCTATTGTTAGGTATTTAATTGAAGCCGGTCCACAGAAAGCACACAAAATGAACAGGAATCAATTAAAAGAAAGTGGTCCAGATTTTTTTTTTTTAAACAAAGTGCAGAAATTCCATGAGGATATGAGAAGAAATAAGAAAGTAAGGTCTCTTAATAAAACCCAAGATCTCACATTGAGGTCTCTTTTATAGGATATGACAAAGGCTTTGCTATTTAGCTTAACATGATTTTGAAAAGAATCAAGAAGATAGGCCATAGATGTGAATATGTAGCATGCACACATGTGCATCCCTCTACAAATGGTGTGGAACTTTCTTCTCAGTTCTTTCAAAAATTGGGTCGGGGGAGAAGTCTGAACCAGAGATGCTAAATAGGTTTGGGTTGCAAAGGCTTTTTTCTTTGGAGGATAAAGTGTACATGGTTTTCAGACAGACAGAATTCATTCAGGCAATGATGTCAAAGAATAGCAGTTTACCCGTAATTTTTTTTTAAGTGTCTAGCTACACCTTATTGTGGAAAGCTTTTTTCCCTTGAGCTTTTTTTAAACATCAAATTATAATTGTTGCTGCTTGTTTCACTTTCATTTTCTTATGCTTTATGACTTGAGAAGTAAGACAGTAAGTTTCTGACTGCGCCCTATTTACTTGTGTGTTATCTCTTCACACTAGCAGGTATGTCTACACTACAGAGTTGTCGGAAAAACGGCCATTTTTCTGACAAAACTTGAGGAACATCCACACTTCAACTGCATTCTTCCACAAGAAAATCAAAAGAACTAAAGGGTTTTTCCAGCATTGGTAATCTTCAGTCTACAAGGAAGAAGCCTTTTTGTGAAAGAACTCTTTTGAAAAAAGGCATGTGTGGACAGGGAAGAGGGAGTGCTTTCGGAAGAAGAGGAAAGAGGAAAAAGCATAGGTGCCCTGGTGGCCATTCCGTCCATAGCAATCACAGCTTACATGCGAGAGAGCGTCTATTCAGTCTGGACGCTCTTTCGAAAAAGCAGATTGCTTTTTTCAATGCACTTTTACAGTATGGACGCTCTTTTGGAAGAAGTTTTTTCAGAAGCTCTCTTCCAAAAAAAAGCTTCTTCCAAAAGAAGCCTGCAGCCTAGGCATAGCCGCAGAGAGCACTCTTATTAAGTTGTTCCTATTCTAGAAAATTTCAGAGCAACGAAATTCTAGTCTTAAGAAAATTTGGGTAATTGAGTGGATAATTAAACTTTAAATATCACTTGAATTTCAGGGGATATGGGAAAATGTTGAAAGGTAATTATACTAATGTGCTGTCTACAACAAAAAGTTTGCTAAAAATACATTGAATTCAAAATAGGCAAATTTGTACTGAACTTGAGTGCAGACAGTATAAAAGATGACCAAAGTTGTCATTGCCCAACACAGAAAGCTGATCCTTTCAAATGTTCCAAGACACAAAAATATAATCACAAGCATTTAATCACAAGGGATTTAAGGTGAGTAGTAATGCAAGCCAAACAAAAATGCATGGAATTAAACTATCAGTAATAAAAATGAAGTAGGTAACAAAGTGATACATTCAGTGTATATATCTCAAGTTAACACACACTATAAACATTCAAAAAGTCTCCTATTGGGGAGCCATGAATAGGGTCATGAAGACTGATTCCACCTTTAACATAAAAATTCAATCTCAGAAAAATTCTCAGAGCTAACTTAACCTTGAAAAGCTTGATATAAAAAGTCTTTAAAGCTCACTTACAGTGGGTGCTGAAGTCACTTCAGACAAAAAATGATCTTAAGGTAATAGGAAATGAGTTCCAAAAGGGTTTTCAGCTGTTCTGTCAGGTCCGTATTAATGTGGTGTTTTCAGAAGACCTTAACCTGACTTGCCAAAACAGCTGATAGATGTGTACATGGAGGGAGCTAGTTTGCCAAAACAGCTGATAGATGTGTACATGGAGGGAACATCCACACTGGGTCAGACTGGCCACTGTCAGATAGGACCATTGGTACCAGATGATTAACAGACAGGGCAATTTTCAAGTGACCTATCCCCTGATATCCAGTCTCAGCTTCTCTTAAAGGTGAAATTTAGGAATACAGGCAGTCCGACTTACGCGGATCCGACTTATGTCGGATCCGCACTTACCAACGGGGCTCTCTCGCCCCGGAGGTCAAGGTGGCAGATTGCTGCCTGCGAGCTCCAGGGCGAGAAAGCCCCGTTCGTAAGCTGCTCCCGGTGCCTGTGGTCTGCTGGGGACTGTCCCCAGCAGACCACAGGCACTGGGACTGAAGCCGCAGCCGCGGCGGGGTCCCTCGCCTCTGAGACTTTGCCAGAGCAAAGCCTCAGAGGCGTGGCACTCCGCTGCCACTGCGGCTCTGCTCCCCGTGTCCCTGGTTTGCTGGGGGGGGGGGGGCAGCTAGTGTGCCCGTGCCCCCGCCCCCCCCCAGCAGACCAGGCTTTTGTTGTGGACCCTGGGGCAGAGCAGCTGGGGCGCTGCCGATTGGTCCTGCAGCGCCGCTCTGGGCACTACTGGACCAACCCAGCAGCACCCCAGCTGCTCTGCCCCAGGTCCTGATTCAGCCGCTGCTGGTCAGTTTCAGCAGTGGCTGAATCAGGACGCCTGGGGCAGAGCAACTGGGGTGCTGCTGGGTTGGTCCAGTAGCGCCAAGGAGCGAGGAGCGGTGCTACTGGAGCAACCCAGCAGTACCCCAGCTGCTCTGCCCCAGGCGTCCCCAAGTCAGCCGCTGCTGAAACTGACCAGCGCTGACTACAGGAAGCCTGAGGCAGAGTTGCTCTGCCCCAGGCTTCCTGGAATCAGCCGCTGATCAGTTTCAGCAGCAGCTGACTTGGGGACGCCTGGGGTTCTTAAGTTGAATCTGTATGTAAGTCAGAACTGGCGGTCAGTTTCAGCAGCGGCTGAATCTGGACGCCAGTTCTGACTTACATACAGATTCAACTTAAGAACAAACCTACAGTCCCTATCTTGTACGTAACCCGGGGACTGCCTGTACATAGAACATGAAATTGTGTAAAACGGCCCGAGTTGGGATGGAACAATGTACGCAGTTTTCAGCAACAGTTGGAAGCCAGTGGCTCAGTGCCATGAAATTGGCCTTGGCTGTATGAAATAAATAAATAAAAAAAAAGCACACATTTATCTGGGTCACGGATTAGGTTCAGATGCCTCCATCTCTCCACAGACTTTTGCTACCAGTGACACTGATTTAGAACCTCCCTCTCCTAACCTAATCCTCTGCTAACCCAATCATTACCTAGTGTCATGAATTGACCTAGAGTTCAGGAAAATGGCAAAGTGATATATTGCTGGTTAAAGAAGATCCGGTCTGCCATCCCCCAATACAATGACCAGTTGTGAGGCTCTAGATCATATTTCCTGGATTGCATGTCTGCAATAGGGATGTACAATCTCATTTAATTAGTTAGCCTGTGAAACAATCTTTAACTAGTTAATTGATTAAACAGGGGTGAGCGGGGACTGGACCAGCCCCCACTCTGTGGGCATGGGCTATTCCAGCCTGGCTGTTTCTGGCCCAGGCTGGGAGTCAGCAATCCCCAGGGCTGCTCCTGGGCAATGGTTAACCGTTACTTGGAAAGCATCACTGTTAAGGGTGATGCTAACTGGTTAACCAGTTACCCATTCACATCCCTAGCTTGCAGTCACAATCTCCTTCCACTAGGAGAAAAAGGATGACTAGAAACATCTCATGAGATGGAACCCACTTCCACATCCATCGGGAACCAAAGGCTTCACGTCAGAAGGCAGACACTGATGCAAACAGACACAGAAATCCTTCAAAAAAGTGCAGACACACCCAAGGGAAAAGCCTAAGACTAAGATTCAGCAGCCATATGAGAAGCAGAATAATACCAAGGATAAAGGCTCCTGACAATGCATAGTTGAGATCCAATGGAGAGCTGCAATAATGGCTCATTAAACACTAGTCTCCCGCAGAGCTCTTTTGTTGACTAATCAAAAGCAACTCACATTTAGAGGACAGCATTTTCATTTTGCAGAAATGATGAACCATTGTTCTGCAAAGGACAAACTAATCAAATCCCTCCAAAACAAAAGCACATCTTTTAATGTTTATACTAAGTAGCTAATGCTTAGGAATGAGAATGCTGGAAAATGAATTACTAGAAAATAAAGGTTCTGCAAGCCAAATTATGCCCTAAATGGCATCAGTATTGCCACCCCTAAGCATTCAAGAGTCAGGATCACTCAAAATAACCAAACTGTTTCCAAATAAAGTGTGTGTGTGTGTGTATGTATATATATATATATATAAAATTTAATTTTCTTCGGGTATGATCACATTTTCAAGGTTTTCTGTGCAGCCACATGGCTACAAGTTTACCTTTCTTTAAAAAAAAAAAACAAAAAACAAAAAAAACAGATTTTCATAAATCATATGACTCCAAGACATGGGACTTGAAGAAAAACACCACATATCATAAGAATTAGGGATGTAAGGCTATCTACACCACGGAGCTATTTTGGGATACCTCCAATATCTAGAAATAGCTATTCCACGTCTTAAGAGCAAGCCAGTTATATCAAAATATAACAGACTCGCTATTTCAATGTCCTTCCCTGTAAAGCTCATTGAACGAGGGTTAAGAGACATTTTGGAATACAGTGGAGTCCAAATTAACCCACACCTGGTAATCCGACACTCTGCTTTATCCGACCCTGCAGCTAGCTGGCCAGGCGACCCGAGCAGAGGGCGTTCTGGAAGGCTCCGTTTGATGGTCAACCTACCATGTCTCTGTCCCTCTCTCCTTTAAGGATCAGCCACATGCAGCCTCTGAGTCTCTGGGCCTCTTGGGGCCATGTGCACTCCTTGCTGGGGGCCGTGTGCACTGTTTACTTCTGCTGTTTACCTCAGAGTTTTCCCACCTCTGGTGTCCACCTCAGACATTCTCCTGCACTCACTCAGGGAAGGGATAGCACTTTAACAGTTTAGGGAACCAAAAGGGAAATCCTATCTTACTAATCTATTAGAGTTTTTTGAAGGGGTTAACAAACATGCGGACAAGGGGGATTCAGTAGATCTAGTATACTTGGATTTTCAGAAAGCCTTTGACAAGGTCCCTCAACGGCTCTTGTGTAAATTACATGGCCATGGGATAAGAGGGAAGGTCCTTTCTTGGATTGAGAACTGGTTAAAAGACAGGAAACAAAGGGTAGGAATAAATGGTAAATTTTCAGAATGGAGAGGGGTAACTAGTGGTGTCCCCCAAGGGTCAGTCCTGGGACCAATCCTTTTCAACTTATTCATAAATAATCTGGAGAAAGGGGTCAGCAGTGAGGTGGTAAAGTTTGCAGATGATACCAAACTGTTTAGGATAGTCAAGACAGAAGCAGACTGTGAGGGACTCCAAGAAGATCTCACCAAACTGAGTGATTGGGCAACAAAATGGCAAATGAAATTTAATGTGGATAAGTGTAAAGTAATTCACATCGGGAAAAATAACCCAAACTATACGTACAGTATGATGGGGGCAACTTTGGCTATGACAAATCAGGAAAGAGATCTTGGTGTTATCATGGACAGTTCTCTGAAAACTTCCACACAGCGTGCAGCGGTGGTCAAAAAGGCAAATAGGATGCTAGGAATTAAGACAGGGATAGAAAATAAGACCCAGAATATCTTACTGCCCCTGTATAAAACTATGGTATGCCCACATCTTGAATTCTGTGTACAGATGTGGTCCCATCACCTCAAAAAAGATATTTTGGCCTTGGAAAGGGTTCAGAAAAGGGCAACTAACATGATTAGGGGTTTGGAACGGGTCCCATATGAGGAGAGGTTAAAGTGACTGGGACTTTTCAGTTTAGAAAAGAGGAGACTGAGGGGGGATATGATAGAGGTATATGAAATCATGAGTGGTGTGGAGAGGGCGGATAAAGAAAAGTTATTTATTAGTTCCCATAATAGAAGAACTAGAGGACACCAAATGAAATTAATGGGTGGCAAGTTTACAACTGATAAAAGAAAGTTCTTCTTCACACAGAGTGTAGTCAACCTGTGGAACTCCTTGCTAGAGGAGGCTGTGAAGGCTAGGATTATAATAGAGTTTAACGAGAAGCTAGATAATTTCATGGAGGTTAGGTCCATAAAAGGCTATTAGCCAGGGCATAAAATGGTGTCCCTGGCCTTTGTTTGTCAGAGGCTGGAGAGGGATTGCAGGAGACAAATCGCTTGATCATTGTCTTCAGTACACCCTCTCTGAGGCACCTGGTGCTGGCCACTGTCGGCAGACAGGCTACTGGGCTGGATAGACCTTTGGTCTGACCCAGTACGGCCGTTCTTATGTTATGTAAAAAACATCATTAACAGGTGAGAAAGAACACATCCATTTTAACTCTCCCCTTGCTCCTCCTTTGCCTCCAACAAGTCCCATTGTTCGCTGCTGGTACATATCTATCAAGTAAATGTGGCAGTTATTCTGGGCTTCCATACTTTCTTATGCATGTAGTGGCTTGATGTGAAGATGATAGAGTGTGTGGCACTTAGGAAATGCTGCGCACTCTAAGGAGGAAATGCACATCCTACTCCCCACTTAGTTTCTTCATTACTGTTTTTCACCATGCTAGCTGAACCATGACTTTGCCTCAGAGCACACTCTGGTACCACCATACTCAGTAAAACCATGAGGAGGGCCTTACCAAATTTACATTCCATTTTGATCAATTTCACAGTAACAGGATTTTTAAAATGATAAAATGTCATGATTTCAACTATTTAAATCTGAAGTTTCAGTTTATAATTGTAGGAGTCCTGACCCAAAGGAGGAGTGGAGAGGGCTGTTACAAGGTTATAGGGGAGGTGAGGTTGCAGTACTGCTAACCTTACTTCAGGACAGTTGTCTTCAGAGGTTGGTCAGCAACTGCCACTCTCTGGCCACCCAGGTCTGAAGGCAGTGCATGTAAGGGTAGCAATAATGCAACCCCCTCAATCAACTTCCTTTTAAGCCAGGATCCCCAGTTTGAGAAATCTAAAGAGTATAGGTTAATTCCCCCCCACCACCACCTATCCAGGTGATGAACTGTGATGCGCTTATGCCTCCAATGTATGCCACCTCTATTTTTATAGAAATCATGCCCATTTTTCAAGCCGAGCTGCCTCCTCAGATCACGTATTATCCATGCATCTCTCATGTCAGACATTGGCTTTACAAACCTTTACAAATAAAGGTTACTTAAAATTCAATATTCTATATTTAGACATGACACTTTCTTCTTAGTGTTACACACTGAGTCAGCCTCTTAAGAGGCTAACATTTTCACATGCTCCATTTCTCACATGGAGTGGTAGACTAGTTCTTATAGTATATGTAGCTTAACAAAAAGAAGGTTATGGAGTGACTTGGTAACAGTCTATAAATACCTACACGGGGAAACAAATGTTTGATAATGGATTCTTCAGTGTAGCAGAGAAAGGCATAACACGATCCAATGGCTGGATGCTAAAGCTAGACAAATTCAAAATGGAAATGAGTTGTACATTTTTTAACACACTTAATTACTGGAACAAGTTATCAATAGTTGCACTGGATTCTTCAACACCAGCAATCTTTAAATCAAGACTTCATGTTTTTCCTAGAAGGTCTGTGCTAACATTACTTGGTCCATATTATTTTAAGGACTCAGACAGGTGGTTAGACTGAATGGAATCTACATATTAACCAATTTTGCTCCATTTTGTCTTTCCTCTCACTGTATTTAAGCCCACAAACACCAAATCAGCTCATGAATAATGCAATCATATAATTATACTACATCCAAAAAGATATGAAACAAAAAAGATTTAAGACAGAACTTTCCTCTTGGTCTCCCAGGTCATAAATGGCCATATTTTATGCTTTTAAAGATTTTATACATTTGCAAAATACAGCCTTTTTGAAAGCCTCCTTTATTGCTTCAGCACAGCATTCTACCATTGTCAGTCATATTGCATCATAATTTTTAAAAAGAAATAAAGCATTATGGCCTTAATTCTGCTGTGAACTCAGATGGGCAGATTTCTTGCAGCCACCTGGAGTGCCACTGGCTTCAACTGTCATATGGTGATCAGGGCCTATAAACAACAAATATTCTTCTAAACAGTTTCTGCCAAATGACCAACAGGTAAATGGAGTTCTTGAAGCTAGGCCATAATTAAGCCTTTACCTCTGCTCATCCATCCATAATATCCTCTCTTAGAAGCTCTGACCAATAGGATACATGATGTTAAACCTC
Source organism: Pelodiscus sinensis (assembly GCF_052426305.1). Lineage (NCBI taxonomy): Eukaryota > Metazoa > Chordata > Testudines > Trionychidae > Pelodiscus > Pelodiscus sinensis. Next base: position 52,329,496 of record NC_143053.1, read on the forward strand.
ATTTGAACTAAGTGTTAGAAAGAGAAAGGAGGAGTTTGGGGGAGGAGAGTTAACAATCTGTGTTATTTTAAAACAGCAGGTGGTGAGCTCTTTTTCCAATGGTTATTTGTTCACCTTAAGTGTAAAATGGTGATTCCTGGGAGAGGTACACTAAACAGATAAGCACATTTTAAAATTATATATTAAACAAGTATGTATAATCATATTAGGGACTGGAGCTTTGAGACACTCTACAGGATACCTAGGGTTGCCAAGGTAACTTAGATTCCGTCAAGAATCTTTTAGTATTGGCTTTAGAACAAGATCAAGGTTAAGACAGCTGAAGACAGAACACTACTGGAAGAGGGCATACTTGCTTACAGCTTGAGATGCAATTGAATCTCAAATCCCATAGTTTTTTCAGAATCTGCTACTTTACACACTCCACAAATAGTGATGATTTAGCAGCTTAGAAACCTACAAAAGCAGAGATGCTGTCACACAGTCTGGAGTGGCTCAGAACCATGAAGGCCATCCTCAGGACAAGCTGCTGAAAAGCAGGGCAGATACCTTAAACTGGTGGAATGTTCTACTGGACTGAAAGTCCTGGAGCACTCTGACAGTTTTACTATGGAATCACAGATAGTCCCCTCCTTGAGCACTCCAATCAGCACTTAATTTGTAATAAGAGGTGCCATGGTGTAAGTAAATTTTTCTACATTCATAACTGATGCAGCCAGCCCAGAGTTAGCAGGACTATCAAGACTAGAGGTGCTGGGGCTCTATCCTGGCAAGCTCTGGCACAAATTAATCATTGGCTCCACTCTATCTTGATATCCAGGCAAGATGACAGTGATAAATAGTCATTTACACCAAAGATCACAAAGTATTCAGGTTGCTCCTAGTCCCAAGAGACCAGATAGTTCCCCAGGTCAATTTGCACCTGAAATCTCACAAAGATAACGTAGCCAATTCTGTAGTTAACTAAAATGTTTATTAACCAGGAAAAAGAAATGAGAATGATTTACACCAGGCAAGCAAATACATGCAAATGAGTTTCAGTCCGTGATCCAAAAGATGATAGAGTTGTAGAAATCTATGAATTCAAAAGGTCTTTCAGGGCTAACCCACACAAACAATTTAGGCATCTATTTTCTTGTATTTACAAATCTTCATGCCTGAAAGTCCGAACTGCACTAAAGAGATTCAATTTCTCATTGTCAGGGATCTTTACTCCCTCCACTCCAGAGTCTGAACTCATCAGATGAATTTATGCATAGATTTCTCCTTCCTGGAGAGCATTAGGAATGTGTCAAAGCTCTCTGCTTTGATGCTATGAAATACCTTCCACAGGCTATCTTGTACAAAGACAAGCCCTTTACCCGAATTAATGAGGTTTACAAAACAAACACTCAATATGAATTTACACTAAGGATGTGAATGGTTATCTGGTAAGCCTCACCCTAACTATGCAAGAACAGAGTGCTGGGTGCAGAGTCTGGGCATGAGGCAGATGAGGGATGCTTACCTGGTTCTGTGCTTCCCACCCCACTGGTTCCAAGATTGCCCTCTGTTGTTCCCATAGGTTGTGATACCAGCCAAATGGGAGCAATGGGGAAAAGCCTCCAGGCAAGCAGTTTCCTGTGTTGCTGTTCCCCAACCAGTCCACAAGGCTTGGTCCCTCCTGCAGCGGGAAGCTGGCGCTGCACCCTTGTAGGTCTGTGTGGAGGGAGCTGGAACGCTAGCACAGACTCCGCGCTACAGGGAAGGAGTGAGCCCCAAGCCTGTGGCCTACTTAAAACATGGTCACAGACAGGGGTGTAAAATCCCAGTTATTCAGTAACTGGTTAAAGGTTAATTTGACAAACATTTAATTGGTTTACTGATTAAATAGGATATGGGCTGGGGACCACTTCAGCTCAGCTGTAGCAGCCCCCCGCCCTGCACTGGACCTGTCACCGGCTCCCAGCTTCCAGCTCCCACCAGAGCATCCCATGTCCACGGGGCACCCACGCTCCCCACGAACAGAGGCTACTCCAGACAAGAGCTGGAATACCCCCATACCCAGAACAGGCAGGGAGCTGGTCCAGCCCCCCACCAGTTACCAGTTAACCTTTCACATGCCTAGTTGTGGACCACACTTTGAGAACCACTAGTCTACTCAGAGCATGACTACTGGATTGGGCATCACGGAAGATACAGCTAGAGGAGAAGATTCTGCCACCACACTTATATTTCTTAGCGTACCCACTCCAAATGTGAGAGCTGCAGCTCTAAATCCAATTTTTTTTGTTGAGAAAAGAAAAAAAAACCCCAAACACAAAAACAAAAACCCCCTACACAAAGAAAGAGTCACGGTCCCTTTAAATCCCCAGCTACAGAGTCATGTCCTGCCTTCCCGCCAAACCCCGGGGCCAACCCCCTGCTCCCTCGGCGCAGGGAAACCCCTACGCCCTACTAAGCTCTCTTGCGGCGCAGGGAAGCCGCCGCGCTCCTCCTCCAGGGCCGACACCCCCTCCCACAGCGTGCCTGGCATGCCAGCCCACTTCCAGTTTTAGGGCGTGGGGCCCTCTTAGGCACGGGGCCCGATTCAGGGGAATCGGTCGAATCAGCCTAAAGCCAGCTCTGCCTCTGCCTGATGTGCAGCAGGAATTTCAACTGACATTTCACACAGTGTTAGTGAGTCCTCTCACCACTAAGATGTGTATGTCTCAGTATCCTTTTAAAGCTTTTCCACTATGTGTAAATGATCACTAACAAACAGCTCCTCAAAACTGACTCTGCTAACCGCTGGGCTATGGAGTCAATCCCCACTTTTTTGTGCCTCAGTGATTTAAGTATTTTACACTGTACAGAATAACTTCAAACAGGGGAGATTGAGAGAGAACTACTCTAGCATGTCCCATAGCCTAATTGTTAGGGCACTAAGATAAGCAATGGAAGACTTGCCTTCAAATACTGCTTCATTCCAGGCAGAATGCTGTGTTAATATGTGACTACTGATGTCTTTCAATACTATGTAAACATAAAATGGAAAAATATTGCAATGTGTTCTCTTCAGCAGTAAGGATGCAAGCAACTAGTCGACTACCAGATAAGCCTAGAGGCTGCAAGGGGGAAGGGGAGAGCAGAGAGAGCAAGGAGCTGGTTTTGGGGCAGCCAGCTTAAAAGCCCTTCCTCCCGTGGTTGCCCATAGTGCTTTGGGAACCCAGGTTAGCCAGCCGGATCAGCTGCTGCTCCTCCACAATCCCTACCCCCCCCCTTGCAACGCAGGGGAACTCTGGGTCAGCCAGAGCAGTCCTACTCCCTCGCCTGCAACCTGAGCAGTTCTCTCCTTGCCTACAACAGGACCACCAGCTGGCCAGAGGAATTCCCCCACCCCTTCTTCCCAGTATGTCGTGAATGGAACCACTCCAGTTGTGGAACCCCAGCCACACTGTTAATGAGTTAAATATTTACAACTATATCATTTATCCAGTTAGCTTTTTAAATATGAGAGTTTTGAAAGGGATACCTTAGAAACTAAATTAATGGGTCATACTTAATGCAAGTTATTCACAGCCAATACTTGGGTCAGTTGAATTCATTTCTAATATGGCTGTTAACCAATCACTGTGTTGGCCTTGGAGAGGGTTCAGAAAAGGGCAACTAAAATGATTAGGGGTTTGGAACAGGTCCCATATGAAGAGAGGTTAAAGTGACTGGGACTTTTTAGTTTAGAAAAGAGGAGACTGAGGGGGGATATGATAGAGGTCTATAAAATCATGAGTGGTGTGGAGAGGGCAGATAAAGAAAAGTTATTTATTAGTTTCCATAATAGAAGAACTAGAGGACATCAAATGAAATTAATGGGTAGCAGGTTTAAAACTAACAGAAGAAAGTTCTTCTTCACACAGCGTGTAGTCAACCTGTGGAACTCCTTGCCAGAGGAGGCTGTGAAGGCTAGGACTATAACAGAGTTTAAAGAGACGCTAGATAATTTCATGGAGGTTAGGTCCATAAAAGGCTATTAGCCAGAGGATAGAAATGGTGTTTGTCTGTTTGTCAGTCTGGAGAGGGATGGCAGGAGACAAATCGCTTGATCATTGTCTTCGGTCCACCCTCTCTGGGGCACCTGGTGTTCGCCACTGTCGGCAGACAGGCTACTGGGCTAGATGGACCTTTGGTCTGATCCAGTACACCTGTTCTTATGTTCCCAAACCAATGAATCCATTAGTGTGCCCTGAAACTCTAGGCTTTCTGCTCTAGTCTCTATATCAGTGCTAAATCCATCATCCCAGAAAGAGAGGAAACCTAAATTATTTCCTACACTTTTTAATCTAATTACAATAGTATCTAGAGTACTCAACCATAGCAATCATTAGACAAACGTAAGGCAACAGGCCAAATCAAGGGCCTTTCATTTGAAAATATAAATAAAATTGCAGTTTGAACTTCTATCATCTTCTTCTCAGAAATGCCTCTTTTCCGAAATAAAAAACTCGCACTCCCTCTTAGTCCCCCACAAACATCTTTTGTTTCCTCTTCCAACCCACATAGAGTTGCTCATCAGTAGTTCCCATAGTCTGTTCCCAGTTTAATGATCTGTCTCTGCATACATCTCTTTATTTGAACAAAGATTCTTGTTTGGGGCATATTTTGATCAGAACAGAACAAATATAGGCTCGCTCACTCACTCTCACGATTTTCTCCCTTGACTCAATTTTTTGAAAAAAAAAAAAAAAAAGGTCTACCTGTATTCCACAAGCAAGATACAACATCAATAGCAAAGCTGCAATATGGCTGTACTAAAAGGAACAAGATTGGCTGCTCTCACTCTTCCAAAAGGTATATAGGGTCAAGCAGCAGGTCACCAGCCTTTTCGTCTACTGAACCTAGCATTTGTTTCAGGTATCCTACATTTTACCTTGATGTTTGGGATAAAAAAATATGATTAAAAGACAGGGAAGAGCAGCAGAATCCCTCCTGTAACTTTACAACATTGGGTTTTTGGGTACTTTCCGAATTTAGGAAATCAAACCAAGAAACCAACGTCTAAGGTTCCTTTCTATTCGAACATTAGAACTGCTGTTTCCCATCACCAGGGAAATTTAAAAGCAGCCTTGCGAAAGCCCTAGAAACAACAGCAACAAGGAACAATCCCGCACCTGTGGCAGGGAGGGGCTAGATGCTCCAATAGGTCTTTTACCTTCAATGTCTTTGATCAATGGGAAACCAAATGAATAACGTTTCCTCAAGAGCCGCTAGCTTGTGACCAGCAGCCCTGCTGAGAAGCGGGGGATTTGGCATCAAACATCCCACCTTCTGGCGCAAAAGAATCCATGTTTCGATTGGAGGGATTGTCTGTTGCCGGAGGGACGTGACAAATTAACCAAACAACAGCGCCAGGCACTTGCCAGCCGGCGGCTCCTCAGCCAAACCCGCCCAGCGTTCCTTGGACACTTGGGGGGCTCACACCCGGCAGCTTCGGCCGCCTCGAGGGAAGCCCCCCCCCGGGCCTGGCAGCTCGCGGCCCCTTTGAGCGTCTGGAGCCGAGCCGCGGCTGGCTCAGGGACCCCCGGGCGGGCAGACTGCAGGGCGCTGGGCCCGGCTGAGGGACACGCACTCTGGGGGAGAGAGGGGCGGCGTGGCCCGCTGCTGCTCGGAGCCGCCGGCTGCCTCCTCCCGAGGCCACGCGGCGGCGAGCCCCGAGTAGGTCCCAGGCGCGCGCTCGCCGCTCGCGGAAAGGCTCCGTCCCCCCCAGTTCGCGGGAGTGGCCACCAGCCGCCACCACTCACCTGCCCGGCGACCGGCTCAGCGCATCGTCCGCCCGCGCGCCCTGCTGCTGCTGCGTCGGGCGCCCCGCGGCGGCCACAGCTCGGGGTGGGGGGTCTGGGCGCGCCTCACGCTCTCCTGCCGCGCCCCGCAGCCCAGCACCCGCGGAGGCGCCCAAAATTCACAGCGCTCCGGCGGCATGAAGTCATCCTCCTCCGCCGCCCCCTCCCCCGGACCGCGGCACTCGCAGCCAGCCGCAGGGAGGAGCGGCGGGCCGGCTCTACACCGCTGACAGGGCGCGAGGCTCGCTCTTCCCCCTGCCCGGCGGGCTGCGCTGCAGAGCGCGCTAGTGACAACGCGAGAGCCGCCCCCCACCCCGGAGGGTGCAGGCTCGTGGGGGCTGGCGGCGGTGCCTAGCAGCCGCGCCCCCCCCCCGGCTTGTGCTGCCGGATGGGCTGCTCCGTGCCGCGAGATCGCTCCCCTCCCGAATTCCCCTCTCCTAGCTCTGGAGCGGGAGGGCGGGGACTGCCGCGTTCGTGCCAGCTGGGTTGCACTAGTGTGGATTCGGGGTAGGAGGTCCGCACCTGCTAAACTGCACCCTTCTGCCTATCCTGGAAAGTCGCTGTGGTCTTATCTCCGGCTCGCTGCAAGCCTAGGGCCACTACTAGGCAAGAATTGGGGGAGAGGCACCGCATTGCTGCTTTCTGTGCCACTATTTCAATGTGTTTGGCTCTTCCCATGGAAAGCCTCCGCCTGTCTCCCAGGAAGAGATTTTTGTATTGGAGGAACATCACTTATGTTGCTTCTTTGTGCAGCACTATGCATTCCAAAGGATGCCCAAGCATCTAATAAAACGTGCACGAAACAACCTAGTTAGAAATGCAGCTGTGTCTTCGGTGGAAGGCAGCAGTTTTGCCAACGTTCTTTTCCTTGCACAATAGAAGTAGAGAGTAGTGAAGAGACATTGTTGGTTAAAATCACCAGACAAATTTCTCTTCATAAAAGTGGCTGGGGAATTTTATGATCCACAAGCAGGATCTATTTCTGTTATTTATAGAGTGTCATATCTTTACATGGCTAATGACAAACTCACTAAAAAGTCCAAGTTCTTGCCACAGAGAGCATAGGATCACATGAACTGATTCCATATGCAGAATAACAGTTCAACAAAAAACCCTGAGGTGTTGTAAAATTTACAACAGGCTGTCCTGTTCAAATATGCGTGTGGCCATATCATCTTCATCTGTGAGCTCTTCAGATTTCACAAGCTAAGCAGGGTCATATCTGGTCAATATTTTGCTGGGAGAACTCCCAAGAAAACACAAGTGCTGTGAGTGCAGGTGTTAATGCTGATTGACAGTGGACTAGTAGCTACTTGATACCCCCAACAAGAGTTTTGGAAAGGAGGTTACTGCTGGAGGTGCCATTTTTCACAGTGGTTAAAGTAGATTGAAATAGGAGTGGGAACTGCTTCCCCCCTTTCCAAGCTAAAAGAGACATGAGAGATCCCATCTCTCTGTTTTTCGTTGATAGTGGGGAAGCTGTTTCCCTATGTCCCCTCTGCCCTCTTGCTCTCCTTCACTTTGATTCCAGATCTTTCAGATGAAAAGTAACTTTAAGACCAGATCTTCCATGTTGTTGAAAATTCCATCTTATCTCTTTGCAAGAACACAAGGTTTAACCTTGCTAAAATCCATTTTGAATTATTATAATCTGCTTTCCTAAGAAGTCCCTCTGTTGTTATTGTTGCAGTTAATTTTCTAGTCTTTCCCTGAAGACTGTTGTGCACTATTTTCAATCAGTGCAGAACAGAATGCATGCCACGTTGTAAAATTGGCTGGATTTCAATTAACGATTCACTGAGCAATTTGAAACACTATAAGTGAGGTGGCTAAACAAACACAATGTATTAGTTATTTTTCTATTTGCATGGAAATGTGAGGCTCTTTCCAAACAGGAAAAAAAAAAAAAAGAAAAAGTTCCTGGCCCAAAACTGTTAAAATACACCAATACCCTTCCATATGACCCCCCACACCCACAACCCAAAGGGAACACCTTCCTAAATTTAAGTCATTTACAGGAAGAATGTCTTATTGGTATCATTTAAAGATATTCAGAGGTTCTAACTGGGACAGAAGAGCCCTTTAAAAGAGCTCAATCCCCAGATTCACAGCTTAACTTTCCAAAGAGATCAACTGCCATTGAGTACCAAAATAAGTGGTATGATTTCTGCATGAAGGATTTCATTACATAGAGTGAACAATTCTTTGGAAAATCTGGCCATAAGTGTGTAGTGGAAATGTAGAAGACAATCGTGAGGTTGAGGAAATTAGGTGGTATACCACAATTGTTCCTTTTGTGCCTGCATTTTCTTACAGGCCTGGATGCTCGAGGCAGCCATTTGTGCTTTTTGCTTCTTACTGTTTTTTGTTATTCTCAAAGAGTTAGTTGTTTGCTCAAGATGGTACAGTGTAGGAATGCACTGTTGACTTTCAACAAGTTCTGGGACAGGCCCCAAGGCCATCCACCTGGCATGGGAGTGTAGGAGCTCTTAGGAAGATCACATAGCTATCTATGCTGAATATTTCACACTTGATAATGCTAATTATTTGGCCTGGAAAAATATGCAGTGTATCAACGATCTTGTTAGGTTCTTAAAAAAAAAAAAAAAAAGGTGCAATTGCTGTAGATCCAACAGTATATAAGTGCCGGGGATATTCCTAACATTGGAACCTTGGTGTAGACCAAAGCTGCAGGAGGTGCTATGCACTGGCCATTGTGGGAGGGTTGAGGGGTATTATCTGTCCGCTGTCTTTCTTCAGGGGCTTCCCGGCAACAGAAGGGACATAGGCATTGCATTTTATTCTGAAGTTTGCTTAGGCTTAATAAGTATTGTATTTTATTCTAAGATTTGCTTAATAAGCATTGTACTTTACTCTGATATTAAGCATTGTATTTTACCTTAATATTTGCTTAGTAAAATCTTTAAGCCTTCACCCAATTTGTATGCTTATTGCCTCTGAATCCCTTAATGAAAGAACCTTTGCCTCTTGGCAATACAAAGTGTCCCAATGGGAGCTGCTGTTTGCTGAGTCCTTTTGAAAATCTGGCCTATCGTAAGTGCTGAGCATTTACCTTGCATGTTCATGTACACTATAAATTTTAAAACCATAAAGAACATATAAACTGCTTGATTAGTAAATAGTTGTGAAAAGCTGATCTAACCACAGAAAATAGATAAAGGTCAAATGTTATCACACTTGCTTGCATTGAATACAAAGTACTATGCAAGTAGCCTCCTTGATTTCAGCTGAATTACGTTTTTGGAGTAGGGCACGGGTTCTCCAATGAGCATTGGGGTTCACCTGCATGGAACTGGTTGCAATAATGTGGAGATGGAATCTGGTGCTGAGACAACAATACAACATTTTAGAAAATATGTGTTTTTGAAATATATGGGTTATAAAAGAGTAAATGATCCTTATAGTCTAGTTTACCTATGACATTTGCAGTGAGCTTGTCCTGGCACCGTGTAAGCACCTATTAACCAGTAGTGACCTGGATAGAGTCTATTTTTGCCTTGGAGTTACCAGTGACCTTCAAACACCTAGAAAAAGCTCACAGTCCCACCTATTGTTGTTGCTTTGCTTTTTGCACTGCTTCACTTCATACTGGGCCTATTTTGTCATGTTTATTCTTGTGTATGTGTCCTGATGCACATTTTTCTGTCCAGGAATGACCTATTTGTGTTGTGTTTGCCTTACTTCTCTCCACTTGTGTTGTCAGTCAGGTGGGCTGCGTCTAGACTGGCAAGTTTTTCCGCAAAAGCAGGTGCTTTTGCGGAAAAACTTGACAGCTGTCTACACTGGCCGCTTGAATTTCTGCAAGAACACTGACGATCTCATGTAAGAAATCAGTGCTTCTTGAATAAATACTATGCTGCTCGCGTTCGGGTAAAAGTCCTTTTGCACAAAAGCTTTTGCGCAAAAGGGCCAATGTAGACAGCTCATTTTTGTTTTGCGCAAAAAAGCCCTGATTGTGAAAATGGCAATCGGGGCTTTTTTGTGCAAAAGCGCATCTAGATTGGTCACGGATGCTTTTGCGGAAAAGTGTACGTGCCAATCTAGACACTCTTTTCCGCAAATGCTTTTAATGGAAAACTTTTCCGTTAAAAGCATTTGTGGAAAATCATGCCAGTCTAGACGTAGCCGTGGAGTACTCCTGATGAGTTCCTGACATGTCTGTGGCTCCACCGATGATGATAACCAGAAGGCTGCTTGCGTGTCTTCTCAATGGTGTACGCCATGTTGATTTATGCATTAATTAACACAGCAGACTTCAAGAGAGCCCCCAAAGACCACAAATCAGATAAGGATAGAAGGTGCCTGGCCAGGTTTGTTATGAGAAGTACAATAATACTTGTCAGTAGATTCTATGCATATGTAATCCATAACAATGGATTGACTCAATCCTGTGAGAGGTCTCACTGCCCCCAGGTCAGACAAAAATTGTCCCCACAAGACACTACTTTATATGCAGGTACAAACATGTTACACATCACTCCTGATGTTGTCAGGTCACCCTCTGATGCTTCTTAGATACCACCTATCACCCACTAACTCATGGTTTGATTAGATCATCTCTATCCATCATGCTGTCATTTTAGACCTTTTTCTGAACCTGGGTCTGTATCTGTGGGGAGTGTGGGTACCACAATCTTTTTAAACAAGCTGGTGGTACCATGTGCTTTCCAGTTCTGGCCAGTACCAATTACTATTCTATACCTGGGCCTATTTCCAGTTAGTAATTTGCACTCTCAGCCCTGTTCATGTCAAGTGCTGTGAACAGGGGCCTGCCTCTTGCTCATAGCTTAGTTTTGCTTTATGTTAGCCATGTTTTGTCCATTGTTAGTGCCTGTGCTACATGGGCTTATGTCATGAAGGGTAATACCTTTTCTGCATGAAAAGATCAAGAAACACCGTGTCCAACTCAAAGGAATTTGAAAATGTGGGAAAACCTGGCTTTGGTCAGTTCCAAACCTGGTCTAACATCGTCTGCTCAGGAAAACTTGGTCTATTAGCCACTTAGTTCTGAGTTTTATCAAATTCTTTTAAAAATAAATTATATTAGGTATTAGAAGATTTACTCAGTGTTGTTTAGGTCCTTAACTTAATTAATTTTTGTTTCTCTTCATTTAAATCATTGCTCTGGGTTGGGGCTGGCAGTTGAGGAGTTCAGCACACAGGCTTCCCAGGGGAGAGACGACTACCTCAGCCTTCTCTCACTGCAGCAGCTTAGGGCCAAATGAGAAGCGCCTCTCTATAGCCGATGCAGGCACAATTGGGGGAGGGCTGCATATCCCCCACCAGCAGAGGCAGGTCCAAGTTTGTCTGCCCCTTGCACTCCCAGATAGAGTGAAGAATGCAGCAAACTGTGCAATTTCCCCTCACTACATGATGAAAGGGAACAGCCCGAAACGTTCCTGAATGAATTGGGGTGGGGAGTAGTGAACCCACACATACCTTCTCTAAAGGATACCTAAAAACTGAGAGGCTTGGGGTGGGGGAGGAGTTCCCCAGCTGCTTGGTGATTCTTTTCTGTATGGTTTTATGAGAAGCAATCCAATTCTAGTCACATCCCATTTTCCTGGTACAACCAAACCTTATGTTGCTTTAAGTTATGATAAGAGGAAGCTGTTTAACAAATTTGGTGGTTCTAGGTCTTACCATTTAGAGGAGTCCTTGAACAAATAGACAGACAAACTCAAATATACAGTAGATCTCATGAATGTATATTAAATACAAAACTAAAAACAAAGAAACATAACAGAAATACAATCTAATAGGGCAGAGGCAAATGCACTGTCAGAGTACTTTCTATGAAGACCACAAAATAGACAACCAGCAGCGGCGGATTTAGGGCAGGGTGAGTGGGGCAGCTGCCCCGGGCCCCGCGCTTCCCGAGGCCCCGCGCATGCGCCTTGGCACCATGGCGCATGCGCTGTGTCAAGGGGGAGCCCTGCGAAATTTTGCTGCCTGGGGCCCTGCAGCGCTGCCCTGGGCCCCACGGCACTCTCATCTGCCCCTGACAACCAGTATACCTAATGCCTATAGAACAAGCAGGAAACTGGAGTAGACACAAAGTGTTAATGGACAGACAGTTACTTCCCTCGCTGTGATAAAGTGACTGACCAGCAACAGCTGAGAGAAGCCTTGAGAACCAGCCCAGTGTCTTTCTCTTTATCCCTTACAAAGAAGAAGAGCTCTGAGGAAGAGGTATTTAGGGAGGAACTTTTCATAGTGTTGGAGGAAGTCGAGGGGTTTTGTGTTGGCAGGGAGCGGTGGTGGGGAGTGACTCAGCATTGACCTGAAGCGAGCAAGTGGTCTAAACTAGAGAAGCAGCAGTGATTATATGGAAGCAGACCCTTGCTACATAATACAGGGTCCTTTGACTGAAACCTATAGGAAAGGGAAATAAAATATACCCAGACACAAAGCAGAATGAGGCCTGTTGAGATTTGAGTTTATTGTGGGGAGCTGAAGGCCTGGGGCAGATTTATTATACTTCCGCTTTTATTAGACTCTTTATTACCCTGGAAAGGGTGGGATTATAAGTGATCTAGTGGAAGAATTTAGTTGTGAAAAGGGGTAAGATGCCCCATGCTCAGATTGATTATTATGGGACACCAGAACTGTTAAGGCTGCTACACCATGTCAGGTCATGACAAAGTGCATTGACTGATGAGTGGGTCATCTATAGCACACCAACAGACACAGAACAGACTGTTAGAATTCCTAAGGTTTGTATAGCAAGTACAACTCATACTGGATATAAAGACATTGTGAAATCATATTTTGAAGTGCTGTGTAAGATTACATTGCTTTTTCTAAGAACACTTATTAATGCTGTGTGGCACCATTCATTTCAGCTTGTCAAACAGAATGTTGATTGTTATTTTGACTCTGCATCCAGTTCTTCCCTCCTCTGAAAATTTCAGACAGTCTCTGATCCAAGTGCTTGTACAGCTTGCAGAATAATATCAAGAGGTGGGTGTTAGGAGCACTCATAGAAAATCCTTACAATCCAAATGAGAAAACTTTCACTAAATGCCAAATTTCCATCACTTGCTTACAGGCTCAGTGGGGTCAGGCTGATGTAGAGAAGGATCCCCTATCATCCTCTCTCCCTAAAGTCTTTCTCCTCCTGCCTTCACCCTCACATGTACATTGCAATATACTGTGTGTCTGCTTGTGGTGAAAGCAGAAAATGTACAAGTGGACTCAAATTTATTTTATACCATTTAGGCAAAATAACTTTTATATAATTATTTCTGCCTCCACAAAAGACAATAGGAGTCCCAAAGAGAAACTCTTGCAAAAGAATACTGTTAATAAAGCAAGTGACTTTAAATAGCTATTTATTATTAGAAGCATCATGGATGCTGGATTTGTTTTAAGCAAACTATACTGAACCTTTTTTGTGTCCACTTAATTAAAAGTATTTTTTTAAACATCTGGAAGTTAAATCTTTTATTTCCTTACCATTGTTAAATTTTGTTTTGTCTTTAATGGGATGAAAAAAAAAAGATCTCCCTGAGCTAAATTATGACCCCTCCATGCATACAGAATCTATGTAAGTTGCCTATTAAAAGGTTCAATTATGAGGAAGTATAATAAAGTCTGAACACAAGGTACAGATTTTCCTGAAATGGCCAAAATGATGAAAATACTTTAACTCATTTTTATAATCAGAAAAAAATATATCTGTATTTGAAAACTCCAAACCAGCAGGGGAAAAATATAATCATAAAAACACAGGCAAGAGTCATTATACTTATTACTGTTAGAACACAAATAACTTCTGTATTTGTTTTGATTAGTGTTTTGTTTCAGTATAAAATAGAGTTGTTACTTAAAGTAACAAATCAACAGAAAAATTGGACATTTCTCTCTATATACATACGCTTAACTTTTTTAAACTAAACCCAGGAAACAAAAGTAAACAAAGTTAATCTTGAACAGATTTAGCAGATTGAATTTGTTTATTTGAAAATGGATTTTTTAAACCTACAGAACAAGCCCTATTACATGAAGTCCCTCAACTGCAGAAAATAAGTGTAAAGTATATTAGGACAAACAAATCATTTAGACAAAGGTGGACTTTTTCTTCTTCAATTATATAGGTCACATCAGACTCCAATCTTCAAGAACAAGAGCTTCCAATGGATATCACAGGTGACTGTCTAAACAGTAGAACCAAATGGAACTATCGAGTTCTGCATACAACCAGCCTACAGCACTGCATAAATGCATTACTGTTTCCTTTCTCTTCCTTCTTAGGATTTGTCAAAGCCATTTATTGCATCTTGTCATAAAGTATGATGTAAGATGTTCAAAGCAGGGCCATGTCCTGCTCTGGGTTTGTACAGAACCTTTATGCACTACTGCAACACAACAATAATGGCTCAGGTCTCCCATATAATGTCCTGCCTCTTTTCATAAGACTGCTCTTAACTTCAGCTAGAACATTTGACCTAATGGAAGTTGACCAGGAATAAGAATAGAACTTATTCCCTCTTTCTCCTGATGTCAACAGGAAGAAAGGTGGATAGGCAGCAAGTGTGACAGGCTTCCCCTTCCTGATTAAGAGTTTGAAAGCAAACAGAATGGTTGTGTCTGGAAGGTAAAATAGGTGTTTACAAAAAAACCACCCTGTTCTAATACATTTTAAACATGACTTAGCACCTATTGTACACTATAGAAGTTCCTCTTTGTTTTTCTGCCATGACTGTCTCTCTCAAACTCATCTAATCCTCAAGGTTCCTGAATTCCCCACAGGCCCAAAGGCTCAGCAAATCCTTTAATCCTATCCAACTCCCATCTCACTAATCTCCAAATCTCTAATTCCGCAAACCATTTCTTCCCAACAGAAACCTACATCCCAGTTCCAGAAAACTAGCCTACCTCTTCCTTAGTACAGGAACTGAAACAGAGGCAGCAAGGAATGGTGGACACTGTTCAGATTTATAGTAGTAAGGAAAAGGAAATAGAGGCACAGAAGTGATTTACTCAAATTCACACAGCAGATCAGTGGTAAGGGTCTTAGGTCTTTTAAGTCCCAGCCTGGTATTGTTGTACCAAATAAAAGCAAGCAGGATCTTATGAGGGGGATAAGGCAAAAAGCCACATTTATTGTAAAGATAATAATAAAAAAATAAAGAAAAGATAGAAGCAAACAACGTTGTTTAACTACTTATTCCTATCACTACTTAACCCTTATACACTTGTGTGTGTATATATATATATATATATAACCATTCATTCATACATCCATTCATTCAAGTTCTGTGTATAGTTACCAGCCTGGAAGTTGCTTGTGACAGGATACTGGCCAGGTACTCTGTACACAAGTGATGGTAGTGGGGAGCGAAGTCCTGATCAGATGCGCATCTGAAGCTCCTGGTAGGCTGGCAGCAGAACCTTGGACTCTGATTCCATAGTTTTTTAGTCCAGTTCTTATATAGGAATTTTTTCCTATGCCAGTCTATGGAAATTGCTGTATCATGCTGATGTCTCCAGGGTGGCTGCCAGGTGCTCATCAGTGATCTCATCGGGTGGACCTCCAGTTTCTCCACTTGACACCTTTTGGTTGCACTGGCACCTGACGCCTTCTTCAGCCCTTTGTTGCTGTATTCTCAGGCTGGCACCTCTTAGAACCATTCACTCATCATCCAAGCACTCTCTCATACATTCATACAGTATTTTGTATAATAATAAAAGTTGTAGTTACAGAAAGTTTCTGGGTGGTATTGCTTAAAACATTCTCTGAGTGCTGAATAAAGTTACAATGTTTTAAAGAGAACAGGCCTCAATTAAGTAACAATGCCCTTAAGTCAATTACAGGGCTTGGTTCCCATAGCAGAGTTAGTGGCTTGACAATGCATTGTTACAATGTATCTCTGCAATGTCAATTTCAAGCAGCCCCTTGCACAAGCTTGAGTATGCCCTGGAGCGCGAGGGGGGGGGGGGGGGGGCTGTTTCTGGCTACATAGGATTATATTCTTAACAGTTAGGATTATATTTTTAACAGTTCTAAGTTACATGACCTAATATATTATATTCTAAAGGGACAATAATAATAATAAATCTAAACATTTAACAATCTTAACAAATAATAATAATAATAATAAGAAGAATTAATAATAAATCTAAACACTAAGTTGTGGGGAACAAATTATGGGGAGTCACTTCCATTTGGAGGAATCATTTTCAATACTTTTAACAGTTCTAAGTTACATGACCTAATATATTATATTCTAAAGGGACAATAATAATCATAAATCTAAACATTTAACAATCTTAACAAATAATAATAATAATAAGAAGAAGAATCCTAATAAATCTAAACACTTTAAGTTGTGGGGAACAAATTATGGGGAGTCACTTCCATTTGGAGGAATCATTTTCAATACATTAATATGTTATCCCCACAGTATCATATCCACCAAATGACACTGTCAAGTCAGACATGGAAGCTTGAATGTCTCTCAATTTAATTTTTGCTTGAAAATGTGGGTCAGATTCTGAATCGATGATGGGAGGAAGAAAAGATATTGGGTACCTGTTACCCAAAATAGTGTATTTTAACTTCAAAATAAAAATAAAATTGTTAATTTGTCAAGTTCTGGTAATAAAATAGATATCTAACCGTAACTCAAAATAAGGTAGAAATTTCTTATTTCTATTTCAAAATAGCTTATTTTGTTATTTGGTGCTGTCCAGACAGCACCAAAATTCAAAATAAAGAGCTATTCCAAAATGTCCCTTACTCCTCATAGAATGAAGTTTACAGGAACATTGGGATAGCGAGCTTGAAATAATGGGTTTGCTGTGAAGACACGGGATAGTTATTTTGGGATACTCCAGTATCCCAAAATAGCGTTGCAGTGTAGACATAGCTTAAGAGAGCTCTATACTGAAACTTAACTGCCACTAAATCCTGATCCAGTTCTAGGCTAGTTCTAGGCTATGTCTACACTGCCCCCTCTTGCACAAAAAATATGCAAATGAGGTGAAGCAAACATGAAATATCGCCGTGCCTCATTTGCATAATTAATAAGGCTCTGTTTTTGCGCAAGAGGCTTTTGAGCAAAAACCCCTTCTTATGCAAGAGCAGTTCTTCCTCTTTTTTTCAGAAAGAATGGCTCTTGCACAAGAGGGGTTTTTGCGCAAAAGCCTCTTGTGCAAAAACGGAGCCTCATTAATTTTGCAAATGAGGCATGGCGATATTCCATTCTTCACCTCATTTGGATTTTTTTTTCACAAGAGGGGGCAGTGTAGACATAGTTCTAGAGATTAAAGATTAGGTATAGAGCATTTAGACCTTTTGGCTTTGCCTTCCCTTAGCAAGGAGGAGAATCAACACACTGAATCAACTCACTAAGTCAATCCCATCCACCTTTCTACATTGTCATCCCTTTCTTTTTCCATACCTTTCATACAAATACATATCTTTGATTACCAAGTATATGTTTAGTCTTTTAACCCCGAAAACATATTGGTATTCTAGATTATTCTGGGCAGGGCCCATAAGAAGCCTACATACCAAAAAATAACAGACCTTGACCAATGACAACAAATATTTGTCAGTTTCCTGTTCTTTAGCGGGAAGTTTCTGTGTTGCATTCCTAACAGTTGGTTGAGCCATATTAGGATACACTCACAACCATTCCTCATGTCCCAAAATGATAATAAATGATACCAGCCTTTTTCTGAGCCTGGAAAAAAACTCAATCCAGATAAGAAGATACTAGTTTCCTTGTCTTCCCTTCTGGTACTGTCAGGGCAGATGGAAGGAAGAAGCTTCTGTGCAGTTGGGTCCCTTCCTCTTTCTTCGCCTGGAGATCTAATACATTGTTCAATTAAAGGATTTAATAAAAGTCAGATTCTTACCTATTAACCCCTGTAGGTGGTCTCATCCTCTGCAGCTGTTTGCTTAATCACAGAGTGATACATAGTAAGCTTTTATAAGAACCGTACTCCTTGTGTGAGACACACATAGGCATTAAAAGGGCATTATAATTGTTGCTAGGTTAAGCACACAAAGGTAGGAAATTCCAGCATTAAGGTTGTCAGTTCTTCCCTGAAACACAGTTCTGCCCCAACGTGTTGTCTGTTGGCTTCCCTGAAGTCAGACCAGGCAGCTTCCTTCTCCCAGCTGTCTGAGTCTCCCAGCAGAGTGTTATTGGCAGCACAGAAAAGAATGTTCCTGCTCACAGTTCAGCCCGGGCTATAGCATACCCAGTGCAGATGGCATGTTAGTGGATAAAATCAGTCTATATTGAACACCCCCAAGCTGAATTTAAAAAAAGACTTATAACATGGCTACATTTTCACAGGGCCTGTGGAAGGCACATCCTTGATATAAAGGTCTCCCTCTGCCAAATTTGAAGTCCGTGCTCCAAAACATGTAGGTGCTAAAGGTTAAAAGTTAAGGCTACACTAGAATTTGTTAACATGGGCAAACAACATGTTTCCCCTTTGTTCACAAAAATCGGTGGAACATTTTGAATGACTCTTTCCTAAAATGTTCAATCTGAGGCAGACACCCAGCATGGAAAGTTTAAGCTCAAAGGGTTGAAGCTAGCAAAGTTACAATAAATTGGAAAGTGAATACAATAAACCCTTGCCATTTGCAGTGGCTGTTTTCCAGGCACTACTGCAAATGGCAAAATCTGTGAATATTGGGAACGGTGGCTGCTGGCCACCATCGTGAGCTCCCCAACTCACTGCAGCTTCCAAGAACTGCAGAGAACTCACCATAGGGAACGTGAGCTGTGGTGAGTTGCCTGTGACTCCCAGCTGCTTCAGTGGGGGTGAAGGGCTGACCACAACTGCTGCCATCCAGCAACAGGCTCTCCTCTGAGGCCATTTCCCACCCCCGGGCCAGGGAATAAGGTGAAATGGGGGGGCAGGAGAGACCCACATATATGAGAAATTGAGGGACTTCTGTATTTTAATGGGAAATATTGGGCAACCTTACCAGCCTCCCCTAAAATACATTTGTGTGCGGTTAGTTCTCTTTCTAATGTTTCCTTTATTTTCAAATGTTCCCTTTCTGTCATGTTCTCTGGTATTCCCCAGAGCTCTGTGATTAGTCAGCATTTGCTGTACATTGTTCTTGGGATTAGATTTCCTTTGTTATGCAGATGCACAGATTTATTTTAAATTTAGTCCTAGTCTTACCCCCTCCTCCCCCCCCCCCCGCTTGTCTTGACTCAGAGGCATAGATGACAAATACGTCTAAAACTGAAGTATTTTTGGTTTTAGCTGTTACCTTTGCAATGCAGCCTTTTTTATTTTTGTCATGTCTTCCAGGACAACAAATCTCCTGTAGTTAAGATTCAAAGACCAAGCATTTCAAGTAGGAATGGTAGTTAAATTTAGGCTTCTAAGTTACAGTGGTATGATTTTTTTATCATAGAATCATAGAACTGGAAGAGACCTCAGTGTGAAAGCAGGCTCTTTGCTGGCCAGGCCTCTTGCGCGTATTGCCATCCAAGCGAAAGGTCAACTTCCCCTTGATGAAAACCCTTAAACTATGTAACTTAGGGTATGTCTAAACTACATGCCTCCGTCGACGGAGGCATGTAGATTAGCCAGATCGGCAGAGGGAAATGAAGCCGCGATTAAAATAATCGCGGCTTCATTTAAATTTAAATGGCTGCCCCGCTCTGCCGATCAGCTGTTTGTCGGCAGATTGGGGCAGTCTGGACGCGCCGCACCGACAAAGAAGCCTTTCTTGATCAGCACAGGTATGCCTCGTGAAACCAGGTTTACTTGTGCCGATCAAGAAAGGCTTCTTTGTCGGCGCGGCGCGTCCAGACTGCCCCGATCTGCCGACAAATAGCTAATCGGCAGAGCGGGGCAGCCATTTAAATTTAAATGAAGCCGCGATTATTTTAATCGCGGCTTCATTTCCCTCTGCCGATCTGGCTAATCTACATGCCTCCGTCGACGGAGGCATGTAGTCTAGACACACCCTTAAAGATCAGCGACGAACAGGAACCAAAACCAGACCCAACAAGTTCATGTAAAGTTTGTGCTGGTTGTGCTGACTGTGCCATGCCCAATAAGGTAGAAAAGGAAAAACAGGAAACCATCTGACCCCCTTACTCCTGTCACTTAACAGACAGGGTCTGCTAGCCTATCACAAAAAGCACGCAAAAGCTTTCTCTATAAAACAGTTTCCCCTCCTGTATCAAATTGAGGAATCCCGAATAAACATTGGATGGAGGAATATGAGCTAGGTCCGAGGACTGATCACCCGAGGGTCACCTCCCGCTCACCGAACCAAACGAGTTCCTGTAGAGCGTAACGTATACCAAACATAACGAATACCAAATATGTTGTTGTTGTAGTTTGTGTGTTTGTTAAATGTAAGTATTGTTATCTGAAATTGTTTAGCAGTATTGTTAAGTAGTAGTGTTAAAAGTTTTAGATAAATGATTAGTCTTATAAGTAAGACTGATGTAAATGTAACTGTTAATAATCCCTAGTCCCTTGTTAACAACTATTGGGATTTAGAGAAACCTCAAAGAATTTTCTTCACTGTATTGCATTTTGCTTATTGGACATTCTAATAATTGTTTAGTGCCTACGTATGTAAGAAATTGATAAAATCATAATTTATACGTAGAAGCCCTTTAATAAAAGTTTAAAAGATATTTAGTAATAGTTTGCCTGTTTTTGCGCCTTCCTGGGACTAGCCACATTTCCGAACTTTTTACTTTAAACCACACTCAGAAGGTCATCAAGTCCAGCCCCCTGCTCTAGGCAGGACCAATACCAACTAAATCAACCCAGCCAAGGCTTTATCAAGCCGAGACTTAAACACCTCTAGGGATGGAGACTCCATTACTTCCCCAGGGTATGTCTACACTACAGCGCTAATTCGAACTAACTTAGTTCGAATTAGTTAATTCAGACTAAGCTAATTCGAACTAACGCATCCAGACTAAAAAACTAGTTCAAATTAGCATTTTGCTAATTCGAACTAGCATGTCCACATTAAGTGGACCCTGAACCAGTGTTAAGGATGGCCGGAAGCAGTGCCGGCAGGGCATCAGATGAGGACTTAGAGCGTGGAGCTGCTGCCTCAGGCTAGCCGAGGGCTGTGCTTAAAGGGACCCGACCCCCACCCCGGATAGACAGTTCTCAGGGGTGCCCCGCTTGCAAAGCAGTCCTGTCTTGGAGTGCCCTGAGTGTCCACACTGGGCACATCACAGCACTCGGCCATCAGACCGGCTGCACTTGCCGCAGGCTGCCATCTGGGGAGAGGGGGCAATTGGGGGGCTGCAGGAAAGCTTCCACCCCCAGAAGCCCGCAGAGGAAGCCCAGTCCTCCCCATCGGGGGCTTGTACCCCATTCCTCCCTCACCTCCTTCCACTTACCCTTCCCTAGCCCCCCTTCCTGATGTACAAAATAAAGAAAACGTGTGGTCAAAAATAGAATCTCTCTTTATTGAACAAAACACGGGGAGACTGGGAAAAGGAGGTGGGAGAGGGGAAGAGAGAGGGTGGGAAAGGGGAGGGCAACTAAAATGATCAGAGGTTTGGAACAGGTCCCATATGAAGAGAGGCTAAAGAGACTGGGACTTTTCAGTTTAGAAAAGAGGAGACTGAAGGGGGATAGGGTAGAGGTCTATAAAAGCATGAGTGGGGTGGAGAGGGTGCATCAATAAAAGTTCTTCATTAGTTCCCATAATAGAAGAACTAGAGGACACCAAAGGAAAGGAATGGGTAGCAGGCTTCAAACTAGTAACAGAAAGTTGTTCTTCACAAAGCAAAGAGTCAACCTGTGGAACTCCTTGCTGCAGGAGGCTGTGAAGGCTAGAACTAGAACAGAGTTTAAAGAGAACTGAGATAAAGTGATGGAGGTTGGGTCCATGGAGTGGTATTAGCCAGGGGGTAGGAGTGGTGTCCCTGCCCAAAGTTTGTGGAAGGCTGGAGAGGGATGGCACGAGACAAATGGCTTGGTCACTGTCTTCGGTCCATCCCCTCCATGGTCCCTAGGGTTGGCCGCTGTCGGCAGACAGGCTACTGGGCTAGAAGGACCTTTGGTCTGACCCAGTATGGCCATTCTAAGCTCAGGGCTCAGGATCAGGGGTCTCAGTGGACCCCCTTGATTTTCATGCACACCTGCTCCTGGGTGGCCAGGCTGGCAGCTCTCCTGCCCTAGACGGCCACTTTCCTGTGCCTAGTGCGGAGGTCGTGGACGAGGTCCACGATGTCCGCACTAGACCAGGCGGGTGCCTGCCTCTTGCGGTCCCGGGCAAGCTCCTGGGAGCCATCAGCCTGGTCCCGGGAAGAGGGGGAGGGCTGGGGGGCATCGGGTGGCTGGCTCAAGACATGCCAGGTGCAGGGTCTGCTAGCTGGGTGCTGGCAGGCTTGCACCTGGCACGGGCACCGTAGCCAGCCCGTGCCCCTTTAAGGGGTCCGGGGCCGGGAGGGGGGCAATAGAGTTTCCCTGGTGTTGGCCAGAGTGGCCACCAGGGAAAGCTGGGGAGGGCTAGCCTCCCACTAGTTCGAATTAAGGGGCTACACACCCCTTAATTCGAACTAGTAAGTTCAAACTAGGCTTAGTCCTCGTACAATGAGGTTTACCTAGTTCGAACTAAGTGCTCTGCTAGTTCGAATTAAGTTCGAACTAGCGGAGCGCTAGTGTAGCGCCTATCAAAGTTAATTCGAACGAACATCCGTTAGTTCGAATTAACTTTGTAGTGTAGACATACCCCTAGGTAACCCATTCCAGTGCTTCACTACCCTCCTAGTGAAATAGTTTTTCCTAATATCCAACCTGGACCTCTCCCACCACAACTTGAGACCATTGCTCCTTGTTCTGCCATCTGTCACTACTGAGAACAGCCTCTCTCCATCCTCTTTGGAACCTCCCTTCAGGAAGTTGAAGGCTGCTATCAAATCCCCCCTCACTCTTCGCTTCTGCAGACTAAACAGACCCAAGTCTCTCAGCCTCTCCTAATAAGTCATATGCTCCAGCCGCCTAATCATTTTGGTTGCCTTCCTCTGGACCCTCTCCAATGCGTCCACATCCTTTTTGTAGTGGGGGGCCCAGAACTGGACACAATACTCCAGATGTGGCCTCACCAAAGCCGAATAAAGGGGAAAGTGATGAGCATGTGCAGCTACCATAGATTTATAAGTGATGAGCATGTGTAGCTCTCATAGATTTCACTGGGACTGGCAGGTGCTTTGACATTTAGAATTCTTATTTGATGTCCAAATATTTTAGCCTGAATACTCACTACTGTCCCCTCTTTTAAACAGGCTTGGCAGAATTTGATTCTTATTTAGTTAATGCCTTTAAAGTACTTTTTAATTCTATCTTTACATTTCATGGTTGCAGGAAAGTATGAGGAGTCAGAGTAGGGAGGTCTAAAAATATTTATTTAGAATGGACTCTGAGATCCAAAGAGTTAAAGCTTTATAATTGTTAAAACACCGATTGTCAAAATCACATAAAAATGTACACAGCAAATGTGTGTGTGTGTGTGTGTGTGGTGTGTGTAATATACAGGCAGTCCCCGACTTACGTGGATCCGACTTATGTCGGATCCCTAGATATGAACGGGGCTTTTCTTGCCACGGAGGACTCGGGCGGCGGACCGCCCAGACACGCTGCGGTCCCGCCGCCTGCGTCCTCCGCGGCGAGAAAAGCCTGGTCTACATGGGGGGGGCCACTAGCTGCGCCCCCTCCCCCAGCAGACCAGGAAGACGCTGGCGGTCCCGCCGCCCGCATCCCCAGAGGCTTTGCTCCACGTCTCCCTGGTCTGCTGGGGGGGGGGGGGCGCAACTAGTGCGCCCCCCCCAGAAGACCAGGGTTTTCTCGCCGACATCTGGGGTAGAGCAGCTGGGGCGCTGCCGGGGTCAACCCGGCAGCGCCCCAGCTGCTCTGTCCCAGGTGTCCAGACTCAGCCACTGTTGAAACTGGTCAGCGGCTGATTCCAGGAAGCCTGGGGCAGAGCAGCTTTGCCTCGGGCTTCCTGTAGTCAGCCGCTGGTCAGTTTCAGCAGCAGCTGACTTGGGGACACCTGGGGTAGAGCAGCTGGGTTGCTGCTGGGTTGGTCCCCGCAGCGCCGAGGTGCGGCGCTGTGGGGACCTACCTGGCAGCGCCCCAGCTGCTCTGTCCCAGGTGTCCAGATTCAGCCGCTGTTGAAACTGATCAGCGGCTGATTCCAGGAAGCCCGGGGCAGAGCAGCTTTGCCTTGGGCTTCCTGTAGTCAGCCGCTGGTCAGTTTCAACAGCGGCTGAATCTGGACACCAGTTCTGACTTACATACAAATTCAACTTAAGAACAAACCTACAGTCCCTATCTTGTACGTAACCCGGGGACTGCCTGTATATCACATTAAGATCTTAAAAATGTAGATAGGAATTATGTTATTTGTCTGGTGCATGGAATTTTTCCCATCCTTTTTTTCCTACCATTTATCTGTTTGTTTTGTTTGTTGTTTCAGAGCCTTATGCCTCCTTTTATGACTGGAAAGTCCCAGAACATTGTGGGCAGTTCCAGAAATAAATAGTAATAGAACTTGGAGAGCAATTACATCCTTTATGAATGTTTTGTGTTGTTTAATATTTGTTGTCATTAACATGTTGGTGACTCATGTTCTCTCACATATCTGGTGTGATATAAAAAAAACTATTAATTATAGCTTAGACAGCTGTTATCTGTGGGGATTCAAATCTTCCCATGTGGGAAACCACCAATTATAGCAAGCATTTAATTCAAAGGTCACTGAAAATCAGCCAATGACTATAAATTTGAAAATCCAGCTGATGCATTTAATTACCCCAAGACTAAGTTTAGTACTTACTCAGCATTCCTTGTTTCAGAAATTCTATATAAACCCAATAGCTTTCAGTTTTTCCTTTTAAGTGGGCTGAAGAGCGCTATTTCTTTTCTCCTTTGTTTGCTTTACAATGTGTATATTGTCAAGATACTACATGAATATCCTTTCAGTACACATATTGTCTTGAACTCTGTAGATCCAGTGTTTAGCACTGTAAAGGACTGGCTTGTACCAGCATTTGTATTTTGTTACTGGTTCATTATAAAAAAGTTCATTAAAATGAGCAGATGGGATTTGATTTCCAAATATAGTTGTAGAGTCTGTACTAATATGCAGATGAGAAGACAAATTTTGGGGAGGAATTTAACTTTTTTTCTTGAGCACCATGATTTTGAAATGAGAATGAGACCAGAAACACCACAATAATCATGCTGCTTACAGTTTTTGTTATGTAGAAGTTTCAGAGAAACCAACCATGTTCCAATATTGAATGTGAGGAGTAGGGTGGCTAACTTACTGATATGATTCTATGAGGAATTTTGCTTTAATCCGACTTCCAGTCTAAAGTGAAATATAATTATTTCTTGTGAGCTGTACACCATGGAACTGTCTGGAGGTGGGAAAGAGGATTAATGTATAGGAAGAGCAACAAGGATAAATCCAGAACAATGTTGGTCTGTCTTTGGTAGAAGCTGGAAGCACAGTCAGTAATTTCAGCAGTAAAACAAGAAAATGCCAAAATGAAATAGCCCAAAATAATATACAATACAAGATCAAGTCTGGGATATATTTTGATAATGTGTTTTTAAAAGATTTTAAATGAAAATAAATTGATGGTGAATCTTTCCCTCCCCTAAAGTTACAGAAAATCAACCAGATTTTTTTTTTAAATTCATTAAATAAACTTCCATGATCTGATGAGTCTCAGTGAACCTTCCTTCCTTGTGCCTTAAGGAAGGTCACTGATCTTAGCTCATCCTTCACACAAAGTACAGTAGCCAAGTGACCTTCCCTTAAAGGTGAGAATTTTGGATCCAGCAAAATCCAAAAATCCCCTGAAAAGGGATGTGAATATTTTTATTTGCACCCACTTTGAGGCTTTTTCATATTCTTTTCCTTCCTTACCAGGGGTCTCAATAGTCTGGGCTCCATTGTTGGATTTTCATGGGAGGAAGTCCTGTGTATCATCTACTCTTCAAAAAATGGTAGTTCATTACCAGGCAGTATCAAGTTATCTCCCTAGCTGGGAGCAATTGTCATCTCTTCTGGATCACTTCCCTGAGACATATGAAAGGAAGCTAAAATTATATGGTGGCTGCTGATCGCTGGAGCAGAACCATCCAGCTAATGTGTTTATCCATTTTTTAGATGCAGTAGCAGAACTAGGGCATGAGCAACCAATCAGGTTTTTTTAAAGTGTAATGGAGCACTGCAGAGCCCTCCTTTCTCTCCTGAACAGTGTAGAATAAAATCTTCTCTTGACAAACCCTCCAGGACCTGGCAAGATCTGCTTCTGTAGCTTCACTTCCCACCAGCCAGTTGTTATAAAGGGTAGAAGATCCATTGCTTAAGATTATTCTGAGTGGCCTACAATGAGAAAAGACGTCATAAGGGAGGAATAAGGAGTAAGGCTGGAACAGAGATAGTAGGAGGGAGGGAAGTATCCAAGATGTGCAAGAATATTTCAAGTCAGCTCTTTTCTCTGCTGTTCAAGCTGCTTTTTCCTCTAAAATAAAAATTAAATAAAACAGTGTTAATGGAGGTTCCAAAATGCTGCCTTCACTTGTTAAGTGCAGGTGCAGAGAGCACTGGCAGGCGCACATAGCAGCAGCTGGTATTTTGCTAGCTCTGTATGGGACTGGCACATCAAAATGTTTGAATTGTGTTCCCAGTTTCAAATCCAAGTATTCAGAGTGTGCTTGAAAATCAAGCTGCTTAAGTTTGACCAGCCTTAATTGAAAGCAGGATCAATAACAGAGCAGGGGAGCAGGGGAAGGAAGGGTAAAAAGGGGAAACTGTCCCCAGGCTTGGCAATTCAAGAGGCACTAATATCTTGGCCACCCCCACTGTTACTGGTGAAGCAGCTGTGGCTGGAGCCCTGGGCCCTTTAAATCCCTGCCAGAGCACCACACAGCATACTGCAGAGCCCTGGGTGGGTACTCTGGACAGGGTTGGAGGTGGGCACATGTTCCATAGACTTATAGAATCCTTGAACTGGAAGAGACTTTGAGAGATCATCAAGTCCAGTCCCCTGCTCTTAAATATCTCCAGTGATGGCGATTCCTCAACCTCCCTAGGCAATTTATTCCAGTGTTTAACCAACCTCTCTATGCCATCATCTAAATCATTGATGACGATATTAAAAAGAACCAGTCCATGCACCACTGAGGGCCAGATGTTCGTTCCACCTTGCTCAGGTGCCCGGCGAGTCTGTCTGCTTGCCTGACTGAAAGACAGCGTTCATAATCAAGACCCTAATTTTCTGCTGAAGAAATGTCTCCAGATGTACATGTCCAGAAAAGGGCCATTAACTGTAAGCAAAACCTCTGTGTAAAGTAAATTTAAAATAGCAATTTTTTCGTGAACTGTGAAGTCCATGGGATAACCTTCTGATTTTATGCCTGATTTTCTATTGTTCTCTTTGTATCTCAGTGCCAATGTCATTACTAAATATACCTGTATTTGAACTGGGGGAAACAGTGACATGTGAAAAGATTTAATGCAATATCCTGCTATAGGAACAGCAGAGGAATGAGGTAGATGTCAATCTTTCTGGGTCTCCTTTCATGTTTAAAGCCAATGCTAATGGTGTGGGATTTACACATTTTCTTTCTTCTTTGTGATTACAGCATAGCCATGAATCAAAGCGTATTAATCATAATAGTAATTAAAAATGGTTGTAGCCAAAATGAAATAAAATCTCTGTTTTGTATAATTCAAATATCAGAACATCTCAAATGACATTATTGCGCATGTATGTGGGGAAAATAAAATTAAAGGTTTGATTGACAACACAATCTTTTGTAATAATCGCTTGTAATCAAGCAGAGAAAATTATTAGTGTACTAGTGTTGCAGTAGCAGCTGGAGGTCTTACTCATGGTCTGTACAGACATCTAATAGACCATTTTTGGTAATTCTGATAGAAATCTTTTGGACAGTCTTTGTTTAGATAAGAACAGGGCTTTTTGGAAAACATAATTATTCATGGGAGAATACGTAATTTTTTGTTTGGAATTTCTTCATAATTTCAACTCTCTCTCTCTCCCTTGTGTCCCCATATCCTTTATACCCTTGAAAGGGGTGGGGTAGAAAGAACGAGCAGGCAAAAAATAAAAATTACGAGGTAGAAACATTTTTATTTTTGGATTTTTTGGTGGGGAGGATGGGCAATTAAAAGGTGATACTGAAAGGAAAAAACATTCTCAACTTTTTTTTACTAGGCCTCCCATATTTCTGTTAGAGGCATTTCTTCTTTTTTAAACAAATGAACAAACAAACAAACAAACAAAATCATAGTGAAAATAATCTCAGTCACTTCTTTACCTCTTAAAATCTGTTTTTTCACTTTTTGGGAGTGTAGGGGAAGAAATAGTATGGGGGAAAGGATGATAAACCCTAAAATTCAAATCACTTAAAAAAAAACAGAAATAATTTTTTTAGAATAAAGTACAGTAAAAACCAAACATGTCATGACCTCCCTCCTCCCCTCCTCCAGTTTTGTCGAGCTATAATCCCAGCTTTGCAATCTTAGCACATGATGAAACACAGCAATTATATGCAAAACAGGTAACTGTGAGATTATCATGTTTTGAAAAACACACAGCAGTAATTTTAGCCTATTAACTACCTACTAGTTAGGGGATAACTAAGATTGATTTGTCTGGCCTGGTACAGTAGGCTGTGAAAATTGTTTTGTGTAAGGGAAAAAACCATGAAAAATACATGAGATTTTTTATTTCTATTTAAAGCAATGCAGTGTTGTAGCTGTGTGGACTGCAAAGTAAGTTAATTCAAATCAAAATGGTAATTCAAATCTAATACTGTAGGATCTGCAATTCCTACAATATTGCAAATTAAGAAGGGCCTTAATTATTACATCTAATAGCCACAACAGAGCTTGGACATGGTATTGTATAAACACTTCACAAGGGACCATTCCTGATTCAAAGATATTACAGTCTAACAATGGTTAGGAATGGAAGGTTGTTATACATTTTATGGATTGGCAGCTGAGTCAGAGAAAGTAGTCTAAACAGGCTTTTTTTTTTTTTTTTTTTTTTTAAAGTGGCCTTTTTTTGAAAAAACTTTACCTGCATCTGGACTGCTGCTGCATTCTTTTGAAAATAAATTGAAAGAACGCGGCAGTTTTTTCGACCGTGGTAAACCTCGTTTTATGCGGAATAATGCCTTTTTTCGAAAGTGCTCTTTCGAAAAAAGGCACTATATAATGCAAACTGTGCTTTTTCTAAAGAGAGCATCTAGACTCCCTGGGTGCTCTCTTTTGAAAAAGCGGCTCGCTTTTTTGAAAGTACTGGTTGTAGTCTAGATACTCTTTTAAAAGAGGATTGCAGTCTAGACGTAGCCTAAGTGACTTGCCAAAGCTCACGTAGGCTCTTTGTGGCAGAGTTGGATTCTGAACCCAGACCTGCTAAATGTCCATTCAGCACATTAACCATGAAATCATTCAAACAGTAGCAGGCAATAAATGATATTCCTATTGACAGTTTCAGCAAAATGTCCTAACTGTATACAAAGCCTGAGCTAGCATTTGATGCCTAGACAAGCCCCAACCCTGAAGTGGAAGAGAAAATTTGCATCTTTGCTTCAAAAACTAAATTTATTTTTAGCTAAAAAGGACTACTTTAGTCTAGAGGGTTGTCAGTCTAAAATCTTCAACAAGGCTGTGTCCAGACTCAGGGGTTTTTTCGAAAAAAGTAGCCTTTTTTCGAAAAAACTTCACCTGCGTCTAGACTGCAGCCGTGTTCTTTCGAAATTAAATCGAAAGAATGCGGCTTTTCTTTCGACGGCGGTAAACCTAATTCCACGAGGAAGAACGCCTTCTTTCGAAAGTGCTCTTTCGAAAGAAGGCGTTCTTGAAAGCAAACAGGCTTTTTAGAAAGAGAGCATCCAGACTCACTGGGTGCTTTCTTTCGAAAAAGCGGCTTGCTTTTTCGAAATTCCGCGTGCAGTCTAGACGCTCTCTTTCGAAAGAGGCTCTTTCAAAAGTATCTTTCAAAAGAGCCTCTTTCGAAAGAGGCTTGCAGTCTAGACATAGCCCAAGTGCCAAAGTCACTTAAAATTTAAGACAATGTGTTCTTTTAACCTAAGGAAAGGCAAAAAGTATGATATACTGTAGAAGTGGGATTTTATATTTATATTTCAGGTTTAATAATGTAGTAATGTATGGCTTCATTTTATCCTGCCAGCCACCCTCTTAATGACCCTCTAGGGCATTGGTAGAAACACATCTGACAGACTGCCAGTGTCTGTACCGATGTTAAAGGCAGGGACAGACCAATAGGCCCTTTAGTTAAATATACATTTCTTTGCTTTAAGGTTTAGTTAGTAAAAGACAGGATCTTGTATTGTATCGATGTTAATAAGATTAGAGGAATGCTGAAGGCCCAGGCCACAATGTGAACTGTTTTGATTACAAGATTTAGTAAGGTTTAATTTACAATGGTTTTTTATTGCTCAATATAAAACACTGCTGTTTGTATACCTTTGAAGGTTTCTGTAAAAGACTGTTTGTGTGAATGAGGAATGTACGGATCAGAAAAAGATAAGGTGTGAAGGCTGTTTTTAAAACCAGATGGTCAAGAGAGAAGGGGCAAAGAGACTTATTGATGCCAGTGAACCATCAGCGCGTATCCATGATTAAGGAAGGACAGATTGACGACTCTAAGGTGCAGCTGGCACCCCTTAAGACAATTGATTAACTCAATCCAGAACAGGATGACCCTCTCGGAGGTGTTTTGGAATGTCAACATCAAAAGATAACACCAATTAAGGAGTAACTGGTCATAAACTGACACAGCAAAATCCATAAACTTCAACAAAGAAAAGTGGATTATAAGAGCAGGGTGCTTTGCTGTAGGACTTTGGGTTTGTCTTGCCACCAACTCCAGGAGCATCAGATTGCGACCAACAAAACCCAGCTCCCCTCTGCAATCAATCTGGCTGGACACTAGATTGAGCCAGAGTCTGGACTGGTAACTATAACATCGACTAACGGGACTGTGTGCAGTGCGTGTGTCTGTGTCTGTGACTGAAAAGCATCTGTAACTGTGGTATTCTCAATAAATGCAGTGTACTGCCTTCTCCCTATAAAAGATCTTGTGTGCTTTGTATGGGCATAATAATACCCCCAAATATGGATGGTTTACTACCAGTTTGTTTTAACATGGCCAAAGCTCAACTACTGATTATTCTTCTAAAGCTCTCTGTTTCCCATCACTGCTGATCACATATGATGACCAAAAGTATTAATTCGGGAGTAATCACTGACTCCTTCATAACCCTCACATACTTTGGTTCTATCCAGACTTATTCTCCTCAACATCTAAGCTCCACGCTTTACTCTCTATCCCATCAGCTAATGTTCTTCTTCAGGCCTGATCATTTCAATATCCTTCTCTCTGGCTTATCTAGTGGTGCCCTTTTCAGTTTATACCATGATCATGTTTTTGCCATCCTGGCATTCTCCTGGACCTCTTCCATTGTACCAATTTCAAACTTCTTCACCATCCCCTTAGATCCTTGCATGGGGTTATATCCCCTCTACTTACTCAGTTTAGACTTATATAGTTCCATCACAGATGAATGGCTGAAGCACATTCCAGGAACTCATTTGATAATACAGTTGTCTGCTTGGTGAATGTGAAATATCTTAATCAAGCTTCATATTGCATATCATGTTGTAGGAAGAGCCAACAGCATAGTAAGTTTTTCACAGTGTTGCTACAGCCTAATAGGAATCTGTCTGCTTGTCAATATCTGCAAAAGCTTCTGTCTAGTCTTCAGAAACCCAAGAGGAGAAGGACAGAGAATGAGCTGGGAATGAGTTGATTTAATTTATTTCCCTTTCTTTTCTGTTTGGCCTATTTCTTTTTGTCCCCAGGAATGATTGTAGATCTCTAGTAATTTGCACGAATTATGAACATTGGTTTAAAATTTGGCAAGCTTACATATTTGTGATGTCAGCCAACTAATCAATGGCAATATAATTGGAATTAACACCAATAGGACGTGTTCAACATTGATTTATTTCCTTTAAACAATGCATATTAACTTTTAAATATGACATGTATTCCCATTAAATAGCTACACTTTGCTAAAACAAGCAGGATGACTGACAAGAGTAAGAAATATGATATAGAAGCTTAATTTTTTAAATGTCCCAACTTCTAATTCTACTTTTGGATTTTGATTTAAACTTAAACTGATTAGCCTTTTACAATATATAATGACTTGTAATTTTCCTTTCACCTCACCATGAGAATTATAATTTATTTCTTTTCTTGTTCTACTTTTCTTAGTAGGTTCTTCATCTGTAAACCATTAGGTTTATTGTTATAAGCATTATTTTTCTTGTAGAAATCAGTGGTTTTGTTTGACTTTTATAAAGAAACATATAATCATGCTCGGATGGCTAAAACTAGACCCTTCTTTAAGCAATTTAGAATTACTTCGTTCTGTAGTTGGGTTTGTTTAATATTACAATCCTGCCTACATACATCAGGGAAATAGTGTGCCAGATCATAATTTGGGGTAAACTTACATTAGCTGGGAATTTGAATATTCCACATTATATCCCCCAAAATATTGTGGTGTGTAGGGTAGAAGGGTGTCTTCTTTCAAAACAGTCAGTAGCTAGTCAATGTTTTAGATAGTTCTTAGGTCCCGTCACATCCATTTTCTCCTCTTTTGAGGGTGATAGAGCTCTTCTCACCAGTTGCATGTTAGTTTTGCAATGGACTGCCAACACATTTCATCTCAGTGGCAAGTGAAATTTGTACAGAGATGAATACTAGGGCAAAATGAGATGTGAAAAAAATGTTGGTGCAAAGAACTAATGGATCAGGCTAATTTGCAACATGACTAGAAATGTTTTACAATAAAATATGTTATGTTTAATGTAACTGCTAGAATCACTATTGACAAATCCCACTTGTTTATATTGCTCATGTATCTCATCCATTGTGCTCAGTGTTACTCAAACACATATAAGGACACATCACAGCTGCATTACTCGACGGTATCATTACATTGGGACAATATGAGGAATACTGGACAGACTGTGAACATAGCTATGTAGACTACATAGTCATAAAAACTTCCCTCTGTCGGGAGCTTGCACAGCAGCTAGTTAAAGTTGCATCGTTTACTCCCCCCAGTCCCAAGAAATGCTGGAAGCTAGTTCTATCCAAGGAGTGGGACAGTGGCCACATTTGTTTGCAATAGACAGGACAACTGGGTCAATATATACAGAAGGCACATTCTGCCCTTTCAAAAAATGGTGGCAGAAACTTTCCTGGCTGGTGCAATGGCTTCCAAGAGAGCTTTCTGTGATGATTGGCCTCATACCATGGTAATGGCTGAAAAGCTGTAATACATCACTTAAATAAATACCATAAAGTATTTTTTTGCATTTTATTTTGATTTAGGACAACACAAATCCCTAGTACAGAGATTCTGGGCACTCTGCCAGTTACTTAAAATAGCAAATCCAAATGCCAATTTTAATCACCTCACCACAGCCTGCTAAGCAGTAGCTCTAAATACAAATAAAAGCCTAGCACACTAGTCAGTACTTCAGCCTTCCAAATTCTCATCAAAGATCAGGTGGAGAGAAAAAAATTGTGGTCCTATAGTGTTGGTAAACCAGGATTATTTCAGACCGGGGCAAGGCAGGCTTTACTGGGGCCCATAAGGAGAACAAGCTCTAATATCCATGCCTCTACTCTATGCAACTGTGGCAGTATATCACCAAACTATGAATAAGGATAATCTGAAAAAAATAATTATATTGTTTCCCATGTACAAGTATACATGTGAACTTGAGATAAGATTTATTTTTCTAAAGAAAAGTCATATGGTAGAAGCAGTCACAAGTTGAAACTTAATGCCAAAGTTCAGACCAAACTAATGTTTAATTATAAATATTTGTTACTGTAGCACCCATAATTACCTAAATACCCTCTAGAAATACAAGAAGGGATGATCTGTGCTCAGAGGTACTCTCAATCTAATGACTAACAAAGTAGTTAGGGAAAGAGAATGAAAAGTAAGTTCCTCTTAAAATCTTACTGCCTAGAGTGAATCTAACAATGGAGAGGGTTGAGATGTTGAGGTGAACTCAGGGAGATCATCCAGATGACCTCTGTCCAAGCTATGAAGTCTTGGAGGCAACTTCTGGAGTGCATTGAATGAGCAGTGAATGCACACGTAATAGAACAGAGATGTTAGGGGCAATGTGAAGCTTGGCAGAGGTGGATAAGCAGGAAGGGGTAGATTTACATGATGCCTTGAAGGAGTTTGACTGAGATACGCAAGCCTTTCAAAAAGAACATTTTCATTGAGAATGCCAAAAGGAATTTCATAGTGGCTTCCTTACCTTCAAGCTAAGGATGCATGATGCTCTCTAGAGCTTAAGTCATAAGCTTTTATTCTTTATTTCAGCTCAATGATGAAAACTACTACAGCTCAGAAAACAATGCAAGTCAAGGATACTGATCTGGATTCTGGGTCTGATCCAAATTCATTGATGGGCTTTGAATCAGATTCCTTCTAGTACAAATATTTTGTATTTGTTTTATTATGCTATTTATATATAACATTGAATGAATGACTCAATTCAGTGTAACTAAGAACAACTGTAGGAAATTATTTCTAAATGTCAGTGTTTGGTAGACACTTAAAGACTGCCCTCTTGTGGTGAAATGCTCTAACAGACTGCAGCTGGTATATCTAAATTTGAGTACCCTTGAAAGCGACTTTTTTCGTTATTGTTTGTGATGTCATAGAGGTGCAGGTTGCCACTCCATATGTAGCTCTGAAATGGACTTAAGAGTACATATACTTTTTTGAGGGGTGGAGAGAGATTTTCCTAATGTAGGTAGCTTTGCAGTCTGAAATGTCATAGAGTATTTGTTATGTCCTTTGTTTTTTCTGTTCATATATTGGGTTTCTTCACATACATGTTTATTAAGAAGTGTTTGAAAATAAGCGGGTGTATAGAGAGATGAAATTTAACTGTCAATTAGACTATTTTAAATTATTGCCTGTCTACTCAAAAAGTGGAAGCAAGGTGACTCTTGAGGAGGTCTGGTACAACTGATATATCTATATCTATATCTATATCTATATCTATATCTATATCTATATCTATATCTATATCTATATAAAGGTACGTCTATACAGCAACATTTCAAAATAACCAGGGTTATTTCAAAATAACTTTAGTCCATGTCTAAGCAGCAGGCAGTTATTTTGAAATAATGTCAAAATACTGTCAAGCTGGAGGATTTCTTACTCTGACACCCATAACCTTCATTGTACGAGGAGTAAGGAACATTGGAGGAAGAGTGCTTTATTTCAAAATAAGTGCTGTGTAGATGCTCCCAATTTCGAAATAAGCTATTTTGAAATAAGCTTTGCAATTGACGTAGGTCAATTTGCATAGTTTATTTCGAGTTAAGCCCTGCTGTGTAGACATACCCCAAGTCATATATTTCAAATTTAGCATTCTTTTAGTCATTAATTCTAATAACTGGGAGTTTGTGTAGCAGGCATCCAGCAGATAAAATCTTCATTAAAGGCTACATTTTTGTTAGATTTTTATCCTACAGCAGCAAAGTTTAATATGCAGTTTCTCATTAAGTTTTCTGTCAGTAGATGAATATTAGGGATGTACCTATTGGAGCATAAACACTAAATTCATAGATGTAGGCTGAGGTTTCAAACCCTAAACCAAAATAAACTCTTCAGGATACTCTGTAACCCCCTCTTCAAAATGATACATACCTCTTGCAAGTATTACATCCATCATGCACTGTGACAGGATGCCTGGGGTGCAGCCTGGGACTGTGGAACTTCTTTAACTTTCCAGCCTGGGTTCACTTCCACAATGCTTTGCTAATGACAAGCAACAACCCATCCAGGTGCTGTTATTACTCAGCACAACTGCATGTGAAGTCCTGCACTGAGCTAGATTGCATAAATGATCCCAAAGCTACTCACAAATCACTCAGAGAAAGGCAACAGCCCAAATCCCCCCACCCTCTCCAGCACTGTACCTCACAAATATACCATTTTACACTTCTCAAGATAAGCAACACAAATTTATTAATTATTTTGCCATACCATCAATGCAAAGTGGATATACACCAGCCTCTGATACCCGAGCAATTTACCAGTTTGTAGTATAGAGATTTTGCCCTTGAAACCTGGGCCAGCCCCCTTTGTGGGAGTCCTCAATCTTCTCCTCAATGTACTGGTGGCTTGCAGCTTAGGTGAGGGAAGGAGAAAGGTCAAACATGCCACCTCTGTGTTCTGTTTTATACTCTTAGTCCCATATGCTTGGAGAACCCAAGTCCAGGCAGGTCGGGTGGACTTCTGCTGAGTCCCCAGGAAGGTTGAGCAATTTGTCTGGTGTGTCATTGTGTGGGTGAACCATTGAAATGTAGTTCCCTTGCTGGACAATGTCTACATTTGCAATTGAATGATAACTTTTTTCATTCATGGATGCATAGCCTTCTACCCCCAAAAAACAAAAGTTTTGACCACTGGAAGTACAAGTATAAATGCTTATTAGAAGTATTTCATCAGCAAAAGTGCAGACAAATGGGATTTGCATACACTGACTGTCAGTTACAGGCTGTATTGATTCATCTATATAACTAAAAACTGCATAGTGTAGACATAGCTACAGTGACAGCTGTACAACACAATCTCATAACTTCATATGCACTAAAATATACATATTTAGCTCGAAAAATGTCTTTCAGCAGATCATAACCTTTCCAAGACACCTCACATGGTATGCTTTATATGCAATATCACAGTACAGAGAAGGAATATGGGGGCTATACGGATTTCCCTACAAGGTACAGAATGTCACACCCACAAGTAATAGTTGTGTGAGCAATGGCTTAGAAAGGGGCAGGAATACAGGATAAAGGGGCAGAGTTAAGGGTGTCACATGTAGAGTAGAATTGTGGAAGTAATGTCATATGGGCCTGTGAGAGGAGAAGTTATGTCCTTAATTGCTTAACAAATAAGTGTGTGTGTGTATGTGTGTGAATGAATGAATGAATGAATGAAGGAAGGAAGGAAGGAAGGAAGGAAGGAAGGAAGGAAGGATGTCTTTGTTTGGGATGACTGTTACTCAGCAGCTGTAAATCCAAAAGTGCAGTTCAGCCCAAATGGGTGTAAAAACAAAAGTAATACCACACAGCCCACCATCATATACAGGAAAACTAATCTAGAAATACTTCAGAACTTTTGAAAATAGCATCTGCACTCATTTTTTGTTTCTCCATATGCAGAGTAAGGCTACTTGGTCTACAGTAGGACTTTATTTTGAAATAATGCCCCCCTCAGGTCAAATTTATTAGTAGAGCATCCATACAACCAAGCCCATTATTTTGAAATAACGGGCTATGGAATTTGAAATCTGTACACATGCTTTTCATCAGGAGTAATGCTAATTCCAAAATAGTTATTGCTAATAATGGCAGTGTAGATGCTCTGGTGCCACTATTTTGAAATAATTATTCCCCAGAATAATTCAAACTAATTACTTCCCAGTGTTTCCTGGGGCTCTAAGTCTGAAGTTGCGCATCCACATTAATGGAGACAGCCTTGGATTAATTTGAGGCTTTCCTGTAGTGTGAACATGCTAGTTCAAATCTGTTAAATCAGGAGTTATTAAGTAGAATTTACTAATTTTGAAATAGTTTCCTAGTGTAGACATGGCCCAAGAGTCCATCCATACAAGCCTCTAAGGGTATGTCTACATTTACACCCTAGTTTGAACTAGGGATGCAAATGTAGGCATTTGAAATAGTCAATGAAGCGGGGATTTAAATATCCCGTGCTTCATTAGCATGGTCTCACCGGCACGTAAATCTGATCAACAGCTATTTCGAAAGTGAAAGTGCATGCCAGGGTGCGTTAGTTCAAACCAAACCCCTTGGTTCAAACTAATGAGTCCCGGCATGCACTTTCACTTTCGAAACAGCTGTTGATCGGAGTAACGCGCCGATGAGGTCATGCTAATGAAGTGCGGCATATTTAAATCCCTGCTTCATTGACTATTTAGAATGCCTACATTTGCATCCCTAGTTCGAACTAGGGTGCAAGTGTAGATATACCCTGAGAGACCAAAACTATCAAATAATATTTATACATATAATTAATGTTGAGGGCCAATATTTTGAGATTGACCTGGGCTATACACAATTACATTATATTACTAGGAAGACTGGGGAAATGGGGAAGTCTGGTGATTTTTTTTTGTAGCTCTGATTAGTCATGAGATACCAAAACTTCAATTTGTCACTGGCCCACAATTTACGTAAGAAAATAGAAAGGCTATATTCCATCAGACCAATGCTCCATCTAGCCCAGTATCCTGTGGCCAGTGTTGGATGTTTTAGAGGGAATGAACAGAACAGAATAGGGTAACTTCAAGTGATCTATTCTTGGCATCCAATCCCAGCTTCTGGCAGTTGGAGACTTAGGGACACTCTGAGCATGGAGTTGTGTCCCACTATGTTGGCTAATAGCCTTGATGCACCTATTTTGCATGGACTTCTTGTATTCTTTCTTGAACAAGTTATGCTTTTGGCTTTCACAACATACCGGAGGAATGAGTTCCATTGGTTGGTTGTGCATTGTGTGAAGAAGTACTTCCTTTTATTTTGGTTTAAATCTGCTGCTTACTGATTTTATTTGGTGAGCCCTAGTTCTTGTGAAAAGGTAAAGAACACTTTCCCATTCACTTTCTCCACACCTGTCATGATTTTATAGACACTTCAGTTGTCTCTTTTCAAAGCTGAAGAGTCCCAGTCTTTTTAATTTCTTCTCATATGAAAGCTGTTTTATGTCCCTAATAACTTTGTTGCCATTCTTTACATCTTTTCTCCAATTCTAACGTCTTATTTGAAAAGGGGTGACAGAAACTGCATGGAGTATTCAAGGTGTGAGTGTGCCAGGAGTTTTTTCTGTTTTAGGAGCCATTATGACAGTGATAAGTAATGACAGTCTGATCTCCAAGCAGTGTCCTGTGGATGTTCCACTCTGCTTATGCTCCCTGTGCCTTCAATTGGAGATTTCACAAAACAGTGTAAAGCCTGTGTGTGTGTGTTATTCTGCCTCTTGCCCCATGCTGTTGCTATATTTCACTATGGGTACATCCACACAACAGTGTTATTTCAGAATAACTGTTGTTGTTCGTCCATCGTATTCGAAGAGGACCTTGACATCTAACAGGTTATGGACTGTTCATGGTGTGTCCGCAAATGGCTGATAAGGCCGATACGGGCACGGAATGTTCTACCACAGGTCGGGCAGACATGTGTGGGCACCACTGTTGCAGCTTTTGCAACTCTGGCTTTACGGAGTGCTCGCTTCTCTTGTGCTATGGTTGTCCTTCTGGCTTCAGATGTTTGACAGCCTTGGTAGATCAGCGTGTGCCATGTTGATCGGTCTTGTGCCAGGGTCTCCCAGCAGGTGGTGTCAATATGCAGGGACTTGAGAGAGGCTTTAAGCGTATCTTTGTATCGCTTCTTTTGTCCCCCGTGCGATCGCTTCCCTTGAAACAGCTTACCATAGAAGAGCTGTCTAGGGATGCGATGATCTGGCATCCTTGCAACATGGCCTGCCCAGCGTGTCTGAGCTTTCATCAGCAGGGTGTAAACTGACGGCAGACCTGCTCTAGAAAGGACTTCTGTGTCTGGCACCTTATCCTGCCACCGGATCCTCAGAAGTCTGCGGAGGCAAATCGTGTGGAAGTGGTTCAGTTGCCTAGCGTGCCTCCTGTATACAGTCCAAGTCTCACTGGCGTACATCAGGGTAGTTAACACTACTGCTCGATAGACTTTAAGCTTTGTAGCAAGACTTATTCCACGGCGGTCCCACACTTTGGTCAACAGTCTGCCGAACGCAGAGCTTGCCTTGGCGACTCTGCAGTTGACCTCGATGTCAATTGTCACTGAGCGGGAGAGGGTGCTGCCAAGATATGTAAATTGGTCCACTGCTTGCAGCTTTTGTCCCTTCACTGT
This sequence comes from Pelodiscus sinensis, assembly GCF_052426305.1. Taxonomy (NCBI): domain Eukaryota; kingdom Metazoa; phylum Chordata; order Testudines; family Trionychidae; genus Pelodiscus; species Pelodiscus sinensis. Next base: position 52,369,388 of record NC_143053.1, read on the forward strand.
GATGGTGGGCACTTGATGCTGAGCTTTTGGAGCTGGCTGGTGCATCACTTCGGTTTTCTTTGTGTTGATGAGAAGGCCGAAGTTGTCGCATGCTGCTGCAAATTTGTCCATGCTGGCTTGCATTTCCTGCTCTGATCCAGCATTCAGGGCGCAGTCATCAGCAAAAAGGAGATCTCGTAACACAGTCTCTTTTATCTTGGTGACAGCCTGGAGTCTTCGCAGGTTAAACAATTTCCCATCGGTCCTGTATCTCAGTCTGATTCCCAAGGAACTGTTCTGAAAGGCGTCTGACAGCATGGCTGAAAACATTATGCTGAACAGGGTCGGTGCCAGCACACACCCTTGCTTGACGCCGTTTGTGACGGGAAAGGCCTCTGAAGCTTCTCCATCATCCAAAACACGAGCCGTCATGCCGTCGTGGAACTGACGTACCATCAAGATGAATCTGTCAGGGCACCCAAACTTCGACATGATGCGCCACAGACCTTCGCGACTGACAGTGTCAAAAGCCTTGGTGAGATCCACGAAGGTGGTGTACAGTTCACGATTCTGCTCTTGACACTTCTCTTGAAGCTGTCGGGCTGCGAAGATCATATCCACCGTGCCACGCTCTTTGCGGAAGCCGCACTGTGTCTCGGGTAATAAACCCTGTTCCAGGTGGTTAATCAGACGATTCAGCAACACTCGTGCAAGGATCTTACCTGCGATGGAAAGCAGTGATATTCCTCTATGATTATCGCAAACTTGTCGATTTCCTTTCCTCTTGTAGAGGTGTACGATAGACGCGTCTTTCAGTTCCTGAGGAATAGATCCTTGATTCCAGAAGGACTGGAACAGCTGAGTGAGTTTGTTGACAAGCACTGCACCACCACCCTTATAGACTTCCGCTGGAATCGCATCAGATCCTGGGGCCTTGCCACTGGACAGCTGGCTGATGGCCTGTAAGGTTTCAGTCTCTGATGGTGAGACATCCAGGCTGTGGTTGATATCCGCCTGGGGCATTCTATCAATCGCCTCGTTATTGATGGAAGATGGGCGGTTCAGTACGGATTGGAAGTGCTCAGCCCAACGCTGTAAAATCAGAGCCTTCTCAGTAATGAGAGTTGCACCATCTGAGTCCAGTAGAGGGGAACTCCCTGAGGGCTGAGGTCCATACAAGGATCTAAGGGCTTCGTAGAACCGTTTGGCATCGTTTCTATCAGAAAACTTCTGGATTTCATCTGCTTTGGCACTCAACCAGGAGTCCTGCATCTTACGAAGCTTGTTCTGTACGATCCTGCGAATGTTGTTGAAGGCATTTTTCTTAGCTGTTGACGATGGGTCATTCTGGTGAGCACGGTGAAGGCGATGCTTTTCAGCAAGTATGGCCTTGATCTCTTCATCGTTTTCATCAAACCAGTCCTGCTGTTTCCTGTGTGAGGGTCCAAGAACCTTTAGTGCAGAAGAGTGCACAATATCCCGGAAGCGTTCCCAGTCCTTCTCAGCATTTTCCTCTAATTGCAGCTCTAAAAGTTGGTTGCCAAGATCTTCTGCTAGTAAAGTTGCTGTGTTGGGGTTCCTCAGTCTACTGACATTGATCTTTTTCATCACAGCTTTGTTTCCCTGCGGACGTCTCTTTGGCTTGATGCGAAAGCTTAATTTGGAGATGATAAGTCTGTGGTCAGTCCAACAGTCAGCACTCGGCATGGCCTTGGTCACCCTTACATCCTGTCTGTCTTTCCTCCGCACAATGACATAATCAATGAGATGCCAGTGCTTAGAGCGTGGGTGCATCCAGGACGTCTTTTTGCGAGTGGGCAGGCGGAAGATGGTATTGGTGATGATCAAATCATGAGCCGCACATGTCTTCAGTAATAGTAGGCCATTGCTGTTACATTTACCGATTCCATTTTTTCCAATGACGCCATCCCAGGCAGTGTGATCAGATCCTACTCTCGCGTTGAAATCGCCAAGTAGAATCAGCCTGTCAGTGCGCTTCACGGATGAGAGTAGGGCATCGAGATCTTCATAAAACTTGTCCTTTACTTCATCCGGATTCGTCATTGTGGGCGCGTAAGCGCTGATCAGTGTGGCTTGCTTTCCTCTCGGTAGTGGAAGATGCAGTGTCATGAGTCGGTCATTCACGCCCTTGGGAAGACTGGCAAGTTTGCGGACAAGATGATTCTTAACCGCAAAGCCAACTCCAGATTCACGACGTTCGTCACTGCTGCGTCCACGCCAGAAGAATGTGTAACCACCTCCTGTTTCCATGAGCTGACCTTCATTTGCTAGACGAGTTTCACACAGTGCCGCAATATCGATGTTAAATCTTGTGAGCTCTCTGGCGACCAGGGCTGTTCTTCTTTCTGGGCGGTCTGCTAAAGGGTTGTCCTGAAGCGTGCGTACGTTCCATGTGCCAATAGTGAGTGGTGTCACCTTGCATTTTGTTCGAAATTTTATTGTTCGACCGCATGAGATGGGATCCCCTCCAGCCGCGGTAAGCTGGCCAGGGTTCTGTGAAGCAAACAATGTTTAGGGCACCTTTTCTAGCCCCTTCCTCTTACTACGGAGGTGAGCAGTGCAATCCTAAAGAGGGCTGCTCAGTCACTCAGGTAGACGCCGAATCCAGCTGTTGCTTCCACCAGCAAGAAGACGACCATTAGACCTGAGCCGCCTGTGTGCAGGTCCGCGGCTACAGCTCCCAGTGTATCCACACCTGCTGCTTCGTCGCTCGCCCGTCGCCACAGGACTTAGGAGATGTCGAGATGTCAAGACTTGCGCGTGAATTGGATTAAAGTGAGGGAGAGGTGCGCATAGTCAGCCTCACTCTCTCTTCCCAGATTCCATCTTACTCCAATGGCAGGACTAAAGTCGAGACGGTTGGAGATGGGCTGGGCGCAGTGGTTGACCAGGGCATCTTTCATGTCTTGCCGTGCTCTTAGCGTACCACATCGCTTGCAGAAACCACCTTCATGACCGTTGGTCCTATTCTAGTAGGTCTCATCCGCTCGATCCGCCGGAGTCTGTCTTCACATGCTCGGGATAGACAAGTCTCTATCTCACCGAAGGTCGATGACCCGACGGCTACTCTCAACCTGGTTTAGCCAGCCTGTCGAAGCTGTTGCCCGGGGTGTGGCCGCTGCACATGCTACAGCTACTAGGAGCCACAGGTGAGAGTTGAGTGACAAGTGGGGACCAAAGGTGGACGAGCTGCCCTAAAAGGACAAGACATGCCCGTACATCAGAGGTGCTACCCCTCCCTGAACACCCCATACACCCCTCAGAATAACTAGAGTTATTCCAAATAACATAGTCTGCATCTATACTACTAGCAATTATTTCGACATAATGTCAAAATAATATTGAACTGGAAGACTTCTTACTCCGATTCCTGTAATCCTCATTTTATTAGGAGAAAGGAAGTCCGGGGAAGAGTACTGTACCTCGGACTTTCTGTTCTGTAGACAGTGCCAAAAGCGGAAAAAAGCAGCTTATTTCAGCTTTCGCCATGCTGTGTAGACATGCCTTTTGTGAGCTAACCATCCTCAGTTCCATCTCAACCATCCTGGCTAGAGAAGAGTCCCACCTAGTTGTCTGAGGTGGAAGGCTTTTTTTTCCCCCTCAACTGTGGTCTTAGCTTTTTATAGTAGTTAGTAATAAGTGGCTATTTTAGGTTTTCTTTTTTAAAAGATTTTATATACATAGTTTTTAGTCCTCCTGCACCAACACCACTCTTGGGAAGGGTTGCCTTTTCTGACAGTATGCCTCATTCTCCTGGATTTAAGTGTTGCCTGTCATGAGAGGAGGTGATCTCAGTGAGCAAGGGCCACTCCTGTGGCACTTGTTACCTTGGGGAATCTCATATTTCCCAATGTGCAAATTCTATCCAGTATTAAAATCTAGAGCTGAAAAGAATGGGGAGATAAAACTTTGTTTCCTTATGATGGACAGCTTGCTGTGTTTGGCCTTTGACTCAGGGCCCCCTGTCCACTGGTCCCCCGCTGACCCGATACTCCCTGCAGCTCCTGAGCCTTTGAAATGTACAAGAGCCCCAGTAGGGCTCTTGTACATTTCAAAAGGAAGCCCCACAGGGAGTGTGGGACCAGTGGGGGACTCCCCCATGGTCTCAGGCTCCCTGCGGAGCCTGAGACTTTGAAATACACAAGAGCGCTGTCTGGGCTCTTGTACATTTTGAAAGGAAACCCTGCAGGGAGTGTGGGGCTAGTCCCCCGCTGGCCCTACACTTCCTGTGGGGCTTCTTCTTTGGGGCTCTTGTACATTTCAAAAGCAGAATCGCAGCAGAAGCAGCGCGAGCACCATTTCTTGCTGTGCCTCTACCTCCCCAGCCCCCCACGAGACAGTACTTGAGGGAACCAGCTTTTAAGCTAACTCACCCCAGCACCAGTTCCTGCTCCCCCCTTGCTGCCTTTCTCTGATAGAGGTAGCAAGGGGCGAGAGAAGCAATTAGTTGTATACTAATCGACTAGTCACTTACATCCCTACTCTCAATTTTTTCTTTCTTTTATTAATAAATGTTTAGATTTTAGGTTCTAAAGGATTAGTACAGCGTGGTCTATTGGGTAGGAACTGAGGTACAAATTAACCTGGGAATGTGGCTGGCCTTTTGGGAACAGTAGAACCTGTTCGGATTTGGTGAGATTCGTTTTCACAATCTCTCATCTGTGTAAATGTGTGGTACTGGTTGTGGCACAGGAAAAGCTAAAGTGTCTAAGGGGATTGCTTATGTGACTTCTTGCTTGTGTGACATCTAGGAGTAGTAGGGACATGTCATCACGTCCAAGGAGACACATGGAACCAGATAGGTGGCCTGCTGGCTCCGCACCAACCAAACTAAAAACCAGACTTTCAATTAAGTTTAGAAATGCCAGTTGGCATTTCTGGTTGGTACAGGGCTGGATAACTCTGCTTGTATTGTACAAGGAATTAGAGTCTATCGGAAATGGAAGCTGTTTGTTAAAGAAAGCAGCTGTAACTACAGACAAATAACAAATAGACTACTACACAGTTTGAGTTCCAACTTTCTTTCCATTGTTTTAAAGGGGCTTCCTCCTATCTGGAACTCAGAACAGCACTGTGAGACATCTATTCTGACTGATGTACTGCAAATAAGCATGAGAGCAAAGAGAGAGAAATGCCGTCTTAAAACACACTACAGGCAGTCCCCGGGTTACGTACAAGATAGGGACTGTAGGTTTGTTCTTAAGTTGAATCTGTATGTAAGTCGGAACTGGCGTCCAGATTCAGCCGCTGCTGAAACTGACCGCCAGTTCTGACTTACATACAGAATCAACTTAAGAACCCCAGGTGTCCCCAAGTCAGCTGCTGCTGAAACTGATCAGCAACTGATTCCAGGAAGCCAGGGGCAGAGCAACTCTGCCTCGGGCTTCCTGTAGTCAGCGCTGGTCAGTTTCAGCAGAAGCTGACTTGGGGACGCCTGGGGCAGAGCAGCTGGGGTGCTGCTGGGTTGCTCCAGTAGCGCCGCTCCTCGGTGCTACTGGACCAACCTAGCAGCACCCCATCTGCTCTGCCCCAGGCGTCCTGATTCAGCCGCTGCTGAAACTGACCAGCAGCGGCTGAATCAGGACCTGGGGCAGAGCAGCTGGGGTGCTGCCGGGTTGGTCCAGTAGTGCCCAGAGCGGTGCTGCAGGACCAATCGGCAGCGCCCCAGCTGCTCTGCCCCAGGGTCCAAAACAAAATCCTGGTCTGCTGGGGGGGGGCACACTAGCTGTGCCCCCCCCCCCCCCAGCAGACCAGGGACACGGGGAGCAGAGCCGCAGTGGCAGCGGGGTGCCGCGCCTCTGAGGCCTTGCTCTGGCAAAGTCTCAGAGGTGCGGGACCCCGCCGTGGCTGCAGCTTCAGTCCCTGTGCCTGTGGTCTGCTGGGGACCGTCTCCAGCAGACCACAGGCACTGGGACTGAAGCTGCAGCCGCGGCGGGTTCCCGCGCTTCTGAGGCTTTGCTCTGGCAAAGCCTCAGAAGCGCGGGAACCCGCCCGGTGCCCCTGGTCTGCTGGAGACGGTCTCCAGCAGACCAGGGGCACCGGAGCAGCTTACAAACGGGGCTTTCTCGCCCCAGAGCTCGCAGGTAGCAATCCACCACCTCGACCTCCAGGGCGAGAAAGCCCCGTTCGTAAGTGCGGATCCGACATAAGTCGGATCCGCGTAAGTCGGGGACTGCCTGTACTAAATTATGTGTATTTTCTTAAACTGCACTTATTGCCATAGTATCTGATGCAGTAACCGAACACCAACTCCTATGAGTTGTTGCAGCATCATTTCCAAATACAAATATTTTAGTTTCAGGCGTTGTTTTGGATGAACACAGTTTTTAATGGCAAATTTCCAACCACACATATTAAAAATAAAGCTTGAGGGGGTAGCTGGTTTAACTATCTAGTCTTTAGGTGCTTTTAGATTATTTGTTTTCCAGCTTGGCTTTCCCTTGATATATTTTTTATCCACTGCCTTTTCTTGTCGTCGTCCCCCTTCCCAATTTTCCCTTCTTCCACCCCCCCCCCCTCCTGTCTTCCCTATGTATTTTGGTCCTAGACATCCTACACGCCGGTTATCTGAAGACGTGGGCTGTGCCCACAAAAGCTCATGATACCATCTACATGTTTTGTTAGTTTTTAAAGTGCTACCAAACCCAATCCCTGACCATGCCTGTACAAAGGCTGGTGCCATAAATCCTTTTAGACTATTTACTGGTTACTATTTATCTTGTGGACTATTTGCTAAACTGTTTGTTGCCCCTCCCTGACCTAGGACCAGGGCCTATACACTGTTGACCGGCTTATTCAAACTGCTTGATTGTTTGTTTACTGCCCTGCCCTGAACTAGGGCATGGCCTCTAGACTGCCGCTTGGATTACCAGAGACTGTTTGATTGTTTGTTTGTTGCCTCGCCCTGCATAAGGCCAGGCCTTTAGAACTGAGATTTGGCCTGCAGCCAGGTCTGGGTCCCAGACTCTGGAGGCCTGTAGTGAGTTAGTGGGGCTCCCTACTGACACAAACTACTACAGGGACACTTGGTAAAATTATTCATCTTCAAGTGAGTTCAATGGCAATCAATGAGAACCATGCAGTACAAACATGCAATGTAACATTGAGTTGACTAACGCCTTATTAAAAGAAATTTGGTTGGATTCTATTTGCCTTCTTATCTGTAAACCTTTAGGGTTCACATGGGGAGAGGATACACACTCACACACCCATCTTTCACAAGGTGGAGTGGATGGATGGTGATTGACTGACTCTCCCCCTCCCCAGCTGCCACTCTCTGCTCTCCATGTGTGGCTGGGCCTCCAAGATGAACTCATCTCTCTTGGTAACTGCCTCCATGTCTTCCCAAGGCAACACATGAGAGGGGGAGAGCACATAGGGTCGCAAGCCCCCCTCCCCAAATTTCTGCTGGGTTTCACACCAGAATGTGGCCAGCAGCAGCTTTCGACACTGTGTGAGAAGGAAGAAATGGGAGATGCTCCCAGCCATGGAAGCTGTGGGGGAAGGGGAAGAGTTGACCTGGACCCAGCAGCAGATTTAGGGCAGGGTGAGCAGGGCAGCTGCCCCGGGCCCCACGCTTCCCAAGGCCCCATGCATGCGCCATGGTGCCACAGCCCATGCGCTGTGTCAAAGGAGGGGCCCCGCAAAATTTTACTGCCCGGGGCCCCGTGGCACTTTCATCTGCCTCTGCCTGGACCATGTCCTTGCAGAGCTAATTTTTTCTCTCCCTGTCTCTTGCCCTCTCCTGTGGCTGGAAGCAACTTGATCCTGCCTGCCCGCTCATGTCAAAAAGCAGCTAGCTCCTCCAGGCTGTTGCTGGCCAATGATATAACTCAACCACCTCCTGTTCCCTGGCTACAGTGCAGGCAAGAAGGGGTTAACCAGAAGGAGATGCTTAGAGGATGGATCAGTCGCATTCTGCCTGGGGATAGAACCCAGGGCAGAGAGTGGGCAGATGAAGAGGGTGCTAAGCCCCAGCCTGGGAGGTTGCTGTGGAGCCTGCAGGGTTGTAGTGCAAACAGACTGAAAATCACTTTCCCACACACTCTAGAGCTTAGCTGAAGGGTGGAGAGGCTTCCCCATGCCAGTTGTGTGCCAGGCTTGGTGCATGTAGAGCTTGGCTTCTCCTGGCCAGTGCCCTGTGCCAAAGGGTCTTTAACTTTCCCGGGCTTTCCCAGAGGTTGTGGGGGGAAGGAAGGAATCTGCTTGAGAGGTTGTTAGTGAGCTGAGTGCTCTGATCCAGGGCTGTTTCAACTCTCAGCACTGGGAGTGAGATGCATTCTGTCCAGGGGAGGGTGGTGGTGAAGGGGCAAACCAGAGAGTGAGGAGGGAGCTTCTAAAGGATAGATGGGCAGCAGAGGTGACATGTAACCAACTGTTGCCTAGCCTCACTCACCAGCCATCATAATTCACGTCACGGTCTGTGCCAGCCAGAAATGGGACAGGGGTGCAGAGCGCTGCTGGCTGAAAGCTGGCATGCAGCAGGAGCTGTACTGATGGACCAGCACAGGGAGCAGCCTGGCCCTGTGTATTGTAGTTTTGTTCTGCCACCAGTCTTGCACACCCAACCCCATCAGAGGCCACTGGATCTTTCCCCTCTCCCACTCATCACTAGTGGGCAGATGACTGGAGAGCAGGGACCCAGCCAGCAGAAGGACCTGTCAGTACTGACAGGGAAGAGGCAGAAAATACAGGACAATTTGCCAGTTTTTAAAGAAAAGGCCAAGACACCTGCAGGAGGGCTTAAATACAGGCCTGTCCCTTTAAAAATGGGACATCTGGTCACCCTTCTTTTAGGATCTGGGCCATACCTTTCTTTAAGGTTTTAGAATATTGTCCCATAAAACATTGGACTATTTGTAACTAGTTACTCTGAACTTCCATGATGAGTAACAGAACAATTGGTTCATGTTTCTGGCAAACATGAAATATCCAAATATCTTAGGGTATGTCTACACTACCACCCTAGTTCGAACTAGGGTGGTAATGTAGGCAACCAGAGTTGCAAATGAAGCCCGGGATTTGAATTTCCCGGGCTTCATTTGCATAAAGCCAGGCGCCGCCATTTTTAAATGTCCACTAGTGCGGACTCCGTGCCGCGCGGCTACACGCGGCACAGACTAGGTAGTTCGGACTAGGCTTCCCAGTCCGAATTACCGTTACTCCTCGAGGAGTTTTTTTCCTCAGTGTTGAAGGAAGTACCACCCAGAGAATGGCAAACCTTTAGCATTATTAAGTAGTGTCTAGTTGCATGGAACACTCTAAAATTTTAAGGCATGTCTTTTTCATATTGTAACTAGGTATCTCTGACATATTGCAGTAGAAAGTAAAGCCGGCCTCTCCTGCATCTTTTCTGATCTCTGACAGTTTGTCACATAATATTGACATGTATATTTCTGTGTGCCCTACAAATGCTTCAGCCTTTTTAACACTATCAGATCCACTGTGGCTGCAAAATCACAGATTAACAGTGGTTGATCACACAATAGTGCTATTGCGGAAAAGCGCCAGTCCGTGCTTATGCAAATGAAGGGCAGGATATTTAAATCCCTGCTTCATTTGCAGTTTTGGATGTCTACATTTGCATTCCTCCCTCAAAGGAGAAATCAAGTGTAGACATACCCTAAGTGAGTCTAAATTAAATAAAAGGATTGTAAATTAGTGTTTGGTCTAATTTACATATACTTCTAAACTTATCCCAGAATGAGTATAGTTCTATGGTATTTCTTCTCTATATTTGCTTGCAGATTTGTAAGTCACTACAAATTTACATACTGTGCCAATGTTTGCAATCTGTGTGAACTGTACATTGTGTTTTTCACAGAAATGTGTTAGTTGTGTGAGTTCAGTCACAGTATTTCTTTCCTTCTGTTTCATAAATATTTGAATTTGAGACTATATCCTGGAAAATTGATGAACTTTTACATTCTCATATTGCCAAATGTTATTTTCCTCCCAGACCATTGCCTCAGAAATTAGCATTTATGGCTGTATTTTGTTTTCTGGCCTCACGGTGGCATAGTAGGTTAAAAAATTACAGTCAATCCTGAAATCCAGTCTCTTCTCCCACCTCCCTCCTGTTTGCAATATTGGTATGTATGGAACAAGATTGCATATTCCATGCCACACAAACTTTTATCTCTGTACAGAAAGAAGGATGTCCCAGGACATTAAAATATTTGTGTGAAAGTATTTGATGCTTGTGAAAGTTATTCTTGACCATAAAGCTGTAGCATTAACAAAAATTTAAAAAAACCCACACCTCTCTAGCTGTACTTCTGCAGCACAGATTTCTGCAAGGACAATATGTGAAGAAGGGACTGACTGACACTTTGGTAGGAAATAACTATGAAATAGCTAATATTTTCACACAGAATGTAAAACCAAAACCAGTTATTTGTGTATAGAAATTTTGAAGTAATGGACACATACAGGATACTTGATATGCTGGTTATTGCCCAGAATGCTATTAGCTCGCTGCTGCTTCATGGCAGTGCTAGTGTTTCAGTTTTGGCCAGAAACTATACTCTACACCTTCTCTGAAAAACAAGAGGCAAAGGCCTCCTTGACTTAGGCTACAAAGATAAGTAGGAAAAAGATATGTAAATTGCAAATCACAATTTGCGTATCTTTTTCCACTTTTCTTTCAGAAGAGGCTTTTCTGAAATTTGGCCCGTCTACACAAGGCCAAATTTCAGAAAAACCTCCTCTTTCAGCACATCCCTTCTTCCTCATACAATGAGGATTACAGGGATGGTGAAAGAACGTGTCCACTTTTTCGGAAATTGTTCCAAAAAAACAGACGCATTCCTTGGGCACGGCATAGCTTTTCCAGGATACCTCCATTATCTCAGAAAAGCTCTGCAGTGTAGACATAGCCATAATGAGACAAGGATGTGGCTTAAACTCTTATATGTGCTATGGAATATAATCTTTCTGGGCACAGCCTCAGGTAATCTCTTCTTTCTCAGGACTATGCGCTCCCTGTTGGGGCTCCTCCTTGTAGCTACTTCTCGTGAACAGCTCCACTCAGTCTGATGCCTCCTTCTGTCTCATTTGCTTCATGACACCTCTCATACGCCAAGAGTTCCAATGCTTTTTCTTTGTGAGGCAAGGTATTCCATCTTCATGGGTTGGCTCTCCAGCCAGGTTACTGAAGTTTTTGCCTTCTGGTGTACCAAAGAGTTGCACAAGTGACTGACCATGTATTATGCTCAGTAGTCCAAGGCAATGTCACTTCCCCAATGCTTGACAGAGGAACCCACGCTCAACTGCTCACTACTCTGGGTTCCAGCTCAGGGACAGTTGAACTAATGCTCAAAATCTGACCCCTTGCTGCCATATCTCAGAGCCTTTTCCTATTCCACCCCTTTCAGGCTTCTGTTGCACCACTCTTCTGCATAAAGCCATCAGAGCCATGATGCAGGGGTTCTGCTCTCCCCCTGGATTTTCTCCTTTTTCTCTCTTAGCCTAGAGAGACTACAGGCTTCTGACACTTGCTTCATACTAGTTCTTCCTGCCCTTGTTTACTGTGCTCTATCCTCATTTAAGCTTGGTCATCAAGCCTAATTCTTCCTCTGGTGTGTCCTTTGAGCCAGATGAATCCTTTTCAGATTAGCATGGGGATGAATTTCCCATCACACCTTTTCAATCCCAAATAATAATTGCAACACCTATTTGAAGAGGTAAAAGTTGAGATTCAAATTTTGAAAAGGATTTATGTGGGCTGCCCCTGCTGACTTCAGTGGTTGCAGTGATCCACTTTGCAGATTCTTTTGCATGACTGGAGCCCTACTGTCCCAAAACAGTTAAACATACAAGAGACCTTATTATGGAATCAGGCATTTAGTGAACATTTTAGCATTTGACATGTTATATTTTCCATGTAGAGCTGAACTTCTAAGAGCCTCTGAACAAGATCCTTTATCAAAGGCTTATAAGCAAATTATGTGGTCAAGGGATATAAAATGGAAGGTCCTCTCATGGATCAGTAACTGGCTAAGAGACTGGAAAAAAAGTGTAGAAATATATGAGCAGTTTTCATGATGAAGAGAGGCAAATAGCAGTGTCTGCTAAAGGTCTGTACTGGGACAAGTATTATTCAACATATTCCTAAATTATCTGGAAGAAAGGGGCAACTTTGAGGTGTCAAAGTTTGCAGACACTGCTAAATTACTCAAGATAGCTACATCAAACCTGACTGTGAAGAATTGCAGAGGGATCTCACAAAACTAAATGACTGGGCAACAAAGTGGAGGATGAAATTCAATATTGATAAATGTAAAGTAATGCATATTGGAAAACATAATCCCAACTATATGTATAAAATGACTGCACTTAACTCAGTTCTTACTACTCCAGAAAGTTCTTGGCATCATTGGATAATTCTCTGAAACTTCCACTCCACATCCAGTGGGATTCAAACAGCAGAATGTTAGGAACCATTAGGAAAGGGAGAGGTAATTAAACAGGAAATATCATAATGGAACTAAAGAAATCCATATCACACCCACACCTGAAATTCTGTGTGCAGTTCTGATTGCCCCATCTTAAAAGAAAGAGATTAGAAATGGAAAAAGTACAGAAAAGGACAACAAAATTATTAAGGATATGGGAACAGCTTTCATATGAGGAAAGAATACTGGGCCTATTCACCCTGGGAAAGAGATGACTAAAGGGAGATGTGAGAGAGGTGTATAAAAACATGAATAGCATGGAGAAAGCAAATACAGAAGTGTTATTTACTCTTTCACCTCACACTAGAATCAGGCATCATCCAAAGAAATTAATAGGCAGTGGATTTAAAACAAAGAAAAGGAAGTACTTCACACAATGCATGGTCAGCCTGTGGAATGCATTGCCAGATGTTGTGAAGGTCAAAACTATAATGGGATTTAAAAAGAATTAGATATATTCATGGAGGATATGTCCATCAATGATTATTACCCAAGTTCACTAGGGATGCGACAGCATGCTCTGGGTATTCCTAAGTTTCTGACTGACACATGCAAGAACTGGATGAAGAGGGATGGATCACTAGATGATTGCCTTGTTCTGTTCATTCCCTTTGAAACATGTGGTTTTGACCACTGTCAAAAGATAGGATGTGGGGTACAGGGACCATTGGTCTGATCCAATATGACTATTCTTATGTTCTAAAGGTAGAAACTCTCTCAACCGGAACTCCTTGGTCTGGCAACATCCATGATCTGATAGGACCAGTAGAGGGCCAGAGACTGGGGCTGAGAGCCCAGTCAGGCTGGCTGAAGGGAGGCCAAAGGTTGGGAGTCTGGCTGAGCTGATGGCAGGGTGGCAGGAATGCTAGTGGACTCCGGTGGGGCAGCAGTCAGCTTCAGTGGGGTCAGGAATACCAACGGTGGGACTACGGGGCTCCTGCAGCAGAGCTGGAGGAGCCCGAAACTCCAGCAGTGGGGACAATGCTGTCCTGGTAAGAATGACAGGGTTGGGAACCCTGGCGCCTGAGCAGAAATCTGCTGCAGAGCTGGGGAAGCCCCAGCAATGGGACTGTGGTCTGGCAGGGCTGGGAGCAGTGGTTTGCTGTGGAGAAGTGGAGAGCCCCAGTGGTGGGACCATGGGCTGCTGTGGCAGGGCAGCAGGACAGGCCGCAAGTGGGGAGCCTGCCAGAAGGCCAGGCCAGAAGCAGAGCTGGGCTAGGGGGCTAGTGGCAGGGGGGTAGAAATGACCTCCCCTGGTCTGGCAAAATTTCCTTTGGGACTAGTCAGGTGCTGAGGGTGCTGGACCAGGGAGGTCCAACCTGTAGTTCAGATTGCTCAGGCTTTTTCATTCTTCCTTTCTAACGTGTCACTTTTACTTGTTACAACTTTCTCAAAGATCTGGCATGATTGCTGTTGGATGGAGAGCCAGTTTTCTTCTGAAAGCTTTTCTTACCAAAAGTGGCTGAGTTGCTTTCAGCTGCAGAAAGAGGTCGCTAGGGTGATCATGGGCTAAGCTCAAGAATTTTTTCTGTACTTAGTTGGAATGACCAACTGTCTCTGACGATGCCAGTTCTTTTGCCCACCAGAAAGAGTCGCTTTGTATTAAAGTCCTCTTTTTACCACAAACCCAAACCTGTTAGAAGAACTGAGAGGTAGTGGCTCACTCTGAACCACCATCCAAACTCCCTTTAGGCTCTCATCTGCTTCCTGCTCTGCCTGGAACTGCTCCCTTGATGTTGGAGACATCAGCTCCCTGCTGGGTTGTGTACTTGGGCTTGCTTTCTGGAAGTGGTGCGGGTGATGTGGATGTCTCTGCGGGCTGCGAACTGCTCTCTACTGGTATAGTGGGTTGTGTTGCAGGCTCTGGTGGTGCCTTTTGTGCATATTCAATGGCTGCTGCAGGCTCTGTAGCACCCTCTGCTACTGGTTCTGATCCCTGGCACTGGCTTCCTCACCTTCTGGCTCATGGGCTGGTTCCATCTGGATTCCAGGTACTGGATCCACTGCTGTTGTTGTAGATGCTGGTCTGAGGTCTGGGGTGTCTGGAGATACAGACTGGGCCCCTGTAGAAGCTCAAGAACAGGGTTAGGCATGGAGGCCTGCTTAGCCCTGCTGTGGGTAACCATTTCCACCTTCTTAGCTTGACCATTCCCACCTTCTTAGCTTGTCTCACATGGTTGGCTAAGTCTTCTCTCTACCAGCATAGGAATGAGATAATCATCATAGACTGCAAAAGTCCAAATTCCTGAATAGCCCTTGAGCATAACAGGCCACTTGGCTGTAGGCAGGTCAAAAGAGTCAGCCTCGATGGGTTGAACAGTTACTTGAGCGTCGGGGTTGATGATTTTGAGTGGTGGATCATGGACAACGATTCTCCAGTGTCTTTCCAAGCAATAACCTTCTTCCCACCCACATTCATAGTTTCTCTTTACTCTGGGGGTATTTGAGAGGCATCTGGGCCTTAGGACTTTTGGTGTGATGCTGGTGTAATGAACTGTACTCTGGTGTACTCTTGGGGCAGGTGGCCTTCATGTGCCCCAGCTCATTACATTTAAAACATCACCCAAGTGGCTTGTCACGGGAGTGAGGTAGATTGCTAGAGAATGGGGTTGGGGGTAAGAGGGTGTCTGTGGCTTCCCTTGAGGTGGAGAGGGCTCCTCCCTGTGAGATAGGCCCTTGGATTGTCCCGGGTGGTGGGATGCCATGTCTGGATGCCCCTATTGATACCCCCTTGAATGGCTGTCAGTTTTGTCCCTCTCTATCAACTCCAGCCACCCAGCTTTGATTTTCTTCGCCTCTGTTATGGTTTGGACTTTCCATCTTGGATGTATCTTTGGAGCTCTTTAGGAATTCCCTCTAGCAATGTTCCCTCTAAGCTGCAGTGCAGCACAGCTTGACAGGTGATTAATCAGCCCCACCCAGTCAGTCAGCTCCGGGCTCTGATTAATCACCTGTGATGCTGTGCTGCCACGCAGTTTAGCAGGAACACTGCCCTCTAGGAACTGTTCCATTTGCATCAAGAAAGATAATTTTTCCATAGTCTTAACATTTGTTCCTGATATCCATGCTTCTCAGTAGTATTAACATACTACCTCTGGTAGGTATGTTGGGGCAATACCACATCTGGTCTCCACCTTAGAGCTCTGAAACAGTGATGGGCGTGTTTGATGGTGAGCCCTATCCTAATTCTGGCCTCTTGTTTGAAAAGTTAATAATTATTCATATGTTCCCAGGCATTTCAGCTGTCACTTCTGTTAAGGGTCCATGAAGTTGTGGTCTTAGAGCTCCATCATGTACTGGTCTCTGGGATGTTGTACACAAGACAGACCATTTCGAAATTCACTAGGAAGGCCACTGCATGATCTCCTACCTGGTACACTGGCTACTTCTTGGGTTGGGGAGCATGAGCTGGAGCAGGGTGTTATCAGTGTATTTGAAGTACCCAGCTTCTTAGCATTCTCAAGTTCAACTTCTAACTGCCTCATTTTCACTTCTGACTCCAAACGCTTTTGCTTCTCCCTCTCCTCTGCTTCTACATGCTTCTGCCTCTCCTCTGCTTCTTTGCACCTCATCTGCAGGAAGAACTCCATCTCATCTTCAGTTAGAGGTCTGCCTGCCTTAAGGACACTTTGGGTACATCTAGACTGCAGGTTTTTCCTGGGATACCGCTGCGCCCAGGGAACGCATTTGCTCTTCTGCTTTTTTTTGCAGAAGAGCAAACGTGCTCTTTCAGAAACCCTGTCTTCCTCGTTTTATGAGGAAGAAGGGATCTTCTGAAAGAGAGTGATTTTCTGAAATTTGGCCCAGCGTAGATGGGTCAAATTTCAGAAAAGTCTCTTCTGAAAAAAAATCAGAAAAAGCTGTAGTGTAGACCTACACTCTCTCACTTTGAAGACAGTGGTGGGGGAAGGGCACAGCCACCACCCTCTGTTCCTGCCCCCACAAGGTTACTCCCCTCTGGCCTCACAGGGACAATCTTCTGTCCCTCCTCTTCATTGTACGCATCTTCCCGGAATGTGGATATCTCACCCTGATCTGAGGCTGGTTTCACTTCTGTGAGTTACTTAGGGAAGGCTGGTTGCTCCAGGGCTACTTTGCACAACTACAAATGCATGCACTGGGCTACTTCCTTGCCCTACTCTAGCATCACTATCCAGTTGTCCCAAAAGCTAGAACCCCCTCTCTCCCAAATAACTGTTTGGTTTGGAATCCCTGGCTTTGCAGGTTTAACCTTCTGTGTGTCTTTCTCCCCTCAGACAGCAGAAGGAAAAAAAATTCCCAAACTTCCAAACAAAAAATATAAATAAAAGTGACCTTTTAAAATCCTGAGATCTGTGCTCCTGGTTCAAAATGATCCCACCAGCACTGCCACCATATCAAGGCTGTTCCCCACTCTGGCACTCCGAGTGCAGAAGGTGGGGTCCCGCAAGAGACCTTAAATACCTTGCCTCTATAGGCTTCTGCTTAAAAAACTCTCCAAGGTCACAGATTCCCTGGCCTTGGGAGATAGGCTATCACCATCAAGTGAAATCCCCCTTCTTCTTGGA
This sequence comes from Pelodiscus sinensis, assembly GCF_052426305.1. NCBI lineage: Eukaryota > Metazoa > Chordata > Testudines > Trionychidae > Pelodiscus > Pelodiscus sinensis. Next base: position 52,386,390 of record NC_143053.1, read on the forward strand.
CCCAGGAAGAAAGCACTTTACAGGATCACATTTTATATAGGACCCCCAGGCTCATTCAAGATCAGATAAATCACACTGAACTCAGTGGAATGATTCTCATTGACTTCAGTTGCTTAAGATGAGGCCTTGGTGCACATACTGGAAAGTGAATAAGACTAGGTTGTGCACTGAATTGATCTGATGCACAAAATGTTCTTGCCTCACTCACTGTGCTTGTATTATGGTGGCCCATGAATGAGGCTATTGCATGTAGCAGTCCTGTCTTAACCACTGCAGTATTGGGATGATATCTAGTGAATGAGTCAGCTGTATGCAGGAAAAGAAAGGATGGCTTTGTGCTTAAAACATTTGCTTGGGACACTGGAAATCTGGGTTTTGTTTCTGCCTTTTCCTGTCTTTATGTACAAAGTTCATATTTAATCTTTTGATATCTCAGTTTCCCATCTGCAAAATGATAATGTAAAATGATGATACTTTCTGAACTTACAGGAATGTTTTGAAGATAAATCCATTAATAATAAGAATTCAGATCCACAGAAATGGATATCACAGGAAAGGGAAAAATCCTTATTTGAGGAGGATTTTGGTGGTGTCTAGATAATGATCCATTCAAGCTCACATTTAATCAGGAATCTCAAATGACATATAGAACATCTACTTTATTCTCTGAGGACCATCCTTTACACTGAATTGAGGAGACATGCTTTTTGTTTAAAAGGTTGTATGTGATCATGTAAAGGAAAAGGCAGTATTCTATGACCTCCTGAGGTCTCTTCCAACCCTATGATTCTATGATTCTAATGCATATGCCACAGGAGCAGCGTTAAGGTTAATCTGGCTGCCTTAATTTGGTCATATCCTGTCATTTTTTGTGAATGCTTCAGTTTACTATCTTAATATTCCTTTAATGTAGTTTTTTCTGTGTATAATGTTTTAACTTATGATATAAATATTTGGTACAATCTAGTTTGGGAACCTTAATGTATGGGGGATGAGCTTTATAAATAAAATAATTATAATTAATAATAAATGCCATTTCATAGGACTAGAAATTGGATCAAGTTAGAGTACAGTATCTCAAATGTAACACTTCATCAAAACCACCACAGTTGGAGAGCTCTTTCGAAATTGGAAAGAAATGTATTGCTCATTCTTAATAATTAAATACCTGGTATATTTTTTCATATCTTTGCCAAATCTCAAGCCCTTTTATATTCAGCATAATTGAAATCAGAAAGTTGTAGAATTATACAGCGATGAGTGTCTTAATAATTCAACTTGTCATGGCAATATATAATTATGATTTCCTCTGGGAATGGTGGGAATGAATCCCTGTTCTCACAGAATTTTAGGCAATGTTCAATGAGGAGAATATTTCAGATAAGTTCTATTGAGTTTCTGTAAGTTAATTGAAAACAAAACTACACATTTCCCAGGAAAAAAAAGTCTAGATTTGAGGAGTTGTTTCAGAAGTAACATAAGAGAAATTGATTTGTTTATGATTTGCTTTTGATTTTAGGTGGCCAAAAATAACCAAATCTCATTTTGTTGTAAAATGAGATTTTTTTTAATATACAGCAGGTATTCTATTCCATTAAATCCCTAGGCATTGTGCACAAATGACAGCAAAGGTGTGGCTATTGGTCCATTTCCAGGCAAATCGTGTACTGGCTAATATTCACTCAACTTATATAAACCCTTTAAAGCTAGGATGCAGAATGTGAAATGTTCCATCAAAATACATATAGAATATTCTCTTAATGACTTCAACTGTCATTACATCAGAATTATCAGAATTTGCAACAGGAGGGAATTGTCTAAAATACATACATTTCTTACAGGAAACTGCAGGGAAATAGAAGCTAAAACACAATGAAAACCTGTGGTTTTTTTTTTAAAGAAGAAACATCTTTTAATTCATTCTATGTCCATTTTCTGTGGATGTATTTCATTTTAACCAAATTAACTTCTACATGTTGTTGCAAGGAAATAATGTTATTGAAATCCAGGCAGTTCTTCCTTATCAGTCAATAGCTGTCCCTGTTGCAGTATTTTAATTTTGGGGAAAAAAATATAAGAGCAATACATTTTCATTGACAACCATGCAGCAAACAGCTCTCATTTTATAATAAGTTGTTTAAGGTGCTTTTATTCATAGCTTTTTTCCCTCACATTTTATATAACTGAATTTCTAGATTCACCATTTTACATTGTTTAAAGAGGAACACTGCCAGTATGTTTATAATTTAAAAACTCATTATTTTTGCAGGTTTCTTGTCTTTTCAGCACTGTGCCTTGTTTGTTGTATTCCTTTTGTCCTGCCAGCAGGAATTCTATTGTAATCAGATTCGTGTGTTCAGTATTCCTGCTGTTTGTCCACTTGAATTGCCATTATTATGGTGGCTCCTCCACTATGAGAATTGCTAAGTAAGACAGGACTCCTGCTAGATACTGTGTATCTTATTATTTGAATGAAAATTTTATAATGTGTAATAATGTCTGGTTTATAAAGTCTTCTATAGACCCATAAAAAGGCTTCAGAACTGATTCTAGTTACTTTTAAACATAAGAACAAAAAGGAATTATTCAAATTGTTCGTGAACAATTACATCTATATTAGCTAATTACTTCATCTTGCTGGTATGGAAATAGTTTTCAGAGGAAATGCTCCTGATTATTTGTGGTCTTTCTAGCTGTCATTCAGATGGTTTGTGCATTAACATCAATGCATTTGGTTTTTCTAATTTTCTTCCGACAAATTAACTCCCACAGGAAGTCATTTCATTAGGATAGGTAGTATTCCTGATTATGGATGTCACTGAGATGGCAGACTTTACATAATTTCCACTTAAGTCAGTGCTGGCTGGATCTGAAATTCAGTGAATTATCAAGAAGTAGGACTTCAAACACCATGTTACATTTCAATGAAAAGGAAATGGATTAGTCTAGAGAGGGACTAGAGCTCAGGCTTTCAGACACAGGTCTAAACTTCCCCAAAGTTCAGAATATGGTCAGGTTGGGGTTTGGCTGAGCCCAATATGGAGACAGGGACCACATATATATGTTGGATCTAGATCCAAATTCCCTTCAAGTTTTGGTATTTTTAAGTTAACATGCTTTTCTCATCTCTGTTGTATGCACAATCTCCTGTCTGGGGCTAATGCTAAAATACATATAAAGAATAACATTGGGAATGCAGAGTATTATTTGTGTCTGTGGAATTACAAAATGTCTGAATATTGCTTATTGGAAAAAGAAATTAATTTGATTCATTTCAACTAATTTGAATAAAAATGTTTTCATTTCAAAGTTTGAAGTAACAATTGGAGGGAAAAGTATGTTGAGATAATGGCTCGCTCATCAAAGAGAGGTTTTCCCGTAAGTGCAGCTTCCTGGATCTGAAAAGTAGAATTAGGGCTGCAGAATCAGAGATAGCAATCAGGAACCAACTTGTTTCTTTTTTTTTCCTGAGTGGTTTGGTGGAGAAGTCATGAGGCCATAATTAAGGCTGATTCAGACTTTTCAATTTCTCAAGACAATATATTTTTATGTGCTAATCTTTTGAGGATGATAAAGCCCAAACATAAGCATAAGTTTTGAAGGTATTCTAATTTGGTAGATATTATAGTATAAAGCTTATTTTTGTTTTGTGAAATATTTGTATAAAAACAAGTCAGAATATTAATTCCAGTCTTCATTTCTTAAAAACGTTTTTGGTAAACATGTCCTAGGGAAGGTGAGCCAAATAATATCAATACTTCTAATATTCTTCAACAAAATGTTCTATGGATAGATCAGGGGAGGGCAATAATTTTTGATGGGGGCCATCCCAAGATTTTTGCTAACTGGTCAAGGGTCACACTTCTCTGTGGAGAAGGTGTGGGGATTGTTAAGGAGGTTGGGTGCAGAAGGGAGCTCGGGATAGGGGACATGGGTGCAGGAGAGGAGTCAGGGTCTGAGAGAGAGAGTTTGGGTAAAGAAGGAGATTGTTGCCTGAGGCAGGGATGCAGGAGTGATTTTTGACTTTGTGGAGGTGTAACCAGTGATGCAGGTCTGTGAGGGAATTGTGACCTGGGGCAGGATGTGTGTGCAGAGGATTTAGGTGGTGACCTAGAGCACGAGGGGGTGGTGAGCTGGGGTAGGGAGTTGAGAAGTTGGAGGGGATGAGGTGCATGAGACAGGAGCTGGGATGCTGGAGGCAGGCTCTGGCTGGGAGTCACTTACCTTAGGTGGTTCCCAGCCAGCTGCCCAACAGGGTTCCAAGGCAGGATCCCTCCTGCAGCAGCTCCAGCCACATTGGTTCCCTCTATGTGCTGCTCAGGGCCGTGAGTCCCTTGGGAACTAGAGACTTCACGCATGTTTCCCTGCTCCCCGGCCAATCATCACAGTGGGAGTGAGGCATGGGGTTGGGGGAGCCCACAAAGGGTACATCTAGACTATAAGGTTTTTTTGGAAAAATAGCCATTTTTCCAAAAAAACTTCACTTACATCCACACTGCTATTGCGTTCTTTCAAAAGAAAATCGAAAGAACGCCGGGTTTTTTCCAACAATGGTAAACCTCATTCTATGAGGAAGAACGCCTTTTCCAAAAGAGCTCTTTTGGAAAAAGGCATGCATGGATGTAGAAGAGGGAGGTCTTTTGAAAGAAGAGGCCTCCAGGAAAAAGCACAGGTGCCCTGGTGGCTACTCCATCCATAGTAATCACAGCTTAAATGCGAGATAGTGTCCATTCAGTGTGGATGCTCTCTTTTGAAAAAGCAGATCGCTTTTTCACTGCACTTTTGCTGCATGGATGCTGTCTTTCAAAAGAAGTTTTTTTCGGAAGATATCTTCCAAAAAAGCTTCTTTTGAAAGAAACTTGCAGTCTAGATGTACCCAGATTCTTCCTCCCAACCAAGGTCTGGAGCACTTAGAGTGAACCTCCAGCTGTTTTGAACAGCTGGTGGCTACCTCTGTGAGCCATGTGCCTCTGGTGGAGGAGAACTGCCAGCCATTTTGAACAGCCTCAGGGTCTCAGCAGGGCAGGGTTGGATCAAATAGTTTGGTGGGCTGGGTTCGGCTTGCGGATCAAATAGCTTGGTGGGCTTGATTCAGCCTGCGGATCAAATAGCTTGGTGGGCTGGATTTGGCCTGCTCAGTCCTGGCCTAGAGGGAACTACTAGCCATTTTGAACAGCTGGCAGCTCGGTCTATGTGCCGCATGCCCCTAGTGGAGGGAAGCTGCCATCCATTTTGAACAGCCTCAGGGTCTTGGCAGGCGGGTCATAGATCAGATCAAATAGCTTTGCGGAGCCATATCTTGCCCAGCCCTGGGATAGATGGTCCTGAGTCATAGGCTCATGAAGTTGTGTTTGTATATTGAAACTATACTTTTTTTAAATTTTTGGTTTGATGTTTTAAACTTTTCAGAGAAGTTAGCTGTGAAAGTCTCCAGGCATTTCATACCAGTAATTGCACATCGAATTTGAACTCACTTATGCCAGTAATTATGCACACAAATGTGTCCTAGGAGCAGTTACACATTTTTATGTACAACTCTCCAGTAATTAGGTATATAATTTAGACATACATATTACACACATCAGGTGACCAGTTGCACAGAAATACTGCAGCTGGACCAATATGACTCTTCAATTGTTTGGTTGCTTGGGTCTAAACTCTACCTGGGCTCTCTATCCGCCTATTATTAATAGCATGATGTGTGCTGTAGAATGTTAATGTAAAATACATAGTATACTCTCTAAAATCACATGTATAAGCATCTCACGATTACATTTATTGATATAGTTTTAACAGAGGCTATTGCTTCTCTAATACTTTTATACCTGGCTGCAACATCTGACTTAGCAAATGGGGATTCAAGGCCCGAAGCATGTGTATAATCTGTGCCTGTCCCTTTGGTAATTTACTTTCGGTAGCGCCATTTGCCTACATGAATGACAGTTAAAATTGTGAAAATGTATTACTCGGAAGATTGTGCCCTTTCATATGTTGCCAGTATATTTGCTAAAATGGTCTGGGGATTTGTATATATTCTGCGTCAGAACAATTGCTCACTGTTTTGCTGTTGTTGCTCTCTTTGAAATTCAGTCAACAGTCTGTGATACCCAAACAACAAAAATGTGCACTCATCTCCAGGCCATTAAAATCTTACAGCTGTGTTTACTTTCAGCACAAAGAATGAGTAAAAGGCTTTCAGACACACAGCACTTAAAACAAAAACTGAAAAGGAACAGGGGAACTGCAGTGCATGGATTAGACACTGCAGTGGTCATGGTGCTTTCTTCACAATAGTAATATCTTATCTAATTTTAGCTCCTCTTTTCATCCAGATCTGAAACAGAGATTCCAGTACTTCCATGCATAATGGTTGGGACCCATGGGTACACTTCAGCAATCTAATCATTCCAGGTAATTTGCTATATGGATGATTGCATTAAGGCTCTGTGGTCTAGAGACTTCAGTTCATTTCAGTCCCTGCTTGTACTTACAACTGAAGTGGAATGAAATTCATACTTTAATCTTAGACTTTTGTCCACATAAACTGTTTCCCCACACATGCAGTTCACAGGAAAATCACATACATTTGTTGTCTTGGAGTCAGGCTATGTCTACACTGCAGAGATTTTCCGGGATACCGGAGGTATTCTGGAAAAATTCTGCTGCATCCAAGGAATGCATCTGCTTTTCTGAAAGAAAAAAAAATCGGAAAAGCAGATGCGTTTTTGGCACCCCTATAAACCTCATTCTACAAGGAAGAAGGGATGTTCCAAAAAATAGTGTAGATGAACTAAATGTCAAGAAAGCCTTTTTCAGAAGAAAAGTGGAAAAAGATATGCAAATTGCAATTTGCAATTTGCGTATCTTTTTCCAACTTTTCTTTGTAGTGTAGACATAGCCTCACTCTTGCTGTAGAAAAAAGGCACTAGAATCCAAATTATTGGTAAGAGGTCCAGAAACCTGTCTAGACTGATTTACTTTTTTGAGTAAATGCCTCCACCCTGAGAGCATGTCTACACTAGGAAATACACATGTCTACACTAGTATATTTTGAAATAACTCCTGAAATAACTATTTTGAAATAAATATATTCCCCAAGAAAAGCAGTAGTACAGATTTTGAAATAACCAGCCGGTTATTTTGAAATAACGGACTTGATAGTGTGGACACTCTGCTTATTTTTTCGAAATAAGGGGGATTATTTTGAAATAACCCCCTAGTGTAGACCAAGGCTGAAAGAGTATTTTCTGCAAATACATATATGATCTTAGTTTCTAAACTCTGCTGGTTGTTGCATCTGCAGCCATAGATGCCCCATTTAACACATCAACTATTTTCTGTTTGAAGAAATTCTATGTGCGTTATTTAATACCCTACCTTCTCTCAAAGAAAACCAACCACGTTTACTCCAATGAGTGGTTTAAAGGGCAACCCCCCATTTCTCACTATATAACAGAAAGTCTCATTCACTGTTAATTTACTGAAAAAATGCCAACATTCTCAATGAATATTTATTTGAAAAATTAAAACAAAACAAAATCAACTCTATTCCTTTCATTTAAAGATTCTCATTTAAAGATTGGAGGTACAGGTACTGCATCTGGAGGTGCCGGTACTGTGTACTGGGCAGTATTGTCAAAAAAAAAAAAAAGCTCTGTTAGTAACCATATTTAAGCTATCCCTACATTTAATAGAAACACAGCTGGTGTTGGATCACAAATTAAGCTGATTACAATGAGCAAAATACCATTCCATCTGCTGAATATCTAACAAATCTAGCAAAGCAGGAACAAACTATATTTACAGACACACCCAAGCATAATTCTTTACCCATTCCAGCTAGGTTTAATGAAATTTAAGCATTCCTTCAGATCCTGCTTGCACACTGAAGACAAATGAGGTGATTTTAATTCACATTCTTACTTCTGGTCTTTTTCCTAATACAATCACCTAATCCTTTTCTCTCTCTGCCACAGCCACTTAGAGAAAGAAAAAAAGCAAATCTGGTTCAACAGATTAAGCTAGAGGATGAGTAAGATTTGGAGAATTTTCAGAACATCTCTCTTCTATTCATAGAAAAATCTTTTGTTATTTGCAAACTTTTGGGTTAGTTTAATAATTTTTCCTGTGAAACGTTATCATTTTTTGTCTTTTGGTTATTTCATTTTTCCATTATTCATTATTCCATCACTGTATACTATGATTCCTATTACTTGATTTCTGCTTATTCCTAAACTTATTTTGTTTAACTTGAAATGAATTTCAGACTGCTTGTCATATTTGTTCATGAATATTCATGCAAGCAAAATGCCAATTATTTATGAATATGTTTACCTGAAATTGCCATAATGCTTCAGCAGTATTTATAAATTTTATATACTTCATGTCAAAAATGCTACAGAGACACTCTGGAATTTGCAGGATCTCCCAGTAGGAATGTTGATTTCAGGTGATTGCATCATGATGTTTTAGATGTTTGAGATTTACATGAGCTGCTTTTTTTCAGAATGATATTACTTGGGATTTATTAGTGTCTGAGAATGAGCTTCTAAATTTATCAAGGAGGTTATTGAGTCTGTCACTCAATTCACCACTGTATCTGGCCCAGCACAAATGGCACACTTTGACAGTATTTGAATGACACCATGTTGTGTGGCTGCTGCTACCACCTCACATTTCGTTCTACACTAACTCCTGCTGTTCTGGCCATATTATTGGGAGCTTTGCATCAGTCCATCAGGAGAAAATTTGTTCCTCTTGGTTTCTGAGGACAGGACAAGGAGTAATGGGCTTAAAGTGCAGCAGGGGAGGTTTAGATTGGACATTAGAAAAATATTCCTAACTGTCAGGGTGGTCAAATATTGGAATAAATTGCCAAGGGAGGTGGTGGAATCTCCCTCTTTGGAGATATTTAAGAACAGGTTAGATAGACATCTGTCAGGGATGGTGTAGGTGGAGCTTGGTCCTGCCTTGAGGGCGGGGGGCTGGACTCGATGACCTCTTGAGGTCCCTTCCAGTTCTATTATTCTATGATTCTATGATTCATCTAAAGGCACCTTCTTTATCAAGTGCCATCCTTCTTTAATCACATGGGCTATGTCTACACTATAGTCTTCTTGCACAAGAAACTTTTTGCAGAAGAGATCTTCTGCAAAAACATCTTGTGCAAGAGCATGTCCACACTGTGAAAGCACATTGAAAAAGCGATGCACTTTTGTGAAAGATAGCATGCAGACTGCATGGATGCTCTCTCAAAAGGAAACTCTGATTGCTATTTGCAGAATGGCCACCAGCGCACCTGGGCTTTTTTTGATTGCCTCTTTTTGAGGAAAAAAAACCCTGTTCCCCGTCCACACACAGCTTTTTGCACAAGTGCTTTTGTGCAAGAAGGAGTTATTCTTCAAAGAAAGAGGAATACCTACACCGGAAAAACCCCTCCGTTCTTTTGTTTTACTTGCAAAAACGCACTTAAGATGTAGATGCTCCACAAGTGTTTGCGCAAAAACGGCCATTTTTGTGCAAAAACTCTGTAGTGTAGACCTAGCCATAGGATGGTCTTCTGGAAATGCTACCTGGTCAGGAAAAGACTTTTGTCTAGAAACCTCATGCCACCAAATCCAGTGCAGAAGGGTAAAATTTAATTACTTGTTAGCCCTTGAAACAAGCTGATGACTTCCCCTTAATCCTTTTGAGTGGTGTCTGAACTGTGGTTGAAAATGAGAACCGCCACTATAGGGCCGCAGAAATGATTGTGTACCTGGCCTGCTATTTAGACAAATGCCTTCTCTAACTCGATAGGCTGCTGTCTGCCATTATGAGAAATCAGCTTGGAAACTGGACACAGCGCTAATTATTTATGACTGAAATATGCGGGTTGCCCCATTTATTGTCATCAGCCTACCCAGTCTGAGGTTTTGGTTAACTCTTTTTTTTTTTTTTTTTTTTTTTTTAAAGTTCCTCACCAAACAAATGTAAATCCAAGTAGAAAACTATGTGCCATAAGAGTGGTTTCATTTAACTGCCAATAAGGCCAATGTAGTAAAAGGAATTAATGAGGGGTACTATGGAAGCTTTCCCATATGGCAGGGGTGGGGAACCTCAGGCCTGAGTGCTGGATGTGGCCCCTGGCTTGCCTGGATCCAGCCCCTGAGGATCATGGACCCCCTGGCATTGAGAAGCCTACGCTGGTGCTCTAGCCTCCGTGCTTCCCCAGTGCAGGGCTGGAGAACACAAAATCTACTATTTTGGGCCCCCTAGGTTTTGGTGTGTAAGGGAAATATGGTAGCATCCTTCTTCTTAGCGGGGACCATGTCAGTGAGAAGTGGGGTTTTTTTTTTTTTTTTTGCTTCTCACTTGTGTGTGGCCTCTGACTGATTATTCTGTGGATCAGCAGCCCCCGACCCAAGAAAGAATCCGCACCCCTGCCATATGGATATTTTTCACACTTTTAGTCTTGTTCGTGGTACTTTCTCAAAATGTTGATGCTGTGAAAAAATACACATTAGCAAAGGCATCATCTCCATCAATGGATACTTCCACTACTTTCTCAAAGTAGATAGCCAAATACAAGTAGTTGAATGGTGATTATAACACCAGAGGCTAATGTTGAGTGAAGAGAAGCTCCACATTAGATGGCATAGGATACACGGATGTACTAGGTTGCTACCACTGGTGTGCTAGTGAGAACTGACTTCAGTGACAGCAAAGCAGTCAGAGTAGTGCATATATAACTCACTCATCAGTTTGCTCAGTGTCCCCTTTATGTATGATCTATAGAGAATCAGTCTGTGACAGATCCCAGTTCCAAAGCCTGGCTGTTTAGTTCAAACTGTAGGAACTCAAGCTTTACCTTCTACAAATGTCTGGTCCAATTCCCTACTGTAGGCCAAGATAGTGTAGTAACATATATGTACAGTCATTCACTGAGTCAGTAGGGAGGACCAAATTCTGCTCTCAGGCACATATGGAAAACTTAAGGACAAAATTTGACTCATAGTCTACAACAAAACAGGATATTTCAGTGTCAGTCTCAGGATATTAGATATAAAAGGTAGATGAGGGACCAATAAGAGTACATAATTAGCCCTGTATATTCTTATTACTTCACTCCCCTTGTCTCACAAAATATAAAGTAAGACTTACTAAAATCTTTCCAGCTAGGCCGAATAACATGCTGACTAGACAGACCAGTGCATGGACATTGAACATCCACTGCTGCTTATGTCTTGGTGCTGAATTTGTGCCTCTATCTCATGATAGAGCAACTTGCTCTCATGTCTCTGTTGCTCTCCAGTTCTGTAGCTAATCAAGAATAAAACAAATTCTTAAGTTTTAAGTTTACTGGTTAGGATATAACTAGTAAAATTAGCAGGATTAGAGTTGGCCAATCACAATGGGAAGTGTGCACTCTAGTCTCCCTAAGGGGTGAGAAAATTGGGGAAATTGCATCTTTGTACCAGGTTTCCTCTGAGGCTATGCACTCCACAACTTCCACTGCAGGGCCATGAGCATTAAACACAGATTAGCCCAGTAGAATTAACAGGATCAGTGTGAAAACAGTAGGAAAGTATGAGTTTGTTTCTGTGAATTGCAACAAACTGAGCAAAAATAAATGGTCATGTCAGTATTTAAAGGGGGGAAATTAATTGTCTAACCCACAGAGCTCTAAAACTGTAGCTCTTTAAGAAAAGAGTATCGGGCTTGAGTAATTTCAATGAGGGTCTTTGCTATTACCACAAGGACATATTTTTATTACTTCTAAGTCTGTGCTATGAATAGTTCTCTTCATGAGTGTGCTTAGGTTTATTTCTACAGGGAAATGGTACATATTTTGTTTGAACAAGATGTACCTCCATGTAAGGGGAGAGAACAATAAGACAATGTTGAAAAGCAAAAACAAAATGCAAAGTTTGCCTCACATTTCCATATTGAGGAAACCAACCACAATGTATTCTGGGACGGTGCCAGCCAGTTTTGAAGACCAAAGGGAAAAATAAGGAAAACTGTTCTTTTAAACGATCTATTCTGCTAATTAGCCCCAACAACCAACTTTGGCTGTCTGATATCTATCAACTGAACTGGCTTTAGCAAAAGTTGCATGGATGAAAATGATGACAGAATTAAGTCCTGCATATTTAAGGAATTTTTTTCCTTTCTTTTTTCAAGTAATTTGATTTCCAAATGCAAGGTCTAGGTTGGTTAAAGTCTAAAAATAGCAATTGATCCAAAGACAGGCAACACTTTCTGTATGTGCAGTAACATGTTCGCAATGTTTTAAGTTTACCACCCAGCTACCGAAGCTTGAAACTTCAGTTTTGAGTGTCTTGGGCCAAATTTTCACCAGTGTAATGTCATTGATTCCAAAAATGTAAATGAGAGGAGAACTTTAACATTTGTTCCCTACAAATCACGTTTTAGAGTTTTGGTTTTTTTGTGTTTTTTTTTTTAAACACAGGCCTGAAAAGTCCAATATGACTGAGAGATTGCAGATATCCACAGCATTATTTTACTTTCCCATAAGCAAACTGCTTGGGATACTATCTAAGCCCTGGTCTCCCCTAGGAATGTATTCCAAAACTACCCAAGTTTAAATTTATAAGCAGTGAGTCCACACTATCAAGCCCGTTATTTCAAAATAACGGGCTGCAGAATTCGAACTCTGTACTCCGGCTTTTCACGAGGAATAATGCTAATTCTGAAATAGTAATTTTGAAGTAACAGTAATATGTTCTTAAGTCGAATTTAGTAATTTCAAAATAGTTTCCTAGTGTAGACGTGTTTGGCTGGACTATCATATGCTTATGCTTTCTGTGGATTCCTTAATTTGTAGTGAAAGATATGCCAGGACTCAAGCAAAACAAAATGGCATACGGTGTGACTTCTCACACACTGAACATGAACTATCATGCCTTTCTGTGCTGCTACTACCTTCAGAAATGGATGTCTAGCCAACAGTCACTGGTTTTCTGGTCACTCAGCTCTGAAATCAGTGTCACCTCTAGCATTAGCTCTGCTGCTAGCTGGGAGCCCATATGTGTTGGGTCTGTGAACTGCAAACCCTGAAGGTCCTGAGGTTCAGAGTCAGCACATATTAAGCACCAGAGATTCCTGAAATTCAGAGCTTTGGAACTGCTTTACTTCATATTGAATCCAAGTGATCCCACTCAAGGACAACCACAGAGCCAGATCGGGGCTAAGTCTAGACTGCAAGCCTCTTTCGAAAGAGGCTTTTTCGAAAGATACTTTAGAAAAAGCCTCTTTCGAAAAAGAACGTCTAGACTACAACCAGTACTTTCGAAAAAGCAAGCCGCTTTTTCGAAGAGATCACCCAGGCAGTCTGGATGCTCTCTTTCGAAAAAGCACAGTTTGCATTAAATAGTGCCTTTTTTCAAAAGAGCACACTAGAAAAAAGGCATTATTCCTCATAAAAAGAGGTTTACCATGATCAAAAAGACTGCTGCGTTCTTTTGATTTACTTTTGAAAGAATGCAGCAGTAGTCTAGATGCAGGGGGAGCTTTTTCCAAAAAAAGGCAATTTTTTTTTCGAAAAAACCCTAAAGTCTAGACACACCCGTTAAAAGATAAACTGTCATGCAGACTTAATATTTTTTTCTACCTGATCTTTCTTCTCTTCTGTTCTTTCATTCACACTTCCCACTTACTTAAAAATAAATCAAACAAGAGATGGGGCAGAATAAATAATACAGAATTGAACACCCTAATTTTTGAGGGGTATAGGAAGGGAGTTTGGATCCAGATCTGACATCCAGCCCTATAATAGTGAATTAACTTCCTAGATTTCAGGGAAATGTTGATACCTAACCAGGATTGTACTTTGAAATACAGGTCCATCTCTACTTTATAATATTTCAGGATCATACCTTGCCATTTAGTAAGTCCTTAAAATAAGTGGGATTTGTGTATGTTCAATAGTACAATATGGCCCTTGGAAATTTGAAAATAATGTCACCCCTTCCTATTCTTGTAGATCTTGTCTTTTATTTGGCAAACAAATACTCCAAGTGAAATACACATGGATTACTTTTCTTTTTGTTTTAAATTGCAAGAGAAAATACAAAACCTGAGGCCAAATTCTGTCTTCATTTACCACCATATCAAATGCCATTTATTTGAATGGGCGACTATAATGTGCCAAATTCTGCTTTCTCCTTCTCCTGACATCTTTGAGATATTATACATTAATCACTTTCCAAACTGGACTGGTGGTCCTGGTTATATAATGATAATATCATCTGTACATCTGGCACCATGGCTTGTTCATGTCTCGAGATCAGAGCTGTTGTATGTTTCTGTACTAGGGAACAGAGGTTTAGGTTTTTAATGCACATATTATGCTTACCATGATGTGTATGAAATAGGATCTTGTAACTGAACCGTTTTAGCTGTGCTGAACTTCTTTCCTTTTAATTGAAGCAAAGCAAAAGGTTTTTTTCTTAAAAAGTCCCTGATTTATTTTTTTAAAGACTATGACCTTGCAGTGGATGTTGTTACTTCCTAAACAATTAAATACTCCTTTAAGAGAGAAGAGGTCTCTGAGCTAACTTCTGAACCAACATCAGGAAATATGATCACTGTTAGTTTTGGATTTCTTGTGAGATCTCGAAACATCTAACCTAGGTGTGTGAATGCTTGCAAACAAACGTATCCATTCTCTTAACAGTGGTGATTTTTGTTTTTATCCTATTTAAAAACTGGAAAATGTCTTTAGACATTCCACAGATCTTTACAGTCACCGGGACAGGTTTCATTTTTTGCATTTCTTTGTGAGAAGTTATACCCAACACTGATTCTCCTTTGTCTTTGCATTTATTAGTTTCAGATTAGTAAAGACATGTAGTCATTGCTGTGTAGAGCATGACAATCCCTTACAGATTTAGGAGCCTACATCTCATTTTCAATAGATGATTTAGGCACTTAGTTGATTTTTTCTAGTGATTTGACTGACTACAATTAAACGTCTCAAGCAACATGACTTACTGCTTCTTTCAAAATGTGATTCTCAATTTCAAGGTGTTCTGCAGAGTTTCAGTCTAATTTTCCTTTTTCTTGATTTTGTTCCATTAGGTATCCCATGTATTACAATAGATTTTTCCCTTTCCCAATTGCTCATAATATCCTACAATTATTCATAGATTGCTGATTGTTTCCCCATCTTTTTCTATTATTGTGTGTGTATATATAACCCACGCAAAACTACACTAAAATAACACTGTATTTGCAAAGTCAAGCACTCAGAATTTAGAACAACCGAGAATTAAGATTTCCCATGAAAACTGATTCCCACCTCCTTTTCCAAAACTTTGCATTTATTATTAAACAATGGTTAATTACATGATTACATATTATTTTTCCCAGAGCACTCACTTGGCAAGCAGTTATTTAGTATTTTGTTTTCTCATTGTTCAGCTTGTAGTCCCATTGCTCACTGTCTTCCCAGTATTCAAATGCTGCTGTGAACACAGAATTAATAATTTCCTCATGGGCTTTTCCATGGTGATCATCACTATAGCACTTGGTGTTTCATAAAAATTTATGAATTAATTAATTTTCACAACAGTGCCTCTGTGAGATGAATGGATGTTATCCACAGTAGACAGAGGGGGAACTGAGATGGAGAGATTATG
This sequence comes from Pelodiscus sinensis, assembly GCF_052426305.1. Lineage (NCBI taxonomy): Eukaryota > Metazoa > Chordata > Testudines > Trionychidae > Pelodiscus > Pelodiscus sinensis. Next base: position 52,402,034 of record NC_143053.1, read on the forward strand.
GTCAAAAGTATTCTCTAATTCAGGATGCTTTGAATTTTACTTTTCAGACTCTGTAGCACTGTATAGCACCTTTCATATATAGATCCCAGACTTTTAGTTGCAGTTCAGTGCTCATCATTTCTGCAAATCAGATCCTAGAGTCTCAATTTAGGCACCTGGAAAATGATGAACACATAAATAGAGATCACCTGTGAAAAATTTGATTTAAATTAGTTGCTCGGCATCACATAGGATTGTGTGACTGAGGCAGGGTAGAATCTAGTTCTCCTGGGCAGCATTCAGCTACCTTAACCATGAGACCCTCCTTTTTCATTCTACATCCCTCTGTCTCATTTACTACTTAGCTTCCAACTTCTCTAGTAAAAGGCCTGTCATGGATTTCTGGTCAACAACACTTGTTTCACAAAAGCATATTCTGTTTCTGTAGGTGCTCCCAGTTCCAAAAAGCATCATTTTGTTAATGGCAGCAGTACCTTATTGTATCATCAAGATGACTTGGCACTACTTCATACAGAAGTAGAACTAGGCAATGTTCCATTGGCACGAACCGCATCACCCTTAGAGTCCAGTAATTATAACTTCACTGACTCTCAGTAGGCCTTGTGTCGACTTTCCTTATTCTATCAATTTATTCACTGCCAGCAGCACACAGATTGTAGAAGCAGTGGGCCAAATTAATCTCTGGTGACTCATCTCATTAATGTCAGTGGCTACCCCAGGGGAAAATTTGGCAGAATTTGCTGGCTGGGAACAACACAAGAAGCAGGACTGCTGGCACTAGATGGGCTTAGGAGCTATGTAAAATTGATCTATTTTATATGGGCATATTGTAGAGAACTTAATTTACTCTGGGAAGTGAGGCAGATTTTTCTCTGGGCATCCAAAGGAAACCATCCAATCCCAACAGGAAAATGGAGATAACTTCATGGTGAGCAGTTCCATTTTTTATCCTTTCTAAAACCACTCGAATTCTTAAACAAATAAATACTGTGTGTATGGAATGTGTGTTAAGTGTTCTGTTGCTTCTTAATCTAGAAACAACTTTCTACATGAGCTAATGACTCACTTTTCTGTGGTAATCAAAGCCTTTAATAAGCTTTCATCCTTTAAAGCAGTTCACCTAAACATAATAAAAACACTGAATACTTTTTTCCAGCATAGAATTGCCTATTTATTTTCTGTCAGTTATAATAGAATTCCCATGATATTTCACATTCTGTCATTGTGTTCTCTAACATACACTTACATATTTTTTCATATAGGTGACATTTTAACATTGCATTTCATTTAGAAAAGGCTACAGTATTAAGAAATAATTTAATGGAATCATTTTTCCTATATAATAAAAATCCAGATACTAGTCTGGAATGAGTTTTTCCAGCAGTGTTAAAGATAATAATAGTTAGCTTCCTAGCTGCTGTTGCCTAGGTTTTGACCTTTTCCATTGGTTGTTATTTTGCTCTGTGAATAGGCTTGAGGTAGTCTCTGATGTAATAAGTTTGTGAGGCCCCAATCCAGGAAAGAACATAAAAAAGTGAAAGTAAAACATGCAATTAGCCCCATTGATTCACTTGCTTAAAGTTATATGTGCTTAAGGGTGCATCTACAGAGCACCCTTACCACGAAATAAGAAAACTGCATAGCTTATTTTGAGGTAATTTTGAAATAAAGTGCTATTCCGAGAAGTCGCTTAAACCTCAGGAAACAAAGGTACAAGGATGCCGGAATAGGGTGCCCATTGTTTCGAAATATATTTTCAAATATATATTTTGAAATAATGAGCACACTTAAAGATGTGGAATTGCTATTTCGGTATCCCGAAATAGCCCTGCTGTCTAGACGTAGCTTTACTGGATCATGGTTTATATCTTAACTAACTTGATCATTAAATCCCAGATTGTGAGAAATTATTTTTGACAGGAAGGTTTTTGTAGTTACATATTTAAAGGCTGAAAAGCCCATCTAAGTATTTTAATCCACTCCTCTGCCAGCACAGGATTATTGTCTACAACACGTGGCCTGATGCTTTGTTTTATCCAGTTTTAAAAGTCTACAGCAATGGAGTTTAGACCATGACTATTATAAAACTATACTGAAATCTTGGTGTTTTCACCATTATCCATTCATAAATGTGTCGACCATTAAAGGTACAGCATTATCATTTAGCCAGTGGACTGATGACAATATGTAGGACATACCTTTTTTTCTCTAGCTGGTGATTGACATAATCTGTACCAAATATACTGCGCTAACGATCATGTTCTTCACATCTTTGTCCATGTCAGTCCTGTTTGTGGTCTTGTGCATCATATATCTTGTGTCCGGTGGGGCCATGCCCTTTGTGGCCTAGTGCCTTCCCCCACCAAGGCGCAGGGCACAGTGGCCCCAAACACTTCTCCCTTCCTCTGTTAACACCCATTTCAGTTAAGAATAAACTGTATAGCACCTTTAATTGTATCAAAATGAAAATAATTATCTGTATGCAAAAGGGAGATCTGCAATTGCCTGCTTTGCTGGCAGCCCATTATTTGTTTTCCTTTTAAAATTTCTTCTGACTGTACTTGAAACCAAGACCTTTCCAATTACTAGCCAAACCTAACTTCTCTGGCTTCCAGTCAAGCCCTCAGTGTAACAGACTTATCCCATTAACTGGTGGATGTTAATATATTTTCTTCTCAGCAAGAGTCACTTTCTTCACCAATGCTCTGTGTACTGGTCTTTCTGCATTAAAACTCATGGCGTCAGAAATACTTGGCCAAAAATCTCTACCTACTGGAGCAAACCATAAGCCTCTGTGCATTCAAATGAGCAAATAGGAAACATAACAAGTAGTGACTTGCCCTTTCTTAGAGGAGAGACTTTTCATCCCTTTGGGCTGTTTTCTATTCTCATGCTCTCTTCTGGGAGAAGACAGGGTTACGTAGTCTTTTGTATTAGCAGACCTTGCTCTAAGCCAAGTCTCCAGCTAGTGACAGAGAACAGAATTCCCCAGAAATTCCTGAATATTGAGGAAAGTCCCAGACTACTCTATATTCGGCATTCTGGTCCCAGTGTCTGGTCCCAGTCAGAATCAGCAGGCTGGGTTTCCTGCTAATCACAAATGATCACATGGGACATTTTCCTTTCCTTCAGCTGCTGTGGCCCCTGTCCCACAGCTGTGTTCCCAAAGTAAAACCCAGCAATGGGGTAATGCTAGCTATCAAGACTTTCCTCACTAGCCTTAAAGAGTCAATACACCAGGTGACCCTTCACTGTAGCCCCCCATTTAACACTCACCAAAACATCCCTACTTTGTTGGTGTTTGTTCATAGATTTTTTTCATAAATCTATCAACTGTCATACAGTTACAAAGAAATCATGTTTATTATATGTATAAAGAGTTCAATTACTGATTCAAGTTTTAGATGTATCCAGCCAGATCCTATTGTCTACACTTCACTTGAAAGATGAAAAACCTGGAACTTTCATGCCAGCTGGAGCAACAGAAAGAGTATGTGCTTGACATGTACACAACTGTAAGGTCATGTTAACAGAATATTTATGTTGGTTTAATTGTTGGAGTATTGCCCAGTTGACACACTATGGGAGCTTTATGAACATACTTAAATAAATGATATAGAATAACTAAAGTAGGAAGAATGCTCAGCTGTTTCTGCAAATCAGAGTCATTCAGTTGTGTAAAGTTGACCGCACACATATTTAGGCACCCAAAATCACTAGTCACTTGAAAATCTTGGCCCATACATTTTTTAAAATGTAGCTATCTAAATATAAATTGGTATGTTTAACTTTAGAGATCTACATTGGATGATATTTGGGCTAGAGATTTTCCCAATTTCATGCATGTTTCCATGGTAGATCCACAAAGAGAACCCTGTCTTCTGGTTATGTACCAGTCCTTGGCCTGAATAACTATGCTATCCCAGAAGTATATTGCAGTTAAGCTGTTTGAAATACTTTTTACAAAAAAGCTTTGTGATGATCAAAGCCACAGTAAAACTTGGTTTTAGGTTTCAAATATTTCTTTAAGCAAAGCCAGGAGAACTGAAAACAGAAACAAAAGACAGTTGACAATTTAACCCAAACACTTACCAGTCGGTTTTCATTTAGGCCAGCTCTAGAGCCATTACACCTCCATTTTGGCTGGCTTGCTTGAAGGCACTTCTTTCTACTACATCATTGGGCTAGGACTTTTGTTAAAAATGATAACCAGTACTATTTTAACATTACTTAAAAGGGTTATCAAAAACCAGAAGCCTGCATTTCTTTTCTGTTAATTGGTAACATAAGAACATAACATAAGAACGGCTGTACTGGGTCAGACCAAAGGTCCAGCTAACCCAGTATCCTGTCTGCCGAAAGTGGCCAGCACCAGGTGCCCCAGAGAGGGTGGACCAAAGACAATGATCAAGAGATTTGTCTCCTGCCATCCGTCTCCAGCCTCTGACAAACAAAGGCCAAGGACACCATGTTATCCCCTGGCTAATAGCCTTCTATGGACCTAACCTCCATGAAATTATCTAGCTTCTCTTTAAACTCTATTATAATTCTAGCCTTCACAGCCTCCTCTGGCAAGGAGTTCCACAGGTTGACTACACGCTATGTGAAGAAGAACTTTCTTTTATTAAGCATGTAATTTTGTATACTCTGCTGGAATGGCCACATTCCTGTGGATACAATGCCAACATCAAATACCAGCATAACATAAATAGAAAAGGGACTCAGTCACCATGAGTTAAAAATGCTACCTCCATTTTATATGGAGTCAATCATATTTTTTAATGCTTTCTGGACACAGCTTAGTTCAGGACCATCTATTTTGTGAGTTTTGTATTTGGATAATTTTTTTAAAAATATTTCCTTGTTTCTCTGCCCATATTCAACCTATCATATTAGAAGGATGAAGACAATTATGTTGATAATGATTCCATGCCCATTGAATCATGAAAAACTATTGTTAGTCTGCGTCTTTCAACTGTCAGTTGATTCTGCAGTGCCTGATTTGTAAGCATCTACATAGTATATAATTCTCTTATCCTTTTTATGGAAACTGACCACTGAAATCTGTTTCAGAATTTCAAATCTCACATATTTTTAGTACATTATCAGTCATACAATACAGTGCTAAACTTTGGAGTTGTTGTTTAATGTTGCATACTCTTTTAACACCATTCTGTTGTCTACAGTAACTTTGGAGCTGGTCTGCAATAGAAATTTGTGTAAGCTCAACTGCCCTCCAGTGGTGTGAGATGTGAAATACTCTTGGAAAAATACTTGTTCAAAATCCTAACAACACTCAGAGAAGACATTGTATTTGAAAACTGTAAAAGAGCCAAGGAAAATCAAAAGTATTAGAGTCTAGAAAAAGCTGTAGAAAATCTCTTCCACTAGGAAGTTACATTTTTTGAAATGTAACTGTTGTTGTTCTTTGTACTACAGGGATGCCCTCTTAGGGATACATTGTGTTAGGCTCTTCACAAACACACTGCGAGACATACCCACTCGCTGTCCTAAAGAACTTTGTTTAAATGAACAAGACAAAGGGTGGGAGAGGAAATTGGAATAGAGAAGTCTCTTGTCCAAAGTATAACAAGGATTGAGTTGTAGAATTAGAATTAGAGACTTGGCTTCCTACCAATCCAGAGTGCTAGCCACAAAGGACCAGGCTGCCATCCCTAAATTTAAGTTAGAAACCTAATTTCATATAGGTACTTAAAATAAAAGTGGCTTAATATTCAAGCTGCTCAGTAGTGACTGAAATCTTTGGTGAACCATATGAGGGAACTAATGCTTTGATTTACGGCACATATTTGCACCACACAAAATGGTGGTGAGAATGTGACACTCTCTCAATGTGTTACAAACAATTTCTCCAGCTTAGGGCTGAGACAAATTTGGGAGTCAGTATGGACAAAATAATTCCCTTTTATTTCTTTGTGTGGTTCAACCAGAACTCCATCATTGGAAGTGGCACTTATTCCTGGCGTAGCCAAAATTAGAAGAGAAAATTATAATGGGAAGAGAGACACCGAGAGGAACAAGCTATAAGAAATACATGCTGGGTGTACGGGAGTTATGTCATAGGAATTTGGTTTCTTTTAAAGGGTTAATGTCAATAATTGAAATTATCCAGGAAAAAAGTGAATGTAGTTTCCAGGGTTTATGAACTTCTGTCTATAATTTATCCATCTGTGATGTACACCACTGTTACTAGAAGTTAATCTCTTGCTATATATAAATTTATTTTTTCTGCTGGATGACAGAATGACATCATCATGTTATCAGTGTCAACAGGCTCTGCTCTTGCATCGGCTCCCTGCTCCAGACACTATTTGGGTTCCGGCAAAGCTGCCTGGCAGCCTGGCCTGGGCAGATTCTGCCCCCCAAGGGTCCTGTCTACTCAGCTTGTGCCGCAGCCTTTCAGGTGGCCTGTCCCCCAGCCCAGGAGTCTGCTTTGGCTGCTTCAGCAGGTGCGAGGCCTGGGGCATAGCCTACTCGCACCTGGAACAGAGGCAGGACCCAGCCAGGCCTGTCCTGCCTGGCAGGACCTATGTTGCAGCAGGAGCACCAGGAGAATGCCATGTCACAGGCCTCTCCCGAGCAAGTGGTCCAGCATGTGCCGTGACCTGGGGCAAGGCCTCTGGCTCAGATGGGCTCTCCCTGGCCCACTGTAAGCTGGGCAGGTCTTGGCCACACCCCACACCTGGCCCTTTGGGAATGATGCAGTTACACTGCATCCTGGCAGCTTCCTTAGCTCTCCGGAGCGGCTGCTCTGCACTCCTGTCTCCCTGGGCTCACCACAGAGCAAACCTGCCCCAAAGACTGTTCACACAGTGTTACACATTCCCCAGCAGCCTGTTTGAAAAGGCTGGGCTTACTCTTGAGTGTGCAGCTCAGTGAAACGGCTTCCTCACTCCTGCCCCTCCACCCAGTCCCCTCATTCACCAGCTCCAGCTCAGCCCTCCGCCCTGCTCCTCCTGCAGCAGGGGGCCCACACTAGCACTTTAGCCTTTTTCTCCCCTCCCCCATGAGGTTTACGCACCAGCACTGGCTTCCTGCAGGATGGGGTGCAGTAAGCCCCGAGGTTCCCCGTGTGCTGCCGCTTCCCTTTCCCCTCCCCTGGTTTGGGGGAACAACAGTGCAGGGATGCACTTCAAGGAGGCTTTCTCCCCTGCCTGGTAGAGTGATGAGGGCTGGGAGGGCAGGGGGTCTCATCTTGGGGGCAGTGGTCTCCTAGCATAGCTCCAGCCTGCTCCCTCACTGCCCTGCTGAGACCCCGCACCTCCAGTCCCCTCATTCACCACCCTGTCGATTCCCTGCACCCCCAGTCCCCTCACTCATTGTGTTGACAAGACTTTGCACCTCAGCCCCCTCACTCACCACCCTGACAAGACCCGGTAGCCTCAGCCCCCTCACTCCCGCCCTCCACTGAGATTCCATACCCCACCCCTTCACTCATACTCCCCAGCTGAGGCCCCTCACCCCCAGTCTGCTCACTCACCTCCCTGATGAGACTCTGTACCTCAGCCCCTTCAGTCACCACCCTGCCAAAATCTCTCACTCCATCCCCCCTCATTTATCACCCTGCCAAGACCTTGCTACCCCTTTCCCCTCACACACACCCTCCACTGAGATCCTGCACTCCAACCCCCTCACACCTTCCATCAAGACCCTGCGCTCCAGCCTGTTCCTGCACCCTCTCCCTTGGCCAGACACCTACCCCCAGAGAGAGGGGGATTGGTGAGTGTATTGAGCAGGGGGTGAAGCCCCTTAGTTTCCTATTAAATGGGAAAAGTATAGCTCCATTACAAATATGGGGTAATATATTGAGCACATTGAAGTGAATGGCAAAATTCACACTGACTTCAGTGGGGACAGGATTTTTTCCACAAAAATTATTTAGACCAAAAGTAAGGGATATCATATTTGCCATTGTAAATAGAGGGAATATAAAGTAATTTCAAAATGTGTACAATTTATGCTCAGATATTCTGGCTGCTGAGAGCTACTGAGGCCTAAACAGAAACATTTATTTCCCCCAGAATTTCCTATACTTCCTATTTACCACCCATCGAGGAGGGAATCACATTTCCACTCTGCCTCTGTACAGAGAGTATTTCAGAAGCCTTTAGAAAAACTCTTGACCTCACACATATGCAGCATTACCGCTGAAAGCTCTTTTAGTTTTCCTCTGATACCTGGGCCTGTGAAATCTCATACTCCACGATAATTAGGGTAAATAGAAAGCACTGTCATTAGAGAGGTATTATTTTTCTTCAAGAATTTTTGTGAATTATTATTAACAAAGTGGTTTAAATAATGTTCCCTCCCATAACGTTTTATGGGCATTCGCTATTATGTCCAAGCAATGGCTCACTACTCCCCAGTAACAGGGCTTTAAAAAGAAAACAGAGAAAACAATGTTTTAATGCTTGTGTTTCTCAGTTAGCGCAACCAGAGCCATGTATTTAACAGTCCTTCAACTTGGGTGGTGGTAGTAGGGATCTGATCAGTCTCAGTTTCAACTGAAATCATGAAACTTGAAGAAGGCCTTTGAGGGACAAAGGTTTAGTATTTAGGAAACACATGATGTTGATGAAGGTTGCTGTGTTAACTCATTACTTTTTTATTTGTTGCATCCTGTGTTGAAAGGGAGAAGTACTATTCTTTTCTGGACATCTCAGCCATTCAGTTCACTAAATTACCTGTAAGGATTAAAACCAGAGATAGAGGGGTCCATTGTCAGAGAGCCAAGAGAGCAAATGAAAAGAGAGTGTGAGTTTTTGAACTGAAGAAGAACTCTCCTGCAGTAGTCTTTATGTAATCAGAGCAAGAGCTGATAGAGAGGAGTTAAGCCACGAACAAGGTATGGAATTTCCAGTGATATCCATGCCTACGGAAAGACTAAAACTTGGTAAAAAAAGATATGTAAGTAGAATAGGGAATGTTTAGTCAGAGGCGATCAGATTACTTTATTTTTGGTGTTGTTGAACTCCTCCACGCTGTGGCCATGTACCCCCACTGTCCCATATACTGTAACTTTAAACTGAGTCCCAGAGAAGCAATTATGTGTTTTAATCTGCTTTTTTTCAGTGGCTCTGTAACACCTAACAATCAAATATGCTTTACCAAGTATGTCTTCTTTGTTTTGCTAATACAATCACATTTTTTTAAGTCTATGTTCTGATTCTTGTGTCCAAGATGGTAGGGTTTTTCTGTGAGCACGTGCCTGAGACAGAAAGGTCTGCTATTAAGAAATTACAGTTTGTTTTCAAGCTTTCTTCAAAGGATGGCTAAGGAGCTTGAGGGTACCCCACAGGAAAAAATTCTGAAGTGCATCTGGGGTTTTGCATTTGGGTGATGGCAACGTATCAGCCAAGGTTAGGGAATCTGTGTCCATAGGGAGAAGCCTTTAGTGTCAGAGAATTTTAAAGTCTCTTGCAGGTCCCCACCGTCTGCACTCAAAGTGTGGGAGCTCTGTGGCCAGATGAGTGGAGCCTTGGGCAGAAGAAAGAGGGCCAAAGGCAGTCAGCCCTTAGCGCTGTCCAGATTGTGGCATGATCTCCTACTGCCAATCCTCAGCAGTAGCAGTAATAGTGGCTGCTGGGAGCTCCAGGCCCCTTTGAATCTCTAGTTCCCCTTGTCACCAAGCCAGCACATTAGAGTTTATTTCTCCTCCATTGCCTCCAAGGGATGTACTTAAGGTTGTTTGGTGTATTAACTATATTTTCTACACTCCACAGCTCTGGATTTCTTTAAAAGTTAACCTACCTTAACCCTGCATTTATTGGTTTCATAATGGGTAATTTTGGGATAATTACAGTATCTCTGTAGTGCATTTCAGTTTAATTTCTGATATGCTCTTTAACCATAACTCCATTTTAAAGCAACTTTTATGTGGAAATATGTTTGTTGTTAGAATTACAAATGTAATACATGAAAACTAACTGAGGATATGTCTACACTACCACCCTAGTTCGAACGAGGGTGGTTAATGTAATCAATCGAAGTTGCAAATGAAGCCCGGGATTTAAATATCCTGGGCTTCATTTGCATCTTGCCGGGTGTCACCATTTTTAAATCCCCGGTAGTTCGGACTCCTTGCCCACGGCTACACGCGGCATTGAGTAGGTAGTTTGAATTACGCTAATTCGAACTACCGTTCCACGTTCCACGAGGAGTAACGGTAGTTTGAATTAGAAAGCCTAATTCGAACTACCTACTCCGTGCCGCGTGTAGCCGTGGGCACAGAGTCCGAACTACCGGGGATTTAAAAATGGCGGCGCCCGGCAAGATGCAAATGAAGCCCAGGATATTTAAATCCCGAGCTTCATTTGCAACTTCAACTGACTACATTAACCACCCTAGTTCAAACTAGGGTGGTAGTGTAGACATACCCTAAGAGACCCCTAAACACTGTTACTCAGATATTTCTAATAATCTGAAGTCTTTATTTTATTTTTTAATTTTAATTTTAGTGTTAGAATCACCAGTACATTCTGTCTGCTTCTCCCAATTCTGGAGCTTTCTGCTAGCTCCTGGTTTCAATATGGATTAAAAACTGTTTAAATGATAGATTTCAAAGTATTTGTAACTGGGGAATAATCTTTCTGATGAGGTGTTTCATGTCGGGTCCTTCAGGGATCTGCATATAGCTCAATGCTATTCAATATATTGTTTTTATAGTGTGGGACATTTCTTTTATGGCACCAGTCACCAGTCTGTTATGAATGGACCCCGTACCATGTGATTGTCAACTCAGGCATGAGTGACTTAGCCTGGTCACTGTTCCTAGCTTTTCTTCTGTAAGTTACCTACCCAGGCTAAGACTCTTTCTTTAGAAGTTGGACTTTGCACTTCAGCCACTCTAAGGCCGTGTCCAGACTCAGGGTTTTTTTCGGGAAAAGTAGCCTTTTCCCGAAAAAACTTCCCCTGCGTCCAGACTCAAGCCGCGTTCTTTCAAAATTATTTCGAAAGAACGCGGCTTTTCTTTCGATGGCGGTAAACCTCAATTTACGAGGAAGAACGCCTTCTTTCGAAAGTCCCTCTTTCAAAAGAAGGCGTTCTTCAATGTAAAGAGGCTGTCTTCGAAAGAGAGCATCCAGACTCGCTGGGTGCTCTCTTTCGAAAAAGCGGATTTCTCTTTCGAAAGATCCGCCTGCAGTCTAGACGCGATCTTTTGAAAGAGGCTCTTTCGAAAGATGCTTTCGAAAGAGCCTCTTTCGAAAGAAGCCTGCAGTCTAGACATAGCCTAAGACCTGGATTCAATGCCACATACCTTCGGAGCTCCTGTTTGCTTTCAAATGCTCACTTAGACTTCTGTGTATCTGTGGGTATTCTGATTTCTAGTTTGACCCTTTTGGGGACAATCTAACAGGAAAGCAAGGAATGTAGCCTTAGCCAATAAATTTTTGAGCTACTGTCACTTTACTTTTAAAAAGTACTAGAGTTACAGATTTTGAGGAATAACAGACGTCCTTAGATGCCCTCCTGTGTCTGGTCTGATCTCACTTCTTCTGTGAGTGAGTCCAAGGACCTGCCAGAGTTTTAGGCTAGACAGTTTCCCTCCTGCCTTCTCTCTTACCTGTGGAAATAGATGGCTCTCCCTCAAAGAGAACTATAGGTAAGTAATATAGTCTGATCTAGATCTCTTGACTCATTGGATGTACATGAGTTTTAATATAACCAAATGCCAGATTATACATATAGAACCAAAAAATGTAGGTCATGCTTGTAAGATGAGGTATGGTAAAGAGAGTAAGCACAATGCATAAGTCAGAGGACCTCACAGATGAGTTGAGAGGGTAGTAGTATCTTTATTTATGACACAGGTCATATCATACCTGGAAGGTCCAGTTCTGGGGTACCTATTTCAAAAAGGATATTAAAAATTTTTGAAAAATCTACAATAAAAATTTGAGAACTAGAAAATGTATCTTACAGTGAGAAATTAAAAAAAAATATTTAGTTTATGGAAGAGGATGATAAAATGACTTAATCAAGTACCTACATGGGAAAACAATTTCTGAGACTAGTTATTTATTTAATCTAGCAGAAAAAACATAATGAGATCTAATGTTTAGAAGCTGAAGTTAGATACATTTGGGTTAGAAATAAGGTGTAATCTTTTAATAGTGAGGGTAATCAATCACTGGAATAACTTTGCTAAGGATATGGTGGATTCTCCATCACTTGATTCAGAAATAATAGGCTTGATTCAGAAATGATTGAGTAAGATTCCCACTGTGTTATATGTTAGACAGGTTTGACTACATGACCATATTGGTCTCTTCAAGCCATAAAGTCTATGGCCAGCATGTAAAGGGCATATGAGCATTACAATGTAAATTTTCCATTTTTGTCATATTGTATTCTTTCTGTACACACATCTGATGGCTCACTATTTCTCTTCTAATTCTCATATGTCATCCATGTAAATTTAAGTATGACACATGCTTCTATGCTAACAAAAATTAAGAACCATTTAAAAAGCTTAATTTTTTAATTTTCTGATATTTCATTTTTTGAACTCCAGGTCAAATATATTATTGCCTACATTTCTAACTTCTTTAAAAAACTAACTCCTTTTCTTGACTTGCATTCAGGGTTTTTTGTTAAGAGCAACACTTTATTATCATTTTATATTCATAGTGCCAAATCTAGAAGCAACATCTATCAAATATTTTGAGATAAAAGACTTGTACTATCTATCTATCTATATATATATACACAAAGTTTTTCCTGCCACATGACAGAGTGACTTCATCAGGCTTTCTGGCTGCAAAAGTGAAAGCAGCCAGAGACAGAGAGAGACAGGGGTTGGAGAGCATGGTGAGCATGGGGTGCAGCCCCTTAGTTTACTTGATAGTTTTAATTCTTTTTGGTTAGTATATAGCTTCCTTTTTCTGAACATTTATTTTTATAAAAAAGTATTTGAAACATGGTACTAATAAGAAACCTTCTGGCCTTTCTGACAGTGTAACTGTCTAAACCCATATCCCACTTTTAAAGGCTTTAAACTTCTTCAGTGTTTGCCTTACTTTTAGAGGGCAGATGACAGGCTCTAATCATGTGCTGCGTATTTCCAGAGAGGCAAGCTTCTATTTTGTAAGGCTACCTTCTACCGAAAATAGTCTTAGAATTTCACGATAACTTGGGAATTTCTTAAGTTCCTTTGTTCCAATCATTGTCAATGTGACACTGATAACCTTCACCACCTGCTCAATGTTAGCCCTATCTTTCAATGATAATTAAAGAGAATTCAACATCTTAGAAACTCAGGTAGACTACTCATCTCATACCAAAAGGCAAGATTAGATCTTCACACTTGTACTCAATATTTTATCCTGGAGAGAGTCCATTGTATTTCAGAAACCTTTTTTTTTCCAGAAGGCTCCCTTCACTTTAAGAACTAACTCTACTAGATGGTTTGCTGCCTTGAGGGCAAGACTGGGTAAGGTCCCTGTTGTTAACTTCTGTAATACAGCCTCTTGGTCTTGGGTCTCCTTTCATACATAACAGGCATTATAAGCTGCCTTTATCTTATTTCTTATCTTCAGCCATTCTAAGATGAATCTTCTCCACCTCTTAGCTCTTTAGTTAAGCCTCCTGTCACCAATATTTGCTTCTTAGTAAATCGACCTTGCAATTCCAGGAATACTCTGGCATGTATTTCCAACATACTGCACCTTCCATTTTATTTTCTATTTATGAAAAATGGAAGAGGAAGTACTATCCTGTGCTTTTCTAAACTAAAAAAATCTTCATTCATGTTCAAAGAGTTAAAAAAAACCAGGAATTGGAAATTTTGATGAAAGATAGAATTTTAATTGAAATTACTGACACTCTGTGGGATGGTTCTCAGAAAGTGGTATTGTGTATACAAAAAGAAAGAAAGAAAGAAAGAAAGAAAGAAAGAAAGAAAGAAAGAAAGAAAGAAAGATTGTTTAACTATCATTTTTCATTCCTGAATCAATAAACCAAAGATGTCACCACCATATTCTTCATTGTAGGATTTCTCGTACGGTGTACACTAGGGCTACATCTACACTGCAAGGTTTTTGCACAAAAACAGCTGTTTTGGGGCAAAAATACATGGCGCGACCACACCTCAAATGCACTTTTGTGCAAGTAAATCAACAGTAAAATGGCAGAAGAGAGGGCTTTTTCCAGCATAGGTAAATCTCCTTTTACGAGGCATAACTCCTTTTGCGCTATTGCTATTGCGCAAAAAGGCAAGAGTGGACACTCCAGAGAAAAAGCACAGGTGCTCTGATGGCTATTCTATGAATGGACATCAGAGCTTTCTTGCACAAGATGTGCAAAAGCACATTGCTTTTGCTATGTACTTTGAGGTGCGGACGTGCTCTTGCACAAGAGGTTTTTGCTCAAAAGGCTTCTTGCACAAGAAGCCTATAGTGTAGACATAGCGCTATTGTATATTAATATATTGTATATATCATACAAGAAATCCCACAAGGAAAACCATGATGGAGAAAATCTTTGGTTTGTTGATTCAGGAATGTAAAACAAAGGAATAACAACATGTGTACAAATTACACAGATTCTAGAAAAAAGAAACTATTCCTGGACTACCAGAAGGTTCTAAAAATTTAATACCATAGTCCTAGAGGGTGTGGGAAAGAGGTTTCTATCCAGATACTTGCTACCCAGCAGATATAGCCATCATTGAGTTTTCAAAATTACATACAAGAAAACTTTGTGATTTAGAAAACAGATTATCCACATATATTATATAATTCACGCTAAACCCTTAAAGGGCAGAAGCCATGGAAACCTGGCCTACCCACAGAACAAAAACATGGATAAGTATAGGGGTAATTGCAGGCAAAACAGAGGAATCAGCAAGTATATTTGTAAAAGGAAGGGGTATTTTAAGCAATAATCTTCCCTCAAAAGAGATAGAAAAATGTTCTTTTTTCTTCCAGAAAATTTGAGAAAGCTGATATCAGCTAAAGAACAACCACGAATCAACTGTTGCAACAAAGATTGTGTTTTATGTTTTATGTTTGTGTTTTGCGGTGTTTGTCTTATTGCTAGAATTGTAAGTCTGTCCTGTACGTCATGTATTTTGTCCTGTGTTGAATGTTGTATGTCAGGTGACTACTTTTTATAAATTTCATTTTGTTGCACAAAAGTCAATTTTATACCCCTTTAAATAACTATATTTTTAGTATCATGGCTGGGGTATAATCATAATATTATTAATACCATTTTTGCAAAGTTCTAAAAGTTTTCATAAATATATCTACATATATTTCCTTCTCAACAAATAATGCCAAAAAATCTGTTATTAATTACAGGCTTTTTATTCAAATAAAAATGTTAGGGGAAACCTCAAAAGGTAAATGTAATATTAAGAAAATGTTAATTTTTATAAATTTGTTTGAATTTTTAAAATATAATGATAAGAATGCCATAATTAAAAGGTTAAAAAAAACAATTTATGCATAAAGCTAACCAAACTATTTGAACAGGCTGAAATGTAAAACAAGCAAACAAACAAAAATGTTTATTCTGTTAATTAATTTAAGCCATTTAAGGCTGCATCCTACAAATGAAAAACACAAAAAATATCTCATGAAAAAGACACTAAAAGATAATTGTATACAGTAAAAAAAAAAAAAAAAGCACAAATATCAAGAAAAGAAAAATAAAATGTTTTATAAATAAGGGACTAGTCAAATGCACCTAAGTCTACCATATATGGACATTTAATTAGCAATCAACTAGAAATTACTGGTAATTAACTAAATGTTGGCTATTGTCTAAAGTGAACAGTAGTACTGCTGTATCTCTGTTATTTTTGTATTGTAGTATTATTGCTGTACATCATTTACAATGTGTATAACATTATTACACTGTTTAGACATCACAGAAGTAAAAAACAGACAACAACAAAACAAAGTGATAAACAAAAAGTTGCATAGTAACTATACATTGGACAAATTCACTGTTACCGGCAGCGCCCCAGCTGCTCTACCACAGGCATCCGGAGAAAAGCCTGGTCTGCTGGGGTGCTCTTGCGCAAAAGCACAGCTCACGTATGGCAGTGAGAACGTTTTCTTGCACAAGATTTCTTGCACAAGAACCCTTGCGCAAGAGTGCAGTGTGGACTCTCGGCAGCGATTTCTTGAGCAAGGAAGCCCTATGGATAAAATGGCCATCAGACCTTCCTTGCGCAAGAGAGCATCCACACTGTCATGGGCGCTCTTGCGCAAAAGCACAGCTCACATATGGCAGTGTGAACATTTTCTTGCACAAGAGTTCTTGCACAAGAACCCTTGTGCAAGATGTTCTTGTGCAAGAAGCTGCCAGTGTAGACATAGCCTTAATGTACTTTGTTCAACAATAAACCTGACTTGGGTACCTTCGTATCTTATTTAAGCCTGTGGTCTTTGGGGGCTCTCATGAAGTCTGTTATGCTAGCTACCTTCACAGAGCTGGCACAATATACTGAGGGTCCATACGAAAACACACGCAGCCAAATGTTTATCATCACTGATGGAGCAGGAGATCTGTCAAGACGCCACACCAGTGAATACCGAATTTATTGTATCACTGTCTTAAATTGCTACAGCAGAAGCCATCTTGAATCTATATTTTATTAATACCTGAGATTATCAAGAATATAAAAATAATGGAAACTTTTGATACTGTTGGCAATGTAGTATTTGAATTACAGTTTTAAGTGCACTAAATGGATTTACAAAACATTGCAGGGCCAGTATATTGGTGTTCAGGAATGAGACAATTGAATGCAAGAAGTAAATAATTTTTATCCAGATCATGAAAACTTCATCACACTTAATTTTTTTAATGTCAACAAGAGCTTTCTCTGACTATGAACTACATGGTTCAGTATTTGCCTCTTTGTAAGGGGCAGGGAAGGAAATACTAAATTCACCACTGTGAAAGGAGATTTGAAATTCAGGTCTCTTGAGTCATCTTTCATAATAGTGCATTGTGATAAGACAGCCACCTGGAGATCTTTTAAAGAGTCACCATTATTAGCTATAGGCTGAGTGTTTTGCTATACTGGGATATGCATTGTTACAGAATGTCCCACAAGACTATGTTTATGAGAAGTAAAAAAGAAATTTGGAGTAGTGACATTACAAATGAGGCCTTTATATATAATTGTTTTTAAGTGGTTACTATCCAGTACAGTTTATCCATGTTACAGGTTACCCTAACTGCTGGTTGTCGCTTTCTAGTATAAGCTTCGCTGGGCAGAAAACAGGAATAGCTAGCTTTTCTGTTCCATTGGTAACACTGCTCTGTGATACACCAGTAGCTGACAAAGAGCCAGATTTTGTTGGTTTTTTGTTTGTTTGTTGTTTTTGAAGGGGGGGGGGGAGGTTGGTTGGCTTTTTTGTTTTGTTTTTGTTTTTGTTATTTTGGGGGCTTTTAGGGGCTTGGGGTTTTTTTTTGGATGCTCTCTTACAGATAGCCTACTGAATGGACAGTAACCAATGTATTAAATGCTGTTGTGATCAGATTTAGTATTGGTGCCCAGATACTGAACAAGATTGTTTTGAGTAACATGTGCTCCTGTTAGGATACAGTGTCGTTGACCTCAAATTGTGACTTATGATAACAGTGAATTTGTTTATCCAATGTATAGTTACTATGCAACTTTTTATTTATCACTTTGTTTTGTTATTGTTGTTGGAGGGTCAATCTTCTCTGTAGTGTAGACATGCCTGAGATTGTATCTCTTACTTTGTTAGATGTATTTAGTTGATCCTTCTATGAGCACGTGGACGGGAGACTGGGGATGTCAGAGAAGTATTGGCAGTGGGAGAAGCCAAAGCTGGCCAGGGAAATAACCTGATGTAGAAAAAGGGATGGAGAAACTGTCTCTTTCCATAAAACAAGGAGAAGCAGAGGAGAAAATTTGACCCCTGTTTTGATCCTGGAATATGCACTGACCTTTACTCATGGCAGATGATGAAGGCAGAGTCTAGAAGATAATTGAAACTGGGTAAAAGGCACCCAGGGTATTTAAAAATTGCATCTCATCAGAGAAAAATGATTGCTTCTTTCCCTTGGTTGTTGATAGAATAAAAAAAAAAATCCTGGGTGAAAGTAAAACAGTAGAGGTTCAGATTTTAGTTTAACAAGCCTCTTTCGAAAGAGAGCGTCTAGACTGCAACTATTCTTTTGAAAAAGTCTGGATGCTCTCTTTCAAAGAAGCCCTGTTTGCATTCAAGAACACCTTTTTTCGAAAAAGCACTTTCAAAAAAAAGGTGTTCTTCCTCATAATGAGGTTTACCGCAGTCGAAAAAACCGCCATGTTCTTTCGATTTAATTTCGAAAGAATGTGGCAGCAGTCTAGATGCAGAGGAAGTTTTTTTTTTTAAAGTCCACTTTTTTCGAAAAAACCCTGTAGTTTAGACACACCCTTGGTGTCTTGTGAAATTGCATTCTTAAAATTAATTTTAGCTGCCCTAAATATGATCATTGTAACATATTCTGAATAGTGACTGCAAGACCAGAAAGCCAGGATGATGATGAATTGCAGAGAGGGATCCAGTCCTACAGGGCTAGGTGTTAAGTTCTACTTCATTTGACATCATTCATTAATGATCTGGCAATGAGGTAACAGGTACGCTGATGGCATTCACACATAGTACAAAATGGGAAGGTGCTGTAAACATCAGTGAAAACAGAGAAATGTTACAGAAGGTTAGAAAAATGTACAAAGAATAAATAAATGAGATTCAGTGTAGAAAATGTTCACCTGAATACTTCAGGGGAAATATGATTCAAAATTCAGGTATTCAATGAGGAGGAGAAACCTGGGAAGCAATAACATTGAAAAAGAGCTTCAGACTGATAGTGGAAAGAAAATTAGGCATGAATTTGCAATGCAGTGTGGCAGCAGTAAATGTCAATGCAGTTCTGGGCAGAATCTGCAGAAGCGTCACATCATAGAGTGAGAGAGTAATAACCCGTCTGTACAAATCCGGTGCACCACTGGCATATTGCATTTGATTCTGGGGATTGAAAGGCCTGTCCCCTCCCTCCTTAGAATAATGGGCAAGATTGAAGTCCTTATTTTGTCAGCATTTACCCACAAGAACAGTCCTATTGAACTCCCCAAATACTTATGCACGTGAGTTACTTCATGGTCATATGATTGCTCATGTTCATAAAGTTAATCATATATGTAAGGGTGTATCTAAACTACAGGGATTTTTCAAAAAAGGGGCCTTTTAAAAAAAAAAATCTTTACCTACGTCTAGACTGCCGCCATGTTCTGTTGACAGTAAATCGAAAGAATGCGGCATTTTTGTCGACTGTGGAAAACCTCATTTTACGAGAAAGAACGCCTTTTTTCGAAAGTTCTCTTTCGAAAAAGGCGCTATGTAATTCAAACTGTGCTTTTTCAAAAGAGAGCATCCAGACTGCCTGGGTGCTCTCTTTCGAAAAAGCAGCTTTGCTTTTTCAAAAGTACTGATTGTAGTCTAGATGCTCTTTTTTGAAAGAGGCTTTTTCAAAAGTATCTTTTGAAAAAGCCTCTTTCAAAAAAGGTGTGTAGTCTAGATGTAGCCTAAGTGTTTGCAGGATTGGAGCCTGAAAGAGCTTTAAGCTGCAGAGCTCCAGTGGAGATGTGAATGTCAGGGGTAGGGTATGATGATGCCATAAACCCTATAGCACAACCCCACTTCCTCCATTCGAGGTGGGGTCTATTAGCATTGGGTCCCCACTGTTCGTGGCAGTGGAGCTCCTGCCACTTGAAGACATGAGGACACTGTAAAAGGGTACCTTCTTTGTAAACAAAGAGGCAGCTATTTTATGAAAATATGAGAAACATTATGAAGTGATGAATAGATCATTTATCGTGAGATTCAAAACACTGAGTAGTTTCACAATTTTATAAAATAGGAAGGAGCTAATTTAAAAATAATTTAAAACACATGCATATATTTTATATATATGTGATAAATAATTGGTTTATATGAAATATGGAAAATATGTGCAATTGTAAGGAAATAACACTCATAACTCATGAGATTACAACAGGCCAAAACAGTATTACAGAGCCAGCAAAATCATTCGCAAGGGGGAGAAGAGAAATTCCAGTAACAGCTAAATGAAGTATTTTTATTCATTTATGGGTTTTTTTAAAAAAAGACAAACTGC
Source organism: Pelodiscus sinensis (assembly GCF_052426305.1). NCBI lineage: Eukaryota > Metazoa > Chordata > Testudines > Trionychidae > Pelodiscus > Pelodiscus sinensis. The sequence goes on from NC_143053.1 coordinate 52,422,206, forward strand.
ATTCAGTCAGCAGAATAGCTCCCAATACTAAAGAAAATGAGACACAATGCAGGTGATTTTCTCAAACTTCTTATGAAAAAATTGGCTTAAAAGGAAATCAGAATAACTTCCTCTTCTGCCCGATGCCCCATCTTCAGAAATAATATAAATTTTAAAAAGGCTTCCCAAAGCAGTGCAGTTATTCATACCAATCTCCATCAGAAGAATTTGTAAGTCTTTCAATAGCAAGTGACATGAGATTTGTAGTGATAATATTAATGTCAACATATCAAAATAATTCTCTGTATTACATTTGGTATGTTTTTTTAAATTATGCAAATGAGTCACAGTATTTTCTGTTTCTTAAAGAAAGAAAAGCACACATGAGGTACAGTATAAAATGATTGGCATTAGGCTGAATTTCAATCTAACTTCATTCCATAACCACTGTCACAAAAGTCCATTACCTATATTTATAGTCTTGGTTTACTGTCCAGAATGCAAACAAGGACTCTCGGCTCCCTAGCAGCAACTCATTGAAGAAAAAAATCTCTGAACAGCTGATGACTTATATATATAAATATTTAGTTATTTATTTCAGTGCTAAATTAGTATCAGAGTAGGATGCTCTGGAAACATAGGCTGCCCTCAATGTCTTCATACATCTCCAGTTTAATCATCTATAGCATGAAATGTCTGAAAAATGAAATTACTGGCAGAGAAGCATTTGCGAAATTCCACAGAGAATTCTACATGATCATGGATGAGAATCTCAACCCCCCCCCCCAAAACAAACAAACTAACTAACTAACTAACTAACAAACTCCACAAAACCACTCTTTTCAGCAGCAGCCATTTTACTTGAATAAATCAGTCCCAAAGCTGACTCTTTCAAAAGTGAAGTCAGCAAATAAGCAGACTGATCATTGTTGCCAGTGTCTGATGCCATTTCCAGAAATACTGCTTTCTCAGTTAATATAGGACACAAAAACATGCCTGTGAGCTTTACAAGAGAAAATAAATATTTGACCCACTGATAACTCAGGTAGACCACAAGAATCCTTGTGCTTGAATCTTTGCATGGAAATCCCACCCATTTTTAAATTCAAGTGTCAAATTCAGTCCTAGAGTTATACCATTGAAGCCAATGGTCAAGATGAATAGTCATCTTTGTAACAAGTTCAAGAATCTTTTAGCTATTGTTAACAAATGGGGTGGCAGACCAATGGCTAGATTAATGTGATGAACATTGATATCTGTGTCTAAAACTGGACTTATATAGCTCAGAAAAACAAGAGTTAAGATGGGATAGGGTTACTGTCTATAAATACATCAGAAGAATATACGCCAGGAAGGGAGGAGTGCTATTAAGTTTAAGGACAAGTTGGCACAAGAACAAATTGGTATAAACTGGCCATGAATATACTCAATCTGAAAATTAGAAGAAATCGGAGGAGTGAGGTTCTGGAATTACTTTCCAACAGGAGTAGCAGAGGCAAATGACTTAACTAGGTTTCAGATGGAACTTGAAATGTATGTCTAGGATTAAGCGATGGGTTTGCCTGTAATAGTAGAAGACTGGAGTTGATGGTCCCAAGGTGCTTTCCAGTCCTATGTTCCTGGGTCAAACTGCTTGCTTTCAAATACACTTGCACTAAAATTAGTCAGCATTTTGGACAATATATTCACACTTGTCTGTTTTGGTTTAGGATAAGCACAGACACGGGAAATTTTTTTTTGCCTTATCCTCTGAAAGATTAAAGAAAAAACCCATGGTGAAAACATATGAATATAAAATATTTTAGCCATAGGTGCCTGGAAAAATGTCAAGAACTTAGGCCTCATTCATCACCTTATCCTTTTTTCTATACTCATGAATTCCAGCTCTACCATATGTGCTCTGGATAAAGATACAGCTTCCATCGCTGGATGGGAAAGGAAAGGATTCCGACTCAGTGTAAGTGTAAGCGGGGGAATGGTCCCGCTATTGTGGGGAACTTTCCTGGCTTCTATACCACCCTGGTGAAATGGACCAGCGAAAGGATCTGAGTCCCCGCTCCCACTTCCTTTACCCCACGGCCTCCCTGATCCTGAGGGCTCCCCCTCCCCTCTCCTGAGTAGCAGAGCCCTTGAAACCCCAACAAGGTTGGGCCCAGGTTTCCTGGGGCTTAATCCCCGACCTTGTAGTCACTGGGGGCAGGAGTTAGGGTGTCCCCACTCCGAGGTGCTCTCTTTACACTGCAGGCCTTCTTGGCCCAGTGATCACTTCATAAGGTACAAAGCAAATACAATTTATTAAACATCAACTGGTTAAAGAGAAAAGAATAAGAAAAAATGAGAATGGTTAAATGAGAACACACAGCTCTGCTCTGTAGCACAGGGACATCAAAACAGCAGTCTGCAGAGTGTAAGGACAGTCCACAGTCTCTTTCTTAGAGGCCCTGGATATGCTGCAGGGGGGGGGGGGGGGCTACAGGCTGGACATGCTAGCTCTGGTAGTGACCACACAGTCTCAGGCTCGAAGTGGTCAGACCCCTCTCCCAGTCCAGAGCCTTTCCCCACACTTTGCTGGTCCCAGGTGCTCACCACATCCAGCTGCAAGCTGTGCTGCTTGGCCAGTTCCAGCTCCTTGTGTTGCTTCTCTGTTCCTTTTGGCTCTCTGAGCACTGTCAGTCTGCTGCTCAACACAGGGTCTGCACTCCTTGAGCTGTGTATGCCTGGCTCTGCTGTTGCAAGACTGTCTCTCCACACAGCTTGCAGTCCTTGGGCTGTCTGTGTCTGGTTCTGTCACTGCAGGACTTCTTCACACAGCTTGCATTACTCTTTCAGCTCTCTGTTTTTGCAGGACTTCTTCTGCACACAGCTTGCACTCCTTGGGCTGTGTCTCAGCTCTCTGTTTGCTCAGAGAGAGCCAGAACAATCCCAGCTTGCAGGGAGGATGGGGCCTGGCCTCTCCCCTTCCTCACTGGCCTGTCCAACCTGTCAATCAGGCTGAGCTGGAGTGTTGACTGCTTTCCATTGTCTCTGGGGTCTGTCAGTCTCATGAACCCTTCCCCTTTTGAAGCTGGGAGCTGGCAAACCAAAAAACTCCCACAGAGTTTTAGTAAGGGGTAACAGTCCCCTTACATAAGGGAAAAGAAAAAATATAAAAACAGAAGCGGGAGCTAAACTGGGCATAACAATCCCAGGAGAAGGTCCCTGGATCTTCTACAGTTATGATGATTGATAATCTGACCTACAAAATATGGATCACTTGGCAGGTAGAAATGCAGTGACTGGTCTATTTTAATACAATAAATTAAATCACTTTCAAACACTATTTCAATAAATTAAACCCACAGAGCTGTGGTAGTTTGTATAAACTATGTAAATAAATGCTGTGACTTACGTGTTGCAGTGTGGGCATAAATTCAGGCTACTCCTTTTAAAAGGCAGAGGTAGGATATGGATATTTAAAATGACTTGTGCAATCATATTAATCTTTCTACTTCATATTTCACTTTTTATGAGAACTTTATTACTAAATAATATATCTCCATGTTCCCTTTTGTAGCTCTGCTGTCCATTACTTGCCTAAACTACTTGCTGTCATTAGTTATAGCAGTTTTATGCTTCATATACTACACAGTCTCTGATGGCTGTCTCCCTAATAAATTCTTTATCACCTTCAACATGATCATCCTCACTGCAGCTTCGTTAATATCCTTTCAGTCAAATATCCAAGTTAGCAACACTCTGTGTAGTTAAAGCTTTTGGTAAGTTATTTATGATTGAAAACCAAGACACCCTCTCCTTGGCGTTTGCAAATGTCATGAAACAACAATTTCACCAAATATTACAAAGGTACCACTCAGACTGCTGCTTTTGAATTTTAGGTAGATGATGGTCACTCCACCCTAATACAGAACACAAAAATCCACTCTTACGGGCACATAGATGTTTCCCATAGAACTTGCTGCATCCTGATCTTAGGACTTATATGTATTGGCATCATAGTCTCAGGAAAAGCAGGTGGAGAGCAAGTTTTCAGAAGCAAAGCCAGTTCAGTAGAAACCAGAGAGAAACCGAAAATAAGAAAACAACTATACTGTTAGGCTTGTCATAACAACACCTTTGGTCAGAGGGAGCAGTTATGCACCTGAAAGGGATTAGGCTAGCTCGTCCACTCAAGACAGACACTAAAGCCTGGAGCACTTCCAGTTACCCATGAGGTATCCGGTACACTTTTATTTGACCTTTAAATAAAAGCTGCTTCAACTATTTGACTGGCTTTTTGCTGGTCTAAAGGGTAGTAGTTTAATACAAGACTTACCAGATTGAGTGTATTCATTTATTTTGCTTAATTATTGTAATGAAATAACCCTATTCAACATGCTCCTGAAATCAAGTCTGCTTCTCTTAAGTGTTTCTTTGTATTTTGCTCTAGTTTTCATGTTTTTTCATAATGCTAATCCATGTTGTAGACAGACTGTAGGGCCACCTACTGTGGAAACCTTTCCCGCAATGTAATTATTAACAGAGGCTCCAGCAGTTTGAGAGAAATGAAAACAAAATCTTATTATCCAATAAAGGATCATTAAAAATTCACCAGCTAATGGCTTTTGGCTGACAAAATGGTAGAACACACCAAGAGACACAAAGTGAAACTGGCTGCTTTCTGATCATCAGCCTAATTAGAAATGAACAGTTCCACTGCACTATAATATGCCAATGACTGTGACCTATACGGTATTTTTATTTCTGAATCTCTTTATAGAAAGAATTTCCTGTGATATTTGGTTACCCGTTAAATGCTGCTATAATGGTACTGAATAAGACTGAGGGCCAAATTCAGTTAAAAAGAAAGTCTGGCTTCACTAGTGTGGAAGCTGAATGTATTATTTTATTGGGTCGGGCTCTAAAATTGGATATCCCAAAGCAGCAGACTTGTAGGGGGCTGAGGGTTACAAATTTGTTTTTACAGCTTACAGCAGCCAGTTGGAAATAAGATGATAAAGGTTTTGTGAAAATAGAAAAGTTATAGGACTTCCTGTAGTTCACTTTATGAGCTAAATATTGCCTTGGCATATGCTCCATGCAGCCAAATTGGCTCATTGAGATTGTACTAGGTGCAATTCAGGGCAGAATTGGGTTTTATGGACTAGATTCCTCCCTGGTGTAATTCCCCTGAAGACAATGGAGTTGCATAAGGGATGAATTTGAACCTGTCTGTTTCCATATTGCTGCTCAGCAAGCCTACAGATATTGTACTTTCACGGTCAACTGCCCCATTTCCTCTGCCTACATGAGCCTGAGAGTGAAGGCTTTTGCTTCTGCATAAAGGCTTCATTACATCACAGAGGTATCATAAATAATTTAGCATAGTTTGTCATAATTGACGGTTTCTGCTCAGGAGAGACTTAAGCCAACCTAGGAGCAGAATTAATTCTTGCCTCAGGAGAAAAGCAACTGCCAGATCAAGCTCAAGGTCTTTAGAGAGGATAAATTCTAGAGCTGTATCATATTGGAGTCTTTCATTGCTGTATTCAGAAACTCAGCCTTACTAGGGGGACTTGCATGCATGTGAAATGAGAACTGTGTAAATCACCCTCTCTCATGTAACTTACACATATATGATGTTTTTCCCATTGGGAAAATATCAGCCCTAAGCAGATGCAATGCAAAGACCATTTACATATTTAAATTAAATAGCACATTTATATATCAGTGCTATATATCTATAAATATTTGAACATGGCAATGACAACAAACATGATGAAAAAACAATTAATAAATTAGAATTATTTCTTATTAATATTGAAAAAATGAGCAATGATCAATTTCTTTTCTGATCTGTATGAGTATCAATCAAGAGCAAGCCAATAGGTTCATTCTGGATTTATATCATGAAAACAAAAATAATTCGGCAGATTTTCTTTATTCATCATCAGTCATATTCATCAAAAATATTGAACATATTATGTGTTTCTAACTATAAGCGCAGGACTAGAGAATGAATTTCCTTATTCTAGCACAATGTCACCAAATCACTGCAGAGCTCCTCTGTGTGGAAAAAGCAGACATTTAAATTTTTCATATTCATGCTATAAACTATTGTATATATTAAATCCCCATCCTACAAGTACTTTGTCACAAGAGTAGCTTTACCTCTGGGAGGTAGCCTGTAGACTTCTATGGAACTACCTATGAATAACTATACGATCAAGCCTCATGCACAGTGCTGATAGACAGCTTTGAAGACTGTCTTTGTTCCTTTCCAAAACTATTACGTGTTTTGTTTAGTTTTTGTGTTGACATTACTGCAAAAGTTAAGAAGCAATAACACAACATGCAATGAGATTGTTCATTACCTCAACAGAGATAAAAATAATGTGCCATTGTTCGTACCTAGCCAAGGTGGCATGGATCTATTTATAATATTGTGATATGCTTTTTTGCCCTAAAAAACATGCTACATGGGAGGTTTTACCAAAATTATCATTAGCGTGCACTTTTGCTTTTGGGAATCCTGGCAGACATGAAAATGCTTCTTTTGTTTTATTTAAACAACTAAACATATTTTTTTTCTTTGACCTCTTTTTAAACATGCATTTTGCTTGAAAAATCAGAGTAAAGAAGTCAAAGTCTCTATTGGTTATTGAGCTCACATTGGCAGCACAAGTAGCTTGGATGTCACCCTTATGGTCTTCTGATGTTACTTCAGAAAGATTGCTCTGTACAGTCAGCAGGAAAATGGGTCTTTTAAAAAAGATTTTCTTCTTTACTAAAGGCATCTTATGAGATGTTAAGCTCATTAGGAAACCAGAAGAAACCCCAGCAGAACTTTGTCTTTTTTTTTTAAACTTTTGGTTATTAAGAAAGTGAAAAAGAACTTTGCTTTTAGAGCAGGGGAAAGAGGGGGAGGGGATAATATTGAGATCTTATGACTGTAGTTGTTAATGTGTAGTAATGGTGCCATTCATGCTGCGATAGTTAAGGGTCTATCAGCACTTCCATTTGAATCCCCATCTTTTAAGGCTTATTTTTTCCAAAAAAGAAGCCCAGCGTTGGTTGACGTTTAGCGTACAAGGCTTCGTTCTGGGAGAAAACTCTCTTTGTAACATTTCAAAGAAATGGTTTTGCATTTGTACGTGTGTAAGAAATAATTCAAAGTGTCTCAGCCTCAGACACATTTCTGCGTTAATATCCCACTGCCACCCATTTATATATCTTTAAACTTCAATTGACTTCAATGGGACCTCTCACATGCTTAAATGCTTTACTCGATCAGGGCTGGAGCACTCAGTATCTTGCAGGATGTAGCCCCTCACACCTGTGTAACAAACAGCAGAGTTAAGGCCTTAATGTTAAAAAAGAATACCAGCTACTGTATGGCAGATACGGCAAGCAGAACGCATATTCTACTGAACCTGCATTTAAGACTAAATCCTGCTTGTGTAGTGCTGGGGTACTAAGCAACAAGAGGGCTCAGGGAATGTCTATGTCCATGAATCCACGTGGCAATAGAGCAGGATTCCTTCAGGAGGAGAGGGAGCCGAACCAACTTTAATGGTGCAGGTACTAGTGGTGAGTAGGATTGAATAACAATACTGAGAATTTTTTGAGCTTTATGCACTTTATTTGCCAACCAGTCCTCTTAACACTACAGTCTGGGAGGTAGGGAAGATTTTTGTTCCTCGTCCCCATTTAATATATTGGGGAGACTAAGACTGAAAGATGAAGTGGTATATCCAATGCCACACAGTAAGTCAGAGGCAGAGTTAGGACTTCTCACTCCCAGATAGATATTAATTCCTCCGGAACTGTTGGATGATTAGTCAAGAGTAGTTCAAGTGATACTTAGTAATGCTGATGGCTGGTGGCAATGTTTCAAGGCTGTTTTATGTGACACTTAAGGACCATATGTGAATTTGTACCTCGGGCAGCTACAAGATGTGATGATAGATGTGATTTTTCTCTAGTTTTTTTTTAAACATGACATCTTGTGATATACGTCACTCTTCATGATATATGTTACTCTTCAATTGTTCTCTAGTCCCAGAAATCCATGGCTAGATGTGTCAGAGAAATTTGTGTGTCAAGGATTCTTTCCTGTGGAGATTTAGCTAATCACTGCCATAATGAGGCATCAAAAGGAGCTTTCTTTAGTTTTGTTATGTCAGCTACTTTTTTGGATAATAATTAGTTCTTGATCTTCCTTTTTCTTTGTGCAAGGGAAGGGGAATTTAGGCTTCATTTGCTTTTATGTTGTAAGAACGTAGAAGGGCACTTATCCTGTAAGGATCTTGCTGGCCCAGCATTCTTGTTACTGGCTCTGGGCCCCCTGAAGGCCATGAAGCCTAAGAATAGTAATTACACGTAGAAACTCATGCTTCATAGGATGTGATTGAGAACAAGGTCCATAGGGAGAGAAAATAAAATATAAAGGCCAAGCCATTTTCTAAGGGTATGTCTACACAGCAAAGTTATTTCGAAATAACAGCCATTATTTTGAAGTAACTTTACTAGCGTCTACACAGCCAAACTGTTATTTTGAAGTTAATTTGAAATAGTGGAGCACTTATTTCGAATTTGGTAAACCTCATTCCAAGAAGAATAACGCCAAATTCCAAATAGGTATTTCAAAATAAGTGCTGAGTAGACACTTATATCAAAATAGGGGGCCTCCAGCCCTTCCTAGGGTGCCCTGGTGGCCACTACAGCCTAAACCAAGAACACTCCTCTTCCTTCCCCCTCCCCAGAGCCCTTAAAGGAGTTGACTCTAGCCACAGACCTGTGCCAGCTCCAAGCCTTCCAGCCAAGAGCCAGCAGTCACTGCCCCAACCCAGTGGCCCCAAAACATGAACCAGAAAGCCACTGACAGCCAGCCTTCCACTGCTCCCCAGGAGCAGTCTGCCAGCTCCCAGGAGCCTGCCAGGGTCCAGAGAAGTTGGGCGCCTTCTTGGTTCAGGGAAGAGATCATGGACCTTATTCAGGTTTGGAGGCGGGGGATGCCCTCAACGTCCATGATCTCCACACTAGATGAGGGAACGTGGCCATCTATGGCAGGATAGCTGCCAGCCTGGCCACCAAAGGCCACATGCGAACCCAGGAGCAGGTTTGCATGAAAATCAAGTTGGTCCAGCGAGGCCCCCAACCCTGAGCCCTGAGCTTCCCCTCCCCCTTCTTCCCCTTGCTTCCCTCTTCCAGCTCCCTCCTCCCAGGTTTTCCTCTTCCCTCTCCCACCCTCTCTCTTCCCCTCTCCTACCTCCTTGACCCAGTCTCACCAGAGTTTCATTCCCTCCCCTCAGTTTTGTTAAATAAAGAGAGTTTATGTTCATGAAAATACATGTATTTTATTTGACATCAGGAAGGGGGGTTAGGGAGGGGTAAGTGTAAGGACTTGAAGGAAGAATGAGGCACAAGCCCCCAGTGGGGCAGACTAGGGAGGCTCATAGTGCTCCTCAGGGTGGAAGTTCTCCCACAGGGCCTCCTGGATACTGACAGCCCCCCCAATGGACCTCCTGGATAGCAGCCTGCAGAAAGTGCAGCCAGGCTCGCAGCAACGTGTCCACAAGAAGCACCAGGGTAGCTCTGGCTCTATATTGGAGAGTGCTGAAGTGTCCCGAGTGAGGGCAACCAGAGCACGCAGAGACAAAATGCTTTGCTGTCCCTCATCGAGGTAGGCAAGCAAGCAGGTGTCCGGGGGGGGGGGGGGAGGGGGAGGTGGTTCCCTTTAAGAACAGACCTCAGATAGCCTCAGGCAGCAGCCACACAAAGTAACTCCTGACCTGATGATCTGCCGGACCTGGTTCCGGCCAGCCTTAAATGCGATTCAATGTTCACTCAGTGTGGACACGCTATTTCAAAATAGCAAAAAGCTATTTCAAAATGCATTTTGTGTGTAGACGCGTTATTTCGAAATAAGCTATTTAGAAACAACTATTTCGAAATAAGATAATTCAAAATAATGCTGTAATGTAGACATACCCTAAGGTAATAACATTGGTAGGTTGGGAGGTTTTCCAGAAAGGAATAGATTAAAAGGAATAGCCATAGATGGAAGTGTTCCTCATGCAACAAACGTATGGAAGGACTTTTCTATGGTAGGAATTTGGGCTGTAACAAGAAGCTGGTGAGGGGCTAAAGGGCTGGATGGAACTTTTGTGGACTTTTGCAGCCAGGGAAAGAAATGGAGATTTGCAGACTCTAGGAAGTGGGCTGTGCATGAAAAAGAAAGCTATGAATCCTCATACATGGGAAGAAGGACTATTCACAGATCCTAGTGAAAGAACTATGGGGCTACGTCTACACTGGCACCCTTTTCCGGAAATGCTTAAAACGGAACAGTTTTCTGTTATAAGTATTTCTGGAAAAAGAGTGTCTACATTGGCAGGATGCTTTTCTGGAAAAGCCCTTTTTCCGTAAAAGCATCCGTGGCCAATGTAGACACGCTTTTCCGGAAAAAAGCCCCAATCGTCATTTTCGTGATCGGGGCTTTTTTCCGGAAAAGACTACTGGGCTGTCTACACTGGCCCTTTTCCGGAACAGTTTTCCGGAAAAAGGACTTTTGCCCGAGCGGGAGCAGCATAGTTTTTCCGGAAAAACACTGACAATTTTACAGTAGATCGTCAGTGCTTTTCCGGAAATTGAAGGGGCCAGTGTAGACAGCTCACAGCTTATTCCAGAAAAGCGGCTGCTTTTTCGGAATAAGTGGCCCAGTGTAGACACAGCCTGGAAGTCTTCAGACAAGGGATAGCTATAAGGGTGTTTTTCTGTACCAAGATTGGGCTAAACAACTAGATACTAGGGGGAATGTTCTGATCTGGAGCAGTCGCTGTGTGGAAAACAAAATGGGTGGAACAGACCGATGATTAATCACCCTCATTGTTAAATATTTTTGTCTAATTACTAATTTAAATTTGTCTAGCTTCAACTTGTTAATTGATTCTTGTAATGCTATATTTCTGATAGATTAAAGAGCTCTTTAATACCTGCTATTTTCTCCCTCATGAAGGCCCTTCCACCCTGTAACCAAGTCTCCTCTTGATATTCTTTCTGATAAACAGATTGAATTCTATAAACCTCTCATTGTACAGAGTTTTCTCTTGTGCTTGAATAATTTTTGTGGCTTTTTTTTACCTTTTCCAATTTTCAACATCTTTTAATAATATGGAAACTAGAATTAATGCTTTATACAGAGGCAACACTGACACAATAGAAAATGTGACAAAATTGCACATGCTTTCTTTGTGATCGGCCTTGTTGACATCCATTTTGATGGGCTGTAACCTAGACAGGAGAGCTTTTCTCTCTAATATCCATGGAACAGGTCACCTGTATTTTTGACCATACATGTGTCATGTATGCCATAATGTACATGTGTTAGGGTTGTGAAATACTTAAATAGGTTGAACAAGGCAAAATGGGAATATCTCTTTCAAACAAGTCTAATAAATTCAGAATAGTATATGAGAGAATCGTAGAATCATAAAATACTAGAACTGGAAGAGACTTTGAGAGTCCAGTCCCCTGCTCTCATGGCAGGACCCAATACTGTCTAGACCATCCCTGATAGATGTCTATCTAACCTGCTCTTAAATATCTCCATAGATAGATATTCCACAACCTCCTTAGGCAATTTATTCTAGTGTTTAACCACCCTGACAGTTAGGAAGTTTTTCCTAATGTCCAGCCTAAGCCTCCCTTGCTGCAGTTTAAGTCCATTGCTTCTTGTCCTATTATCAGAGGCCCAGGAGAACAATTTTTCTCCCTCCTCTTTGTGACACCCTTTTAGATACTTGAAAACCACTATCATGTCCCCTGTCAGTCTTCTCCTTTGAAAAGTAAACAAGCCCAATTCTTTCAGTCTTCCTTCAAAGGTCATGTTCTCTAGACCTTTAATCATTCTTGTTGCTCTTCTCTGGACCCTCTCAAATTTCTCCACATCTTTCTTGAAATGTGGTGCCCAGAACTGAACACAATACTCCAATTGAGGCCTAATCAGCGCAGAGTAGAGTGGAAGAATTACTTATCATGTCTTGCTCACAACACACCTGTTAATGCATCCTAGAATCATGTTTGCTTTTTTTGCAACAGTGTCACACAGTTAACTCATATTTAGGTTGTGGTCCACCATGACCCCTAGAGATTCCTTTCTGTAGTACTCCTTCCAAGGAGGTACTAAGATGTCTGTTTTTCAGAAAGAGCAGTATGAAAAGCACAAGCTTAGCAGACTCTAGTAAGGCAACTTTCTAACCCTGTGTTCTAAAACCACTCAGCTCCTTGTGTACTACACACTGTTGCAGGCCTCCTTTTTTACTATTAAATGCAGTGGGTAAGTTTTTTAGACTTGGTGTTCCTCTCTTGCTTCAAATGCTGGAGAAGCGAATGTGGAAAGTAACTTATGGGAGACGATTTTCAAAGTTTTTAAGTCGGGACACTGTGAAAGTGAAATAATAGAAATGGTGCAAAAATTACAATTGCAGTGCTTGACTTCAGAGGAATTTAAGCCTGTGCTTGGCTAAAAGCAGGTGCTTACGTGCTTTGCTGCCCACAAATGGAGTTAGGCATATATTAAAGTGCTTTGCTCAACTGGGGCCTAAGTGCACCAAGGAAACAGTACACAACAAGAATGGAACTGCTGCCCACTTCCTCAGCTGTTGCGAATTGGTATAGTTCATTGGCTTCCGTGGAGCTACATTGACTTACAGTAGCTTAGGATCTTACTCTCTATATCTATCACATGGAACTAAGGCAAAGAACTTCGGTAACTCACCTAGTACTACAATAACAGAAAAGACATAATTAAGTACATTTACGTGATGGCACAGGGACTTGAGCTCTGGGGAAAGAAATGTAGTCAATAAATACAATTGTTTCCTAGATTAATTTCCTTTAGTTCTCCCATTCCAGTGACACTAGTGTCTATTTCATTAGGAACTATTTGCCAGCTCTCCCAACCAATGGAAGAAAAAGAAATGTAAAACACTGAATGGATGTGAAACTAGTAGGCTTACTAGGTTTAACAGGTGAAACATAACTTGATATAACTACTGCACCTTTCTGTACCTGAATGTTTTGAGGTTCTCCATCCTATGACAATCTAGGCTAGGTTCTCCTCCTACCCAGCAATCTCTGTTACATAAGGAAACATCTCCTAACTTGATTGCATCCTTCTTCTTCTACCATCCTCTCCTGTAAAGTGTGTGGGAGAAAAAGAAGCCAACTTCTCCCACAGCAGAAGGTCCTCATTGGCTCACTGCTTCTCTCTCACACCTGGAGTGGAAGACAACCCTTTCAGGCAGGGGACAGGAGGATTGGAGGGAATGATCTCAAACACTCTGGAGTTTCAGGAATGCACAGGGCATGCTGGAACATAAGTTACTTGAAAACTCCAGAATGTCACTTTATTTTAATATAGCATTAGCAAAGGTACTGTAGTCAACTGGGCCCTGCATCATAACTGCTGCTGTTCTGATTGATGAAAAGGTTGATGAACCTCTTCATCATGCATTGAAAACTAGTTCCCAGAGCTGTCAGACATGGTCTGAGGTAATGGGATGACAGCCAACCCTTTACAAGTTTTGGTTTGGGTTCATTTGAAAGGATAGGTGAAGATTCAGGCTAGTTCTTGCTTTGTCCCAAACACTTCTCAGAGCCCAAAATAAGGAGCAAAATCTGACATTGTTCCTTTTCTTTCCCACAGCAGCAAATTTTAAAGATGGAAATTCATCCATCTGAATTTCTGTACCTTTGTAAGTTTGGGTCATAGCCTTAATGTTATTTAAACAGTTTCTTTAAAGTTAATGGAGCCCTTAATATAGACTTGATACAGAATGCAAGGTGGTGTGGATTTTCTTCTGTTTAAGGTTCAGAGGCCTTTATCTGAATAATACATTAGATACTTTTATTCACTGGTGAGGTTTCATAACAGGAAAAACTTTGAAGAGAACGTCTGTCCTATACTTAAACTGATAATAGACGTGTTCTTTATTTTTTATCTCTTTTGTAGCACATCTGTTACCTTTGACAGGTTTCTCTAGGAGTTATACAGTGACTGTAGGATACTTTTACCGGCATCTAACAATGTGGTCTCTTAACTTGTTGCAGGCACAAATATCTATAGTGAGGTAGTCTATACAAAAAGGGTTCTTTGATACTTTTATATGAGTTGCGATGTTAAAATATTTTATTGTAAAATGGCTAATGTCTTAATAGGCTCTCCACAATATAAAATGAATACATACATATAATTCCATATTAAAGTATTTTAAAGCAAATAAAAATTGATATGAAAATCACAGGTTCAGCTTCAGTAAAGCCAATACAAACTACTCCATTTTCCACTTTGAGTTGACTATCTGGGCACCTTGATTTGTAAGTAGGAGATTTCTAAAGGTTCTTCTCTGTGGTAAAAGTTGATAGTTTTTCCACATCATGTACACCAGTAAGATCGCAAATGCAGTGTGTTGGGAACTGAATGACATTATCTATCTTATATTTTCTTTCACATGCTAAATGTAATCCCAGATTTAGAGATTTTGCAAAGAGCCAACAAACTGAGCTATTTGTTTACAACAAAGCCATAAAAAAACCCCCAAGCCCCCAAACAAAAATAACAACAACGACGACAACAAAAAAGAGGCAGGAGGGGGATTGGAAAATTCATTGCCTGTCTATGTTCATATTGTTCCCCCAACTAGTGTTCTATATGCCCGTACAAAAGAGACAGTCTCTTTGACCCCAGACCCAAGATCTCACCGAATGGAACATAACCATATACTGGAAGGGTGGTACCAAAAAAGAACACTACGTCTACATCTACATTACAGGGTTTTTGCACAAAAATGGCTGTTATTGCACAAAAACCCATGGAGCATCCACACCTCAAGTGCGTTGTTGCGCAAGTAAATTTACAGTAAGTCAAAAGAACAGAGAGGGTTTTGCGGTGCAGATATTCCTCTTTCTATGAGGAATAACTCCTTTTTGAGCAAGAGCTCAGAAAGGTGGCTATTCTGTGAATAGCAATCAGAGCTTTCTGTCAAGAGAGTGTCCATGCAGTCTGGACGCTCTCTTCCATAAAAGCGCATTGCAAAAGCGATGTGCTTTTATAGTGTGGATGCGTTCTTGCGCAAGAAGTTTTTGTGGAAGATCTCTTCCGCAAAAAGCTTCTTGTGCAAGAAGCCTGCAGTGTAGACATAGCCTACAGGTATAATTAAGTTTTCTAAGAAGAAGGAGAGGGAAGAGGAAGCTCCATTGGTGTGCCGAGCTAGGGATCAGGAGAAGAAAGAGGTTCTATCAGTGTACAAAAGAGGAGTTGGAGGAGGATAATAGGAAAACTATCAGTATATAGAGATAGCCCAGCTGGTATGAAGGGCTTCAGAACATTCTTGCTTGTTTAGCCCCAAAAAGCCCATCAAATTGCCTACAAATTGGACCCTGGGCTGTTATTTTCTACCAGACTGTGTTTGGGAACTGAGAGGGAGGAGGGAGCTGGACTCCTGCCAACACATATAATGCTTTCCTGGTCTAATATATACCCTGATTTTCTGTTCCATGAGTGAATCCTCTAGCAGATGTTTAAATCCCAAAGTTGCAAAAAAACTCTATAAAAGTTATAGATTAAATCACTAATACAATATTTTTCACTAATCATGCAAAGCCAAATCCTCAACTGGTATAAATCAACATAACTTCATTAAATTAGACTGAGTTACACTGATTTATACCAGCTGATGATGTGACCTATGGGGCAAAATACAGCCCCAGTGCCTGGTGAAAGAAGGTAAAACAGAATATTTGGCCCATATGAATCTGTCATCTGCACATGTATACGCATTAAAGTCAATGGGAATTATGTACTGGTAGATGAAAAGAGAAAGAGAGAACCATCCTAGAGCCTTCACAGATTTCCATTGCCAAATTTGAATGTTTACTACGTGCAGGTTCAAACTGGGACTGGAATAGGGAGGGTCGAAACACTATGAGATATCGTTCTTTCAGCACTTTCAGTTGGAAGTAGAAACTTCCCAAGAATCTAGTCTTGGAAACTCCTAGTCCAAAGGGACTAAATTCTGTGCTTAGTGTAAATCCACAATTACCTATTTAAAACTAATGGAAGTACTCTGCATTTTCCTCAGTGTAATTCATAATTTGGAACAAAGTTTTATATCATTAATAAAAGTTTAGGATAAGCAGCAGAATTGTTAATATCTTTATCCAAACCAGATCTGAACTATGGGGGGTAGATTCTGACCTCAATTACACGTGTTGCAAATAAAAAGTTACTTCGGTTTATATCAACGTTCAGGTTAGAATTCCTGGATAAACTATAGATAAGCCCAATTTAAACTTGAAAGTAGGTAACAGCAATTTTAAAGTTAAGCAAAAGAAGGGAAGGCACCTAGGGAATGGATAAGATCTGTACTAGTGACAATACACAAGAAAGGAAGCAAAGAGTGAGGGGGGATTTGATAGCAGCCTTCAACTTCCTGAAGGGAGCTTCCAAAGAGGATGGAGAGAGGCTGTTCTCAGTAGTGACAGATGGTAGAACAAGGAGCAATGGTCTCAAGTTGTGGTAAGAGAGGTCCAGGTTGCATATTAGGAAAAACTATTTCACTAGGAGGGTAGTGAAGCACTGGAATGGGTTACCTAGGGAAGTAGTGGAGTCTCCATCCCTAGAGGTGTTTAAGTCTTGGCTTGACAAAGCCCTGACTGGGTTGATTTAGTTGGGATTGGTCCTGCCTAGAGCAGGGGGCTGGACTGGATGACCTTCTGAGGTCTCTTCCAGCTCTATGGTTCTATGATTCTATGATTCTATGCATTGGAGTGCAAGAACTAGAGAACTATTGCCTTAACGAGTCATCTAGGTGTTGATGATGATACTGACGGAGAGAATTAGATTGCAGATAGAAGAACATCTAGCGGATGAGCAAGTGGGATTCAGGAAAGATAGAAGTACTATATAGCAGATATTGGCACTAAGATTGATAATGGAGAAAGCTAGGTGAAAGAACAAGAACATCTACAATTTCTTCATCGATTTTCAGAAGGCATTTGACAGTATAGATCAGAAAGTGACTTGGGCGGTGTTGGAGTTGTATGGAGTGGATAGCAGACTGATACAGTTGTTGAAGGATATCAAAGATAATGCGGAGGCAGCAGTGAGAACGTGTGGCGAGTTGGGAAGTTGGTTTAGAACAAGTAGAGGTACGAGACAAGGAGATCCGATATCGCCGAGTATCTTCATCACACACCTAGAGAGAGCGATGGACAAGATCAAGGAAGAGGTAAAAGGGATATTGGTGCATAGTATGAGAATTAACAGCCTGAGGTTCACAGATGATCTAGTTATCATTGAGGAAGATGAATAGAAGCTAGCAAGAATGGTGCAGGTGTTAAATGAGGAAGGAAGTGGTATGGACTGATTATGAATATCGATAAAATGAAGACAATGGTATTTGGAGATAAGGAAATAGGAAGGAAGATCAGTGTAGATGGGATTGAACTAGAGAATGCAGAGAAGTTCATGTATTTAGGGAGCAACATAACGTATGATCTAGTTTGTAAGAAGGAAATAGTGACTAGAATAGCGAAAGCAAGAGTGAGCTTGAAGTTGATGGATAAGATCTGGAAAAGTAAAGTGATTAGCTTAGGAACGAAGCTGACCATCTTAAAAACGTGTATATTTAGCAGCATGTTGTACGGATGTGAGAAAGATTTGAAAAGAAGGATATTTGCATTTGAGAGGAGTTGTTATAGAAAGATCCTGAGAATAGGATGGATGCAGAAGGTCACCAACAAGGAATTATATAGGAAGATACAGCCGAAAGATAACCTACTGCACAAGGTTCTACAATGGAAGTTAGAGCTGTTTGGGCATATCTGCAGAATGAATGATGAGCAAAAAGTAAAGACCCTGGTATTCAGCATATTGGAGAATAGGAGAGTCAGACCCCACAGAGAATGGGTAGATGACATAGTAAATTGGTGCGGAGCTACTCTATAGAAACTAAGCCACTCCACAGTGGACAGGGAAAGATGGAAGGAAATAGTGAGGGAGGCATCAGACATCAACAGGCATTGAGCCCATGGTTGTTGTTGTTGATGATGATGATGATGAAATTTCCAAAAATATTTTATTTACCCTCTGAACAAGTACTACAAACCCAGGATATTCAGAGTTAAGATTAAACTTGAAAAAGAATCAAATATGTTAAAATAAAGACTTGCTCATTTAAAGCATTCAAATAACCTTAATTCTATACAATTTCAGCTATGTAATGAGTTAAATTACAGCGTGCTAGATTAATACTGGTCCCAGAAATTAATCCTCCATTTTTATTGCTATTCGCATCCATCAAGAGCATTCTATTCTGGAACTGGTAGTCTTCATCAGCTCTGGTTCCATATTTAAATGAGCATAGCAGTACTCATTTTGAAGAGATTATAAGTTTAGCGATAAAGGTAATCGTGTTAATGTATTATACTTGGACTTCTGTCAAGTGTTTGACTTGGTACTGTGTGACATTTTGATAAAAAATTATTTTGAAAAACGTGCACATAAACAGATTTAAAACCGGCCTACTGATAAGTCTCAAAATGCAACCGTAAATGGGGAAGCATCACTGAGCAGGTTTGTTTCTAGCACAATACGGTAGAAATCAGTTTTTGGTATTGCACTATTTAACATTATTGTCAATGAAATGGAAAAAAATTAAATCATAAAGTTTGCATATGACACAAAAATTGGGTGGCGTGGCAAATAATGAAGAGAGCAGGTCACTGATTCAGAGTGAGCTGAATCCCTTGGAAAATTGGATACAAGTGTATTTTTAATATAGCTATCAAAGAATGCAGCTAACAAAGAATGCAGGCTGTATATACAGGATGGGGGACTCTGTCCTGGAAAACACGGACTCTGGAAAAGATTTGGGAATCACAGTGGATAATTAGTTGCACATGAACTCCCAGCATGATGGCTATGGCCAGAAGAACTAATGCAATCCTGGGACGCATAAATAGGTGAATCTTATCTCTGTTTGGCACTGAGTGCTCCTGAAATACTAAGTTCAGTTCTAGTATTCACAGTTCAAGAAGGATGTTTATAAATAGGAGAGGGTTCAGAGAAGAGCTGGGGAGTAAGGATTAGAAAGCTTACCTTATCACAATAAGCCGGGAATTCCTGAATACAGCTCAGGGTTCTCCCATTTTCAATAAGGCATCAGCTTCTACATCCTCCTTTCCCTTGATATGAATGATCTCCATGTCAAATTCCAGTAGGGCTAGATTCCAGAGAAGTTATCTCAAATTGATTCCCTTTGCTCAGGGCATCCATGTCAAAGGGGCATCATTGCTTAAAACAGTACATTTTTTATTACACAAATAAGATTGAAGTTGCTTAGCAGCTCAGACAGTGGCATAACACTCTTGTCAGTTACAGCACAGTTTTCTTCAGAGAGTGTGTGTGTGTATGTGTGTGTGTGAGCTTTTGCTTAAGTAAGCTATAGGATGACTCTTCTCCCCACTCCATCTTCCATTGGTACTGCATCTAAACTAGTATTAGAAACATCAAAACATATCACATATGGTTTGTTGAAATCAGGGTGACAAAAACAGGTTTTTGAGACAAAGCTTCTTTTATGTTCTGGAAGCATTTCTCACAGACCTCTGTCTTTCTGGTTTCCTCTTTTTTTTTTTTTTTTTTTTTAAGGGATGGTACGGGCCACAATGTCACTACATCCCATGAAAAACCTTCATCAATAGTTAGCAAGATCAAAAAAGGATTGGACCTAATTCTTGGTTTGAGGGCCAGGATGAATAGCTTTTACCTCTAAAGGGTTGGAGTGACTCACTCTAATGCCCACTCTATGTCCTAAGTAGGATATCTCTCAAGGTTCCTTCCAATTCTGACTTGAAGACCCTGACAGTGAAGTTGGTTTCTCTCAGCCTTTGTAACACAATTCCCAAATGGTTTAAATGGTCTTTCCAAGAACTACATAAAATAGCCAAATCAGCTTTACAAATGTTTGTAACTTCTGCAGCACCTCATTGATAAGCTGCTAAAAATAGCCCTTAAATTTGTTAATGCAAAGATCACACACACATGCGCGCACACACACACACACACACACACACACACATACACATATACACAGAGCATCCAAATTCCGCTGTAAAATTTTTTGCCTGCGTATCAGCAGCTAAGGGTGTCTCTACACTGCATCATTTTTCTGGAATAATAGCTTTTATTCCAGAAAAACAATACTAGCATCCACACTGCCATTCCATTATTTCAACTGAAAGTTGAAATAACGGATGGCTTTTTCTAATGGGGGTAAACCTCATTCCACGAGGAATAAACCATTTTCCAAAAAAGCTTTTTCAGAAAAGGGTGTGTGTGGACACAGAGTAGAGAGTTTCGTTGGAAAAAGAGGCCTCCAGGAAATAACACAAGTGCACTGCTGACCACTTCATCTACACTCATCGCAACTCTATAGTTCCTGTTCCTTGGCAGCTCTTAAAGCTGCAGATACAAGGGACAGGGCTTGTGGCAGGAAGCAGGCCCTCACAGCTTCCATCACCAGTGCAGCTGCCAGTGCCACATGTCTGGGCACAAGCCCCCCAAAATCCCTCTGCCCATCACAGGCAGCATGCATAGGGCTCCCAGGAGCCTGCCAGGGGCTGCAAGAGGTGTGGGCTGTCCTGTACTGGGGCGGAGATCCTGGACCTCCTGGAGGTATGGGGCAATGAGGAGAACCTCCAGGATCTCCACTCCAGACTGTGCAATGCTGATATCTATGGCCGGATGGCCAACAGCTTGGCCATGAAGGGCCATACCAGGAGCTTAAAGCAGGTCCACACTAAAGTCAAAGAGCTGCAGCAGGGCTATGCCAGGGCAAGGGATCCCATTTTACGCTCTGGGACAGGACTCCTGCCCCTACTATGATGAACTGCACCACATATTGGGGGGTAGTGCAGCCCCTTCTCCACCCCTGCTGGTGGACTCAGGTCTGAAAATGCCCATCATCACTCACCCGGGGGTCCCAGCCCAGGAGGAGGAGGAGGACATGGCCAGTACTGTGACCGCCATCACACTGGAGCCGGTACTCCACAGCCTGGATGTGTCCCAGGCATTCTCTGAGGCCGGGGAGGGATCATCAGGTGAGTGCTCTTAGTTTTTACACACACACACACACACACACACACACACACAGGGTGGGGGTGGCGGGCACTGAGGGGCTGTGGTGCAATCGTCACTTGGCCTATTTGGCCTGCTCATCGCATTGTAGTCTGTGCATATGGATGCACGTGCAGTGTCTGTTTGTGCCACACAGCCCAAGGAGGCAGCACCGGAGCACCTCTGGGCTTCTGTTCACAGGCTCTCGGGAGGCCACCCACACTTCTGACCTTTGGGGGGTATGCCCTCCCACCCTGAGCCACTGCTGGAAAGAGGCTGGAGACAAGGGCACACACACACATGCACACAGACTCTGGAGTGCCACTCATGGCACATGAGCATGCCTGCACACTCAAGGCAGCACCCGCTCCCAGGGACAATGCTGCCATGTGCTGTTGTGAGTGCGGCCCTGATGGAAGCCTAGGTTGCTCAAGGCCCTTCTCCTGGCCAATGGATCCCAGTGTGGCTGGCCATTTCCCTTGCCTGCTTGTCTAGGCCACACGTAGCCTAGCTCCTGGAACATCACCTTCCTCTGACCAAGAACTGTTGCTCTCAGCTCACTGATGAGGGCAAGGCCTCAGGGACAGTGTCTCTAGAGATGACTGAGCACTATTCTTTATTCTCTGCAGCCGGACCAGCCGTGACTGTGGAGTGATCAACAGCAGCCGAACCATCTGCCCAACCCTGGGGGAGCCGCAGGTGTCGTAGAGTCCAGGAAGACCTTATGAGAGAGCATGTGTCCATCTGCCGGGCATGCAGCAGACGATGGCCCAGAAGGTCTGGGATGACACACAGTGGCAGGCCCAGATGTGGACTGAGCTGCTGCAGCGGGGCCGCAACATGTGTGTGACCATCCGGGAGATGATGACCTACCTGACACCAGACCAAGTCCCTGCTCCAGTCCCTGCTCCAGAAACACTCCAGGAGTCCCCCCTCCCTTTGAAGTCCTCCCCTGCAGAGTGGTGTGAGGGCAGGACTGCAGAACCCCCTGGGGACGGGGCTTCCCTTTCACCCCCAGCTCACCCCCTTCATCTCCAACCCCTCTTCCCCTAGGATACCCCTTTCCAGTACTCCCCTCTCCAGGGACTGCAGTCCAAGAGCACCATACCTGTGTGAGGAGGGCCCCAACGGTTGATTTTCCCGTGCCAAACTGATTGCCACAGACCGGTAACTGTCGGGGTGGCGAGCTTCCAGACAGCGATGTCGACACACTTTTCTAGGGGGATGGCGGGTTGCATCTGGGTGTCCCATCATCAGAGGACAGGGGTGAGCCAGGCACACAGCTTCATGAAGGTGGCCTTCCTCATCCTGAAGTTTTGCAGCCATTGCTGGTCATCCCACCACTCCATCACCGGTCCCACCAGTCGGAACTGGTGTCCAGCCTCCAGAATTGTCGCTCCACCATGGGGTGCGGTTGCAAGGACATTGCTTCAGCACACAGGCAGAGGTTCTCAAAGATGAGCTCAGAGTCGAGCTCATGCAGGGACATGAAGGCAGCCTGCAGAAACTGCTGTGGAAATTGCAGCATGGAGGTGTGGGCCATCACATGCCCAGAAGTGGCTCTGGTTCTATAGCAGGGTGTGCTGTGGTGTCCAAAGGTAGGGAAACCAGAGCACACAGAGGAAATGCTTTGCTGTCCCTCAGAGAGGTAGGCAGGCAAGCAGAAGAACCTAAGAAATGGCCTGTCCTTTAAGTACGCATCTCAGACAGCCTCAGGCAGCAGCACCCGGAAGCGACTGCTGACCTAACGCCCTGACTGAACTGGTTCCAGATGGCTTTAAAAGCAAGATAGCATCCAATCACTGTGGATGCTATCTTTCGAAATAGCACATTGCTATTTCATTGCGCTTTTTGCAAGCAGATTTTGAAATAAGCTTTTCTGGAAGATCTCTTCTGGAAAAGCTTATTCTGAAAGAAGTGTGCAGTGTAGATGTACCCAAAGTAGCCACAAGTCAAATGCAATGTACTTGGGAATTCTGTCTCCCCTCTAGTCCAATAAGGTGTGGGGTAAGGATCAGGATGGGTGGTAGGATTCAGTTGCCTACAATCCATACAAAATCTCACAATTTTGTTCTTTTTAAGTAGCATTATAATAGGAGGGAGCTGGAGCTTTTTGACTCAGTAGATACTACTTTTTCAAGCATGTTTTCCACCTTCACCTGCATTTGCTTCTTCATTTTCCCTTTTGCCTAGTAAGCTCTTTGGAGGGACCCAAGATTTGAATGGAATGTGCAATTTTGTCAGTTAAACCTGGCTAATTGGAAAATACCTGTTTGTGGTGCTGTAAAAGGGCCAGTATTTCCAGCTTTTTGGGGTGGATTTAACTCCCCTTTCTTAAACTCAGTGCTTTCCAGGAATTTCTTTCCTGCTTTTTGTTTTGGTGAAGTCAATTAAAGGGGTATGTATCTTCATCAATGGAACAAGTTGTATTCACTGCCATCTCCCATTCATGGCAATCTTTTAATCATAGAATCATAGAATACTAGGACTGGAAGGGACCTCGAGAGGTCATCGAGTCCAGTTCCCTGCCCTCATGGCAGGACCAAATACTGTCTAGACCATCCCTGAAAGACATTTATCTAACCTACTCTTAAATATCTCCACAGATGGAGATTCCCTGGGCAATTTATTCCAGTGTTTTTCCTACCATTCTGAACTGTAACCCTCTTGTTCCAGAAAAGGATCAGTTTATCAGGCAGTTATAACTCCTTTTCCACCATTGCAGACTCTGACACAACAGAAGAATTTTCAGATTCTTTCTTGGAAGGCAAGATTCTGCTCTCAAAGGACATTTGCCTCTGCTTCACAGCCTTCCGTGCTGACCACAGACTAAACAGGTGAATCAGATCTATATTTTCTCTTTTGCAACATAGTTAGAACATTAATATGCTTAGACAAGGCTAAACTGTTCTTACCCATCAAAATAACCACAACATCATGCTTAAAACAATCCCGCTCAAGATAGAGATACAGTCACAGAAAATTCAGCCAACACTAAAATATTTAGACTATGTCTACACTGCAAAGAAGAATGACCTATGCTGGCTCACTTACAGCCACCACATTAATTTCTGTAGTGGCTGATGTTCACATTAGCCTTCTTCTGTTGGTGATGCACATCTTCACCTGAAGTGCTTCCACTCACTGAAAAGGAGACTGAGAGCCAGGGCTGTCAGCTCTGCACAGCTTCCCACAGGGAGCAGCAGAGGGGTGGAAGTCTCCTGAGGCTTATTGCCATGCTTCTGGTGGGGAGCAGGGGTCCCTGTGAGAAGTGGGGACCTTAGGCGACAGCCACTGACATTGGGAGCCTGGGTGGCATCCTCACTTGGAGCAGAGACGGAACAGCAGCCTGGCTTTCTTGTCAATGTCACAGCTTCCAGCCTGAGTCAAACTAATCCTCTGGCATCAGGGGGAATCTCATGCCCTGCACTTTGGTCAAACTTTATGAACAAAGCTCTCAGGCCCTAGTCTGAGGCTTTCTTATCCTGGGATATTTCCTTACTTTTTATAAAATTGTTCAGGGTCTTTTGAGTCTATGAATTCTATGATTCTATGAGTCAAAACCCCCGGTAAATGATTCACTCGTGACTAAATTTGATACTGAGAACTTTAAGTGATAATGATTAAACATGTCACAATGTTGGATTATGCTCTTTAAGCCTATGAGTACATCTACACAGCAACATTATTTCAAAATAATTTAGTCTGCATCTACACAGCAGGCAGTTATTTCTAAATAATGTAGAAATACTGTCAAGCTGGAGAACTTCTTACTCCAACTCCTGTAACCCTCATTGTATGAGGGGTAAGGGAAGTTGGAGGAAGAGTGCCTTATTTCAAAATAAGTGCTGTGTAGATGCTCCCTATTTCGAAATAAGCTATTTTGAAATAAGCTACGCAATTGATGTAGCTCAATTTGCGTAGCTTATTTCGAGTTAAGCCCGGCTATGTAGATGCACCCTAATTGACCTATGGTGTGTGAACTCTGTCAGGACTACGTGAATTGTCATACTGTCTGGAGTGGCTCACAACTTCAGTGCCCATGGCCAACTATCATTAAACAGGCATCCCAAACTGATGGTATATTCTATAATTTCAACGAGTCAGTAAGAAGTATGAACTCCTGGGTCACTATAGTTATCTTACAATAAAGTCACAGGCAGTCTCCTTAGACACTCTGCTCTGTCTTGCCACACAGATAAACTGGACTTACTGATAAAAGTTCACTTAAACCAAAAAATCATACATCAGATTGCTCACAGTCCTATGAGACCAGTCACCTTTGATCAATTGGAACTCTAGATTTTAAATAAAAGACAGCGCTGGTAATCAATTCTATGGTAAACTAACTGACAGACTATTATCTAAGAAAAGGAAGTAAGAGTTACTGAAGGTTAAGGAAGATGAAATATATGTACAGGTGAGCCACAGTCTATAAGTTCAAATTACATCACTGCATCTAATCAAAGCACTGCGACGGTTCAATCGGCACAGCCACACGAATTTAAGGTATGGAAGGGCAGCTAGAAAAACTTATCCCAGGAGACTATCTTGGTTACAATAATCTTGCAGCCCACAGAGATGATGGAGGACCACTCACATGGGCCAGTCACTACCCTAGGTTGCCCATTGCTGGTCTATACTAATACATAAGTGAATTGATCTAGGGCTTTGGCATGAACTTGCAACTGGTCTGTGAGTATCACACATGGGTCACTTGCTGGGCAAACTACTTTAGGCTAAATAGTACTGCTTGAATGCACCATATTGTTAGAGGACAATATCAGAAGAGACTTGTGGAATGGCTGACACCATCCTGTTAGTAACCAATTAGCTTTTGAGAAAGGAACTCTCAAACACTGAGGACTCAGACTGTTCCTTAAACCTAGATCTGTGTGCATGTCAACTATAATTGCTTTCAGCTTTAAAAAAATATCTTTGAACTTTAAATCATGTCATTTGCTGGATATTATAACATGTTCATATAAATTAATCATTTCATGCTTTCTTTGTATTCAGCTCTATTCTTTTAACACAACACTTGTCTAATTCAAATAGAAACATTTAGAAAACTAATGCCATCATACACTTAACAATTAGCTTCTTCTAGGCTACAGGAAAAGGGGGAAATGTGCTAGCTTTCATATCAAAGCTAATAAACCTGATTGTTTATGTTAGCCTTACATTAGAAGCAGTTGGCTTAATAATGGCACTAGCTTCATTGCAGATTTCATGTGCAAGGGTGGAAGGATTTCCAGTTACTCAATTTTTTAATACTTGTTAGGTGACTAGATCACATTAACTCTTTACTGCTGCAAGTCCAAACATGAAACTGTCAGAAAAAATGGTGGTAGATGGCTACAGTGAAGTACAGGCAGTCCCTGGGTTACGTACAAGATAGGGACTGTAGGTTTGTTCTTAAGTTGAATCTGTATGTAATTCGGAACTGGCATCCAGATTCAGCCACTGCTGAAACTGATCAGTTTCAACAGCGGCTGAATCTGGACGCCAGTTCTGAGTTACATAGGGTATGTCTATACTACCCTGCTAGTTCGAACTAGTGGGGTAATGTAGGCATACCGCACTTGGAAATGAAGCCCGGGATTTGAATTTCCCGGGCTTCATTTGCATAAGCGGGGAGCCGCCATTTTTAAAACCCCGCTGGTTCGAACCCCGTGCAGCGCGGCTACACGGGGCACGAACTAGGTAGTTCGAACTAGGCTTCCTAGTTCGAACTACCGTTACTCCTCATTTCACGAGGAGTAACGGTAGTTTGAATGAGGAAACCTAGTTCAAACTACCTAGTTCGTGCCCCGTGTAGCCGCGCTGCACGGGGTTCGAACCAGCGGGGTTTTAAAAATGGCAGCTCCCCGCTTATGCAAATAAAGCCCGGGAAATTCAAATCCCGGGCTTCATTTGCAAGTGCGGTATGCCTACATTACCCTTCTAGTTCGAACTAGGAGGGTAGTGTAGACATACCCATACAGATTCAACTTAAGAACCCCAGGCATCCCCAAGTCAGCTGCTGCTGAAACTGATCAGCGGCTGATTCCAGGAAGCCCGGGGCTACTGGACCACCCAGCAGCACCCCAGCTGGTCTGCCCCAGGTGTCCTGATTCAGCTGCTGCTGAAACTGATCATCATCAGCTGAATCAGGACTCCTGGGGCAGAGCAGCTGGGGTGCTGCCGGATTGGTCCAGTAGCGCCAAGGAGCGGTGCTGCGGGACCAACTGGCAGCGCCCCACCTGCTCTACCACAGGCCCGGGGCTTTGCTCCACGTCTCCCTGGTCTGCTGGGGAGGGGAGACATTAGCTGCGCCCTCCCCCCCAGCAGACCAGGGACATGGGGAGCAAAGCCGCAGTGCCACAGCAAAGCCTCAGAGGCGCGGGACACCTCCACCTCCCCGGCTTTGCTCCCGGTGCCTCTGGTCTGCCGGGGACCGTCTCCAGCAGACCAGGGACACCGGGAGCAAAGCTGCAGTGGCGGCGGAGTCCCGCACCTCTGAGGGTTTGCCAGTGCAAAGCCTCAGAGGCGTGGGACCCCTCCGCCTCCCTGGCTTTGCTCCAGGTGTCCCTGGTCTGCCGGAGACGGTCCCCAGCAGACCAGGGGCACCCGGAGCAGCTTTTCTTGCCCCGGAGGTCGAGGTGGCGGGACCGCTGCGCTCTGGGCGGTCCTGCTGCCTGCGAGCTCCAGGGCGAGAAAGCCCCATTCGTAGGTGCGGATCCGACATAAGTCGGATCCACGTACCTCAGGGACTGCCTGTACCTAAAGCATTATGTCTAAGTGGGAAAATTTGCAGGTGTAGAATGGGAACGAAAGGGAGGGAAGGAAAGGAAATCAACTATAAACTCCTTCAACCAAACCAAGGTCAGCTCACTTTGAGACACCAAAATGAGACATCAGTGGAGCTATAGAGATAGAGATTAACTGAGGAATTTGTTTTTGAAATAACAATGTGGCATAGCAAAATGGCAGCCTCTTAAAAAGATCAACTCACCAAGCCAACACTAGGGAGCCTAATTCAGTCCCTGGTCTAAGAGTTAGCTTACATACTTCTAAAATGGAAAGGATAGATTTACAGTGCAGCAGTGTACTGGAATATACATCTTTTAATGAGACTGTTATTCTGAAGGTTCATCACCAGTGGGTGGCTTCCTGTGCTGATGAAGGAATGTTGGGGATTTTTTGGGTTGAAAATTCATATTCTGAAGTACAGTAAGACCAAGTTGCCTAGCTAATACTTGGGTAAGCAGTACAGGAAGTTTCTTGAAAATGAGTGTGGGCAAGAGTGGTTGGACACCCAGCGCTTCTAGGGAAGGGCATATCTATCCAAGGGAAAAGAGAAGACATTTTTTAAGATTTATGTTTTCAAAGCCTTTGTTTTGTACAATTGAGATTCTTTAGCTAAGCCTTCTTTTAACCCTATATCTAAGTCTAGATTACAAAGATAAATTGGAAAAAGAAATGCAATCTTTTTCTGATTTACTTCCAAAAGAAGCTTTTCTGAAATTTGGCCTATCTACGTGGGGCCAAATTTTGGAAAAAACCCTTTTTTCAGAACGTTCCTTCTTCCTCATAAAACGAGGTTTACAGGGATGCTGACAAAACATGTCTGCTTTTCTGACTTTTTTAGTCTAGACATACCCTATGCTGCAGACTAACATATTGATTGAGTTCTGTAGGAGTGGACTTTCTAATTCTAGTGAACATAGCAATACCACAACAGAGAACAAAACATATGATGTATGTCAGTATGGTTTAGCTGATAATAAAACTGGGAGAAATCTTATCATATAATTATAGTTTAGTGCCCAGAGACAGTCATGGGCAATTTTATAAGCAAAGGTTGCATGCATATTAGAAATGATGTTAAAAATGTTGTTAGACTTGCAAGTATTGTTAGGAAATGCTGTAATATAATTATGCCCTCTTGTGAATTTTGAGAAGGGGAGGGAGATAAGTCATATTCTGGCTCTTGGTTGGGTAAGGAGGAAGGACTAGGCTTGGATTTGAATGTCACATTCAGTTATTTGGCATGTTGGTATGCTTTTGTTGACAGTGCAAGAGGCAAAAGGAAAACAGTAATTGTCAACAGCTTACATCTCAGCTCAGGGGTTGGCAACCTTTTCAAACCAAAGAGCCAAATTACATCAAAATTCAGAACAAGTGGCCAATGAAAAGTCTGTATAAGAACGCCCATTTGCATGACTGAAAATGTACAATTTAATATTATTGATAATTGACATGATGATTAATAATAACATAAAAGAAACACTATACTCACAGACTTCATTTAATGGGACTTCTGCTGCTGCATCTTTTCACACATTTCTTTGATGTTTACATCATAACTGGTCAAATTCAGGTACATGTATGCATTCAAGCTACAAAGCAATAACACATTTTTAAAGGTTTCAATTAATTTTTCATTTTAATTTTGGGAATGACAAAAGAGCCATATTTAGTTCTACACTGAGCCATATTTGACTTGAGAGTCATAGGTTGCAGATTCCTGTCTCAGCTAAACCTGAACGGAATTTCATGAGACAAAGAAAAGACACTTTTCCTGCCCCAGGACTTTGTCCCTGTTAAATTTTACAATCCTAAATCCATTATTATAATACTCAGGGATTGACAATTAATATAATCTACTTGCCCGTGGCAAGTAGATTACAAGCTGGCACAGCCGCGCAGTGCAGTCAGCGCATGTGCAGCGCGGTCTGCGCATGCGTAGTGTGCCGAACTGTGCGGCTCACAAGCGGGGCTCACTGCGGCTTGGCGATCCCTGATAATACCATATATGTTCTCTGTGTTCTATCATTGTATTAATGAGTCACAAATATTAGTATATCATAGCAATGGAATTTTCTGTACAAGTTAAGACTTTTGGAGATTAAACTGCAGCTATATGACTTAGGGTATGTCTACATTACAGAGTTTTGTCAGAAATACATCCATTTTTCCAACAAAACTTGAGGAATATCCACACTACAATTGCATTCTTCTACAAGAAAATCAAAAGACCAGGGTTTTTTCTGGCATTGGTAATCCTCATTCTATAAGGAAGAAGCTTTTTTATGAAAGAGCTCTTTCGCAAAAAGGTGTGTGTAGACGGGGAAGCGGGAGTTCTTTTGGAAGAAGAGGAAAGAGGAAAAAGTACAGGTGTCCTGGTGGCCATTCCGTCCATAGAGATCACAGCATAAATGCAAGAGAACATCCATTCAGTCTGGATGCTCTCTTTTGAAATAGCAGATTGCTTTTACAATGCACTTTTGCAGTGTGGACGCTCTCTTTCAGAAGAAGTTTTTTCTGAAGAATTCTTCCAAAAAAAGCTTCTTCTGAAAGAAGCCTGTAGTATAGCCATAGCTTTAGAGAGGAAGTGTGTCAGTCTGTAATGTTAAAAACAAGTAGTCCTATGGCACCTTAGAGATGGGCAAAACCTACTTCTTCAGATGAGCTTGAGTGGAGAAAAAAAACCAGTGACGCCTCCTCTCCAGTTATTGGTTATACTGTTACATCCCTAGAGGAAACACAAGTAGTCCTCTTGAGTCATACTGAGAAAGTAGGGCAATTGGCTGGTTATCTTTGGTGCCTGTACACAAATGCAAGAAGCCTTGAATACAAACAGGAAGGATTTAAAGTCATGGTATGGTCAAGGAACTATGTACATGACTGGAGCTCTGTAATGGATGGGTATAAACTTTTCAGGAAGGACAGGCAGGGGAGAAAAGTTGCAGGAATTCCACTCTTAGAGCATGACTACACTACAGAATTATTTCAAAATAAATTGTGCTACTTTGAAATAACAAGGTGAGAATCTACACAGCAAGCCTGTTCTTTTGAAATAATTTTGAATTAATAGGCTTCTGATTCTGGAATAATAAACCCTCATTTCATGAGGAATAGCACCTATTTCCAAAAAGTTATTTTGAAATAGGGTGTGTATAGATGGGGCAGTTGGGGTTATTTTGATATAATTGGCCTCTAGATACTCTGACAGTTGCCCTGGTGGCCACTCTGTCCATACCTATCAGAACTCTATAGTTGCCCTTCCCCTGCAGCCTGTAAAGGTGCAGTCACAGGGGAAAGGGCTTGTGGCAAAAGAAAGGCTCTCCCAACCCTGTGCCACCCAGTAGGACACATTTGTGGTGCCATAGCAGACCCCCATGGTCCCACCGAGCCCTCCATGGCTGTAAGTGAGCTGGCAGCCAGCTCCAAAGCCCCTGCCCGGGGGTGAAAAAGGAGGGCCTCATTCTGGTCTTATGTGGAGATTCTGGATCTCAGTGAGGTCTGGGGAGATGGGCTGCCGGATGGCAGTGGTGCATAGCAACTCTAAGGCCGTGACCAACTGCTCAGCCTGTGGCCCCCACCCTGGCAGGAATGTCTCCCCCTTGTTCTAGTACAAGTTATGCAGAACATAGAAGGCTGACACCAACGGGAGGACGTTCCACTCACCGAGGTCCAAGTCGGTGAGAGACAGCGGAACCTCCTTTTGAGGCAGCAAAGATGCCTTCTGCCACAATGTGGACCTTGCTCAACCTTTCATTGAAACATTCCTTGGCAAGGTCCCGGTGTCCTGTGTAGGGCTTCATTAGCCAGGGAGCCAAGGTTAGGCTGCATCCCACATGATGCACAACAGCATGTCCATGTCCCCAACCCTGATGGTGTGGTTGGGGAAAAAAGTGCTAGTGTGCATCTTCAGGAAGAGGCTGGAGTTCCTGACAATGTGTGCATCGTGTGCCTTCCTCAACCACTCAATGTTGATCTTGGTGAAGCAGCCGTGGTGGTCAACAAAGGCTTGCAGGACTATTGAAAAGTACCCCTTCCAGTTGATATAATCAGAAGCCCAGTGGTCAGGGGTCCAGATGGGGATGAGGGTGCCATCAATGGCCCCCTGCAGTTGGTGAATTCCATGGTGGCAAAGCTGGCCATGATGGGGTCCATGTCACCCAGGATGATGACCCTGCACATCACAGTGGCATTGATAGCCACCACCACTTGTAGAATGATACAAACAGAGAATCACAGGGTTGCCAGAGCCCTTTGGAGTTCCCTGAACCCAACCCCCTCTCAACAGCAGAAGCAACCCCAAATGCCCCATCCCTGGCAGGGTTTTGTGAAGGCAGGACTGCAAAACTTCCAGAGAGGGAGAGGCAGCCACTTTGCCTGGGAACCCCATTCCAGTAGTTCACTGTTGTCATTGCTGGAGCAATAGCAAGGGACTTATACCTGCATGAGTACGGTCCTGACGGTCAATCTCCCCATGTTGAACTGCTTCCCAAAAGAGTGGTAGCTATCTGGCATGGCGAGCTTCCAAAATGCAATAGTGACAAGCTTCTGGAGGGGGATGGTGGGTCTCATTTTGGGTGTCTTGTCTCTGGAGGGCAGGGGCAAGCCATTCACACAGCTCCAGGAAGGTGTCCTTCTGCATGCAGAAGTTCTAGAGCTACTTCTGGTCATCCCGCCGCTCCATGACGATCCAGTCCCATCAGTCAGAACTGGTGTTTCGTTGCCAGAAGCAGCAGTGCATGGTGAGCAGGGTAGAGTGGGAAGAGTTGTGCTGCATGGGCAGCATGTGGAGAGAGGTGAGAAGGTGCCCCACAGTGAGCTACGGGTCCTGTTCCTGCAGAGCCATGTGGACAGCGTGCAGTAATTGCACCAGGGGATGCAGCATGGGTCTAAGAGCTGGCGACTGCTTTGCAGGCCTGGCTCCATGGCTGGAGTGCTATGGTGTCCACAAGGGCATCCAGAGCATAGTGAGATGAGTTTTCTGTCCATCAAGGAGGTAGGCAAAGGTGAAGAGCCTGAGACATGGCAAAAAGAAAAACTATGTAGTACTTTAAAGAATAACAAGATGGTTTAATAGCCTTTAAAGTGCTACATAGTTTTTCCTTTTGTTTTAGCAAGATCAAACTAACACCTCTCTATTACTATTTAACATGTGAGACACGGCAGTAAAGGATAGCACTTTTAAGCATGAGCCTCAGATAGCTTAGGCAGCTCCAGGAAGTGAGTGCTGTCTTGATGCCCTGCTTGAAATGCTTCTGGGGGGCCTTACATATGATTTAGCCTCCAATCAGTGTGGACATGCTATTTTGATATAGAGCTATGCTATTTAAATGGGCATTTATAGTGTGGATGCACTATTTAAAAATAGGTATTTTGGGAGTTATTATTCTAAAATAGCTTATTTCAAAATAATGCTGCAGAGTAGATGTACTCTTATAGTGTAAGAGCATTATAATTACTCAGCGCTGCAGTTTGAAACTAGAGAAAAGACTTTCAAGTCTTTGGGTTAAGATTAGAGGTGAGAGGAACAAGGTTGATGTCATGGTGGGCTTCTGCCTTAGACCATTAGACCAGGAGAATGAGGTAGACAAGGCTTTCTTCAGACAACTAACAGAAGTTTCTGGATCAGAGGCCCTGGTTCTCAAGTGGGACTTCAATCACTCTAACATGTGCTGGGGGAGCAATACAGAAGTGCACAGAAAATCCAGGAAATTTTTGGAGACTGTTGGGGACAAATTCCTGGTGCAATTGCTGGAGGAACCAAATAGAAGTCATGTTCCTCTTGACTTTCTGCTCACAAACAGAGAAGAATTGTTTGGGAAAGCAGAAAAAGGTAGCAACCTGGGAAGTAGTGGTCATGAGATGGTCAAGTTAAGGATTCTGAAAAAAGAAAGAAGAGCAGCAGAATATGACCCTTGAACTTGAGGAAAGCAGACTTTGACTTCCTCAGAGAACTATGAGCAGGATCCCCTGGGAGGGTAATATGAGATGGAAAGGAGTCCAAAAGAGCTGGCTGTATTTTAAAGAAACCTTTTGCAAGGGCATAAGATCAAACCATCCCAATATGCAGAAAGAATAGCAAATGTGGCAGACAACCAGCTTGGCTTAACAGAGAATATTCAGTGATCTTAAACACACAAAGGAAGCTTACAAGAAGAGAAAACTTGGACAGAGGACTAGGGAGCATGATAAAAACATAGCTCGAGCATGCAGGAGTGTAATTAGGAAGGTCAAAGCAAAACTGGAGTTGCAGCTAGCAAGGGATGTGGAAGACAACAGAAGGGTTTCCACAGGTATCTTAGCAACAGGAAGAAGGTCACAGAACATGTGGGACCCTTACTGAATGGGGAAGGCAACATAGTAACAGATGATGTGGAAAAATCTAAGTACTCTATGCTTTTTTGCCTCAATCTTCAAGGAGAAGGTCAACTCCATACTTCTGCACTATATAGAGAGGAGGTGGGAACCCCTCAGTGGTGAAAGAAAGACTATTTAGAAAAGCTGAACATGCGTAAGTCCATGGAGTCAGATCTAATGCATCTGAGGGCGGTGAGAGAATTGGCTGATGTGATTGCAGAGCCATTGGCCATTATATTTGAAAATTCAAGGCAAATGTGGGAGGTCCTGGAAAATTGGAAAAAGGCAAATATATTTCGCATCTTTAAAAAATGGAAGGGAAATCCGGGGAACTACAGATGGGTCAGCCTCACCTCAGTCTCTGGAAAAAAATCATGGAACAGGTTGTCAAGGAATTCATTTTGAAACACTTAGAGGAGAGGAAGGTGATCAGGAATGGTCAATATGGATTCACCAAGGGCAAGTCATGCGTGACCAACCTAATTGCTTTCTATGATAAGATAACTGGCTCTGTATATAAAGGGAAATCTGTGGATGTGATGTACCTTGCCTTTAGCAAAGTTTCTGGTAGGTTCTCTCACAGTTTTCTTGCCAGCAGGTTAAAGAAGAATGGCTTGAATTAATGGATTATAAGGAGGATCAAAAGCTGACTATATCGTCAGGCTCAACAGGTTGTGATGAACAACTCAATATCTAGTTGGCAGCTGGTATTAAGCTGAGTGCCCCAGGGGTCAGTCCTAAGGCAGGTTTTGTACAATTTCTTCCTTAATGAGCTGGATGATATGATGGATTGCACCCTTAGCAAGTTTGTGGCTTACACTAATATGGGGAGAGAGGTAGATACACTAAATGGTAGGCATGATTTAGAGTGACCTAGACAAATTGGAGGATTGGGCCAAAAGAAATCTGATAAGGTTCAACAAGGACAAGTGCAGATTCCTGCACTTGGGATGGAAGAATCCCATGCTCTACTGCAAGCTGGGGACTGACAGGCTAAGTGGCAGTTCTGCAGAAAAGTACCTGGGGATTACAGTGGATGAGAAGTTGGATACAAGTCAACAATTGTCCTTGCTGCCAAGAAGGCTAATGGCATATTGGACTTCGTTATGCCATTGCCAGCAGATCAAGGGAAGTGATTATTCCCCTCTATTTGGCATGGTGAGGTCATATCTGGAGTACTGCATCCAGTTCTGGGGGCCCCATTTCAGAAAGGATATGACCAAATTGGAGAGAGTCCAACCCCCTGCTCAATGAAGGGGGTCCAACCCCCTGCTCA
This sequence comes from Pelodiscus sinensis, assembly GCF_052426305.1. Taxonomy (NCBI): domain Eukaryota; kingdom Metazoa; phylum Chordata; order Testudines; family Trionychidae; genus Pelodiscus; species Pelodiscus sinensis. The sequence goes on from NC_143053.1 coordinate 52,457,767, forward strand.
ATCACTCCCAAGTATCAGTGGTTTATCCCAGGTCAATGGATATTCTTGATCTCACACCAAGGACAATGCTGGCAGCCAATTTCTGTAGCAAATTAACTAAAGGTTAGAAAATGAAATGTGCTATTGAAAGATTAAAATGGGTAAAATACTCTAACAGGTGAGTCAAAGTTTGTAAGTCAAAAATGCTAACTGAGATGTAGTAATCTGACAGTCTCCAACAGTCTTTCAGGGTTACCCAAAATAATTTTGGGGATCTTTGTTTTGCATCTGGAATACTCCCTGTGAGTCTCCAAATTTTTCAGAGATGAAGGAGCTTTTCTGGAATCCATCTCTTATTTCTTCTTCACACAAAATGTTAGCTGACCTATGCAGGCCTTTATTTGCTGGCTATGTGTGAAGAATATAGATGGAGTCTGTGAATTCTCATTGTGAACTCAGTGATCCTTGTTTTGAACCTTAGCAACCATCTTCATTTCCTCCCTTGCACAACATGTCTACTGGTGTCTACACTACCCTCCTAGTTCGAACTAGGAGGGTAATGTAGGCATACCGCACTTGCAAATGAAGCCCGGGATTTGAATTTCCCGGGCTTCATTTGCATAAGTGGGGCTCCGCCATTTTTAAATCCCCGCTTGTTCGAACCCTGTGCCGCGCGGCTACACGTGGCACGAACTAGGTAGTTCCACGAGGAGTAACGGTAGTATTCCACGAGGAGTAATGGTAGTATTCCACGAGGAGTAACGGTAGTTCGAACTAGGAAGCCTAGTTCGAACTACCTAGTTCGTGCTGCGTGTAGCCGCGCGGCACAGGGTTCGAACAAGCAGGGATTTAAAAATGGCGGAGCCCCGCTTATGCAAATGAAGCCCGGGAAATTCAAATTACGGGCTTCATTTGCAAGTGCAGTATGCCTACATTACCCCACTAGTTCGAACTAGTGGGGTAGTGTAGACATACCCTACAACACTTTTCTATCTCTGTAAGTCTGGGGTCTCATGTTTGCCATATTTCTTGATATAATTTTTTGTACTAAAAATGGACTCATCTTCATGATGAAGGATTCCCTTTCATCCATCCCATGTTGTATACAGTAGCCCATACCTCCTGTGGGTCTGCTGTGCCTGTGTCCAAATTATTAAAATGGTGCTTCCATAGCAACTGGGCTTTCAGTTAACACAGAAGAGGCGCAAAGGTCAGCTACCCAGTGGTTTCCAGTATTATGATCAATGATCTCACTAAAGACAGCAAACCAAGTATAGATAAAATACATGAAAAAGCTGATGCAGAAAGGGTATTTTCAGGGGTATGGGTTGGCATGAAGTTGATGAAAAGGTGTTTTATATTTTGGGCAGTGGGGATGGCTTTTGAAGGAGTGTTAAACCTTATTTATGATTATTTTCCCCCTTATTAGTATCTTTTAATATTCACTCATGCATCTAGAGCATTGGAGAGGTTCTTTTTAAGGAAAAAAAAGAAAGAAAAAAACCCTATCTATCCTCCTCATTGCTTTCCATCCTCCTCCTTGTTGTTTATTCCTCTGTGTGCATATCTATATTCCTTGTTAGGAGTGGTGCTAAAGGCTAACAAAGGAGAAACTGGGTGTTACTCAAGGCAGCCAGATGAATTAATAGATTAGGTCATCTGAAACTCCAACTTCTCATTTTGTTTCTTAACCTAACTCTGGTCACTGATTGTTTTGTTTTTCTTCCTTGTACCAAGACAAGTTTGTTGCATCAATGCCTGCCTAACTATAAAGCTTCATTGGTGTCTGTACCAGTCTGTCTGCTTTTTTGTGTTCATGAAAACATGGCAAATGCCAAGAACAATGCCAATTAATCCTTGGCTAATGATCAACGGTAGCAGCAGGGCATCACAACTGAACTTACGCAGCAGATTTTGCTCCTCTTGCTCTGGGCTGTGCAGTCCTTTTGTGCTTGGCTGACTGATCCCTCAACCCTTGATGAGCACTAGGAAATCTGGTTCAGTGCTTTCGATAGCCTTGTACAGACTAAAATGAATGTTTCCAATTCACCATATGATTCAGCTGTATGAGTTATAACCTAACTTTCTGCAACATCCAGACAAATGCTATACAAACAAAAGCTGTTTTTCACCCCTTTGGAGCAGTGAATAGCATTTTGTGAACGGAAAGTTTAAAATGCATAGTCTTCCAAGAAGCACAACCACAAAGTAATTTATTTCTGCTGCAACTATTTTTGGAAATAGAGCCCTTCTCATTGACATTCCTCATGCTAATGTTCTTTAAATACCAGGTTTATGTATTGCCACTGGCTCCTTCTCTTAATTAAACTTTCAGAGTTTCTGGACAAAGTCCTACACTTCTCTTACTGCTTGAGTTGCATGTATTCTTGTCTCTGACATTTGTAGCATCATTGCACCAGTCTGTTTATTCCATCACATGATCATTTTAGTGTTGTTTGAAACACTATTTTGGAGCCAGACATAATCACATTATATAGTTCCTCACCTTATTAACTGACAGAGAACTGTTCCCCATTAGACAATTGATCCTGGGCAGATGAAGCCATTAAAAACAGTACTAATTAGCCGAAGAAAGGAGACAGTACTACAGGCTGCATCACTTCCTTTCATGCACAGGGAAGTTCATGTTCCAGACAAATAATAATTGATATGTAGTCTTCCTTAATTGTGGTTCTTAACAGCCAGTATTATAATGACAGGCTGATGTTCTTTGTCTAGCCTGTTATATGCTTATTTTTAAACCCAAGAACCACTGTGTAACATTTTAAGTTTAACTTGCATTTCATAGAATGCTCTTATAATGTCACTGTAATCGGAGTTGGGTAACTAACCTTAAGAGTTACATGTTGTACGTCTCCAGGTGTCAGCTGTTTGTCTTGGAAGACTGGGTGCCCATAATTATGTGGAATTATGGTGTGATACCTTAGAATAAGAAAACATACTGGTTGAATGGGAATCCAAAAACCACTGCATTAGATCCATAAGCAGAAATGTTAGGCATCACATTGAAATTCAGTGTACTAAATGTAGCCTATAGGGTTAGGAAACCATATTCTTTAAACAGAAGCATACTTTGATTTCTTTCTTACTTTGATTTCTATTTTATATATGTATACACATTTGTATATACTACTCTATAACAGGCACTTGGGAGATTGTAATTTCCTACTTCCTTTTATAACTCTCCACATTATTCCCTTCTTGGGATGAAAATTTTCATGCTGAAGGTGATGTAAAAAAAATCTTCAGTTGTCCTAGAATTAAACAAGACACACGCATGCATGTGTGTGTAGTATATATTTTACAGTAAAAAAAACCAACCTTTTTTTAGACAGGACTATAGCAAAACAACTGGAATTTGAAACCTATCATAGACCTTGTCCTTGCTGATGACTAATGTCTTTGTTAGATTTGATTACAACCTACATATTGAGCTTCATTCCCCCTTCTATTAAAAAATCTCAAAAATTCAATGAAAAATATCATTAATAAAACATTGAATTTGAGAGACTGAGGGTATGTCTACACTAGCCCCCTAGTTTGAAGTAGGAAGGCTAATGTAGGCATTTGAAGTTGCAAATCAAGCCCGGGATTTAAATATCCCACGCTTGATTTGCATCTTCCCGGCCGGTTGCCATTTTTGAAATTTACAAGTCTGGACTAACTGCCCGCATCAATACGCACCAGGGACCCGGTATTTCAAATTAAAGCCCCTAAATCGAACTCCCTGTTAAACCTCCTTGCAGGTGGCCTGGTCCCACTGAATTCAAGGGTTGAAATCCTGGTCACATTAAAGTCAAAAGCAAAACTCCTATTGATTCCAATAAGACCAGGATTCCACCTAAAGACTTTACATTCTTTGTGACTCACATTTTTTCCATGCATTACATTTTTTTGCCACTCTACATACAAGCAACATGGTCAAGCTGACATTTCTCTGGGTGTCTTAACTTTTGCATTTCCTGACTTTTGTGCGTGGTTGGTTTTTTTTTTTAGCTTAGTTTTGTTTTTTAAGCCAAATACTACTCTTTATAATCATGCAAAATCATTACAGATTCAATGAGATTCTTGTATGAGTAAGGTAAGCAGGATTTGCCCATTCAATTAAGCAAATTTATCACAATATTACCTATGGTCCGTGGACCTAATCCAAAGCCCACTGAGGTCATTAGAAAGGCTCATAAACTTCTGTGGATTTTGGATCAAGACCATATATATTGCTTTAGCACAGTGCATAATGTACAGAGGAGGAAATCATCAGGAATCCCCCCCCCCAAAGTGAGCCAATTACATAAGATAGAGTCCATCTGCACAGCTAGTCAGAATCCAAGGGGAGGGAGGCCTCAAGGGCCCTGTTGTCTACTAACATTGCAGTCATTGCTCTTATGTTCTGTGGAGGGGAGAAATTGCAACAGAGGTTTACCTTTATATTTTCCCCTTCTGCACACTTTTGTATAGTAGCTGGACATACAAGACAAAGAATTTTGTGAGGTACATGTGCACGTGTGCATGCATACAATAGACATACTTCAAGCTCCTTCCATTTAGACACCAGAGACTGATTCAAAGCTCATTGAAAATTCCCACCTCCTCTGAAAAGCTTCACATTTGGCCTTTAGAAAGAGCCTCTGTCTTTAAAATGGAGAAATAGGACAATAAATGGTAACGGTGTCCACTTTGTATATATATTTAACATATATTTGTTTTGTGATAAGCTGAGTGTTGTATTAGAATAGTGTAAGGAGTCTTCTTTTACTTACACTTGATTTTTTTTAACTATTCAAATTAAGCCAAACAATATAACAAACTGTATCTGGCTTATAGCAGTTCACAAGTTTTACCTGACTAGTATAAACTCCACAAAGGTCAAAGCACAGAGACCTTCTGATCCAGAGAAATGGAAGATAATTGGAATCTCTGCTGATGTATGTTCAAATTAGGAAATTCTGCTGGCTATTAATGAAACAGGAAATTTAGTGTCAAATATCAGCATTCAGCAATTCTGCAGAACTAATGAGTTAAGCTGTTAAAACATGAAGGCCCGTGTTTACCAATGGAGGAAAAGAGAAGAAAGGGAAGATAACTGCAGCATAGGGAGAAAGGTAACGCCGTTGCCATGAGGAGTGCTCACCTATATTAATGTTAGATTGCCATGAGCAGATGTTGCAGTGCTGGACACAGTTTTAGGAATCATTATACAGATTAATAAAGTATAGTAAGAATATTTTAATGTAAGAGATATAGGAAATCACAGCTCTGTATCTAAAATGCTAGTACAATAATTTTTACCAGGCAAGAAATATAATAAATCGTGCTTAAAACAACCAAGCAAAAAGGTAGCAAAAAATTGTTACCTAGTATACTACATGGGGTTTAACCATCACATACAATTGCTGGATCAAGGCATGAGATCAAGGGAGCGACTATGATTTATGTCAGCAAAGAAGCTGGCCCATTGTCTCCTATGATAAGGCTTGTCTATTAGAAGACATCTTGGTATAGCTTTTGCTGTCTTTTTTCCTTCCCTTCATCTTTATGTTAAGACCGAAGTTAACAATGGTGAGGAAAGAACTTGAAGAACTTTTTGTTTTGACAAAAATACCTTGGAACTTAAAAAAAAAAAAAATACAAATAAAAAAAATGGAGAAATGACTCCTCAGAATGCAATTAAACTGTTTTCCCAATGACAAGTCACAAAAACCACATGCTTGTATGTAATACACAGTCCCACTGTCTGACTATAACTTTTAGATTTAGTTAGATGAAATTAATTGGTTTTGACTTTCTACACCAGATGTGCTCTCTTAGGGTACATCTACACTTGCTCCCTAGTTCGAGTTAGGGTTGCAAATGTAGGCGACTGCAATTGCTAATGAAGCAGGGATTTAAATGTCCCATGCTTCATTAGCATGATCTTGCCAGCACGTTACTCCGCTTAACAGCTAATTCGAACCAGGAAGTGCATGCTGGGATGCGTTAGTTCGACCCAAACCCCTTGGTTCAAACTAATGTTACTCATTTTTTGAAGAACAGCGGAGAGTAGTAAATGAGGAGTAACATTAGTTTGAACCAAGGAGTTTGGTTTGAACTAATGTGTCTGGCACACACTTCCTGGTTCGAATCAGTTGTTGAGCGGAGTAACGTGCCGGCGAGATCATGCTAACGAAACACAGGATATTTAAATCCCCACTTCATTAGAAATTTCGGTAGCCTACATTTGCATCCCTAGCTCGAACTAGGTAGCAAGTATAGATGTATCCATACTCGCCACTGTTCTTTGCTGTGTGACTTGATGCTCTGAAACCCTCCATTGTATGACTCACTCTTTTCCCAAGTAAACTAACTGAAATCAATGAAAAAGCTCCTATTTATATTTTAAATGAACATTGGATCAAGCACTTTCATTCTCTAGGTGCTGTTGTTGCCAGGATGGCTATCAGCCCAGTTTGAATCCTCTAGCACACTTTTCTTTCCAACTTACAGGAGCTCATTTCTCTCAGCTGTCATTCAAATAGTCTCACGAGGGGAACAAATAAATGTACACCATGAAATGTAGCACAATGACATAATGAATGAGGTACAGTAAATGCCCCTAGCATAAAACAATTATGTACCCGCTGTTGTCAAAAACACTTAACTTTCCCTTTGTTGAAAGGGAAACAGCTATCGATTATTCACTGAGACACTGAAACTTTTTTTTAGTTGCTGCCAATTAATTCTTCCCTGAACACCCCTAGATATTTAGCTGAGAACAGAAATGTATATGCAGAGATTTTGCTTATTTCAGGGGATAATCTAAACGAATGTCCAAATTAAAAAATATATATGAGAGCGAGTAAAACCTATTGATGCAGAGCCCTAGTGAAGTCAATTAGTCTCTGAGTGGGTGTGGTAGTTCATTTGCACATAAAACCCTGAAGGACTGGGGCCAAAATCTGGCATTCTTTCCCTTTGCTTTCAAAAGAAAAGATCATGTGTTCTTCACTGGAGTAATTCAGAAGACTCATAAGGTGTTTAATTTAGTTAAGAAATGGAATGGAGTTCATTTCAGGTTTGACAATACTTCAGTTTGTATCTAAAGATAGGCCAAATAAGCATGACAACTTGACCAGCACCTAGTGTAGAATCTATACAATAGCATCATGATGCAAAAGCATAAAAACTCTGGTTTTCTGCTTCTGCTGAAGGAGAAAGATGGCAAAAGCATAAAAATACAGCTTCTATATTCCACTGCACTCAAAGAGCCTGGACTTCAGAAAGAGGCATGTCTATTTAAATGTGTAGATTCAAAGGTTATTAGGAATGAACGGACCATTATGAATATCTAATCTGACCTAAATAATGTAGTCCAAAGAATTTCATAAATGACTCTCACATTAAGCCTAATACTTCCTGCTGAACTGGAATATATCTTTTAGAAAAACATCCAGTCTTGATTTAAATGCTCCCAACTTTACCTGTGCCCTGAAAGCCCCTTAGCAGAGCTATTACCCAGATGCTCTTCTTAGACCAGATATGTGGAACAGAATGAGCAAATCCACATAAAATTGTAGTGGGACTAGAATGAAGAGATAAATGTTGTACTGGCTCTCATAGTTCTCATTTCCCCCCCTTAAGTCCCACCTTTTGGAGTCATATAATCACATGATATTCTCAATTTTCATTTAAAAAAGGAAAATACTGTATTAAATTTTATATGGGACCAAATGCTGTTGCACATAATGTACTTAAAGGGTACGTCTAGACTACAAGCCTCTTTCGAAAGAGAGCATCTAGACTGCAACCACGATGCTCTCTTTTAAAAAAGCACAGTTTGCATTCAAAAACGCCTTTTTTTGAAAGAGCACTTTCTAAAAAAGGTATTCTTCCTCATAAAATTCGTAAAATTTAATTTTGAAAGAACGTAGTGGCAGTCTAGACGCAGGGGAAGTTTTTTTTTCAAAAAAAGGCCACTTTAAAAAAAACAAAACCCTGTAGTCTTCTAGACACACCCTATATCTCTATAAAAATGCCATGCAATTGAGGAACCAAATCCTGAGCCTATTGACTGACCTGTCTATGTAGACAGGTATTGTCCAGGATGGAACAATATGGGGAGGAATATCAAATGTGGACCTAAAGTCCATTCCATATGGCATTTGCTCTGATTATATATATTTCTGGGGGAAAAGTTAACTTTTACCACACAGAGAACAGATCTATGCTTTACTGAGGATAGGTCAGTATATCTCTGTTCACTATGCAGCACACTTAAGAAGTAAATGAAAAATTAAAATATGAAAACAACAGAATAGAAAGTAATGTATCAGTGTCAGACTTGGAATAGTGTGTTTTCAAGTCCTTGATTCCCAAAAAAGATAGAGCAAAAATAGAAATGGTTCTATTAGTACATAGTACAAGGGGAAATTCAATGAAGTTGAAAAGTAACACATTTACAAGTGATGAGATGTATATTTTTAAGGCAATCTGTGGGCTGTCACATGCTGTCATTGAGACCAAGAACTTAGCAGGATTCAGAAAAGAATTAGATACTTATGAAGATAATGAGACCATCCAGCTGTATGAGATGGGACAAAAAGTCTGCTTGCAAAGCATTGATATAAACCCTCATATTTTAAAATTATAGCCAACCATGGACAGACAGTATTTCTTGCATTTTCTTTGAATCATCAGGTACTAAACTCTGTCAGAGACAGAATACTAGAGTCGATGGACTAATTGTCTGATCTGGTATGACAATTCCTATCTTTCCAGCTAATGGAGCTGCATGATGGATGGATTCATTGCCTGTGCCATCAGCATATCCCTGCTGCAGTAGACAGGATTCCGATGGACCTTTTCTCCATGGGTTACCTAGGGAAGTGGTGGAATCTCCATCCCTAGAGGTTTTTATGTCCCAGCTTGACAAAGCCCTGGCTGGGATGATTTAGTTGGGATTGGTCCTGCTTTGGGAAGGGGCTGGACTCAATGACTTCCTGAGGTCTCTTCCAGCCCTATGATTCTATGAAGCAAGGAATTCACCATACATTTAATGAGTTAAATGTTGACTCAACAAAAGTCAATTGCAAACCTGCCAATTAATTCAGTGGGGTCAGGATTTCACAGAGTGTCTCCATTTAATTTAAGCCTACATGGATGGAAGGCAGGACTCTTCCCTTCATGTAAAAAACAGGACCGGAGTCCATCATTTATTTTTTGCCTCCAGACTGAGATTTTAATAAAAATGCATATAGCCTTAGTTCAGATTTGAATGCCTTAGCCAGTTCATAGATGAAAACTATTTGTATCTGAGCCTGTTTTGTTCTTATACACGTGGTTTGTTCTAGTGACTCGTGACATTAACCATTGAGATACAGATTGAAAATTATAGCCAATCACCAAAAGATTTGGGAACAAAACAACAAAGAATAAAAACCCATCTGCATAAAATGTTAATAGTGCTTTGCTTGCAATCACTTTCATTTGTCTAAATGTAAGTGATTATGAGTATAAATCACACACAAATATGCTACTTAATAATTTAGATTAAAATGTTGCTGAAAAATAATTCTCCTTCCGGAAAAGCAGTGTTTAATTATTAGCTGCTTAAACAAATACCCAGAGCTCAGAATAAACATTTATAGTAACAATTATCCAGCAAATGACTGTAAAATGAACAGCGCATCAAATCTAATTTACTGAGATTCTCCAATATTTGTGTATGGTGATATAGTAAAACAAACTGTAAAACATTGCAGAAGCTCTCTTCCCCTCTGAAGGTGGGTGCGTGGGGGACTGAATTAAAGTATTCTTTTGATAATTATGATATATATTCATGAGCTAGTTAATACAAAAACTTTATTTATCAAATGAAATGTTTCTTCCTGGTGTCCTCTTTATCCTGGTGTTGGCTTTTTGACCCTTCGCTTCTTTATTTCTTCTTTTGGGATGTTAGCCTGTGAGTTTTGTAACCGTTAAGTGTAATTAATAGCAGCACACTGGGAGAAAGTCAGACATAATTGATTTTCTTATTTTTACTATGCTAAAGATCAAGGGGCTATATCCTTCATCCACCATTATGCATACACAGCTAAAGGAGAATGCCCTTTGGGAGAGTTTTAACATCCAGTACAGTGCTGTCTACCGGATCCTTATTATGAAAAGCTTTCTAGCCTAGCCAAACCACGGAAAAGCTCCTGCTGAAGTTATGGCAAAATATGCAACTCTGACTCCACATTACATTATTCAACACATAATTTTGAATATCAAATGAATGAAAAAAAATGAAAAAAGAATGATAAAAAGTATGTACTGTAGCTTATTCAGTGAGCTCTGTTTGCCACCATACTTATTATTAAAAAAAAACAACCTAATTGTGTGTCATGGTCTTGCAGCAACCCTATACTTCCCAAAAGGCCATAGTCCTAACATCAAAGTCCACCATATACCTCCAAGTATAAGAAGACTGAGATAAGCATGCATTTTTGTTTTAGGCTATAGGGGACACCCAAGGTAACTAATAGGTCATTATTTCACTGCCCATTAAGAAAATCCAGGATTTTTAAAAATGTGTCTAAAAATATGTAATTGTGAAATGTATATACCTTCTTTCTGGGTCACACAATCTGATTTCAGTTTTATAATCAGCCTCTGATTTATTCATTCTCATAAAGAATGAACAACCTTCTCTAGGTGCAGAAGCTTTTTAAGCATCATTTTAGAATCACAGGGTTAGAAGGCTCTGCAAGGGTCATCTAACTAATACACGCTTAACTAATATAGTTTGCACCCTAAGGTAAAATGTACATGTTAAGAGGTTTGCCTTGGTACATGCATATCAAATAGACACCTTAAATGGACTAAAAAACTAGCTATTTCAAAATGTAATCATACATAGGGCATCATCATGACGCACATGTTTTTCTAAGGGAGCCCCAAGTGGATCAGTTGTTGACCCTACACTATTTAGCAGTGTTATCAATAAAAACTTAAAAAACAACAAATAGCATCTTAGGGTACGTCTAAACTACATGGCTCCGTCGACGGAGCCATGTAGATTTGTTGTTTTGGCAAAGTCAAATGAAGCCGCGATTTAAATGATCGCGGCTTCATTTAAATTTACATGGCTGCCGCGCTGAGCCGACAAACAGCTGATCAGCTGTTTGTCCGCTCAGCGCACTAGTCTGGACGCTCCCCTGCCGACATCAAAGCCCTTTGTCGGCAGCCCCGGTAAACCTCATCCCATGAGGAATAATGGGGCTGCCGACAAAGGGCTTTGATGTCGGCAGGGGAGCGTCCAGACTAGCGCGCTGAGTGGACAAACAGCTGATCAGCTGTTTGTCGGCTCAGCGCGGCAGCCATGTAAATTTAAATGAAGCTGCGATCATTTAAATCGCGGCTTCATTTGACTTTGCCTATGTGTCTAATCTACATGCCTCTGATGACAGAGGCACGTAGTCTAGACACAGCCTTAAAGACTAACAAAACATGTAGATGGTATCATGAGATTTCATGGTCACAGCCCACTTCTTCAGACGACAGAAGTGTTCCAAGTCCAGATACAAAAATAAATAAGGGAAGCAGGGAGGGTAGGGAAGGAAAAAAAAAGAGGGGAGGAAGAAAAAAAGAGACAGTGACTAGATAAGCTTCAGAGGGATAACCGAGTTAGGCTACATCTAGACTGCAGGCTTCTTTCGGAAGAAGCTTTTCTAGACGAAATCATCCAAAAATACTTCTTCCGAAAGAGTGCGTTCACACTGCCAAAGCGCGTAGAAAAGCGATCTGCTTTTTCGAAAGATAGCATCCACACACTGAGTAGATGCTATCTTGCATTTAAACTGTAATTACTATGGATGGAGTGCCCACTAGGGCACCTGTGCTTTTTCCTCTTCCCTCTTTGTCTGAAAGAACTCCCTCTTCCCATCCACACATACCTTTTTCCAAAAGAGCTCTTTTAGAAGAAGGCTTCTTCCTCATAGAAAAAGGATTACCAGTGCCAGAAAAATCTCTCTGTTCTTGATGTTCAGACATCAAGAACCATTGGCACTTTCATTGTTTAGTTGGTTAAGTCATTAAAGTGTGGAATATAACGTGCGAGCCATCCGATACCCGGTTTATCCTATTTGCGTAAGAATTAAATGAATGAAGTTAAGTTCCAACCTTTCTCTGTGTATTTGGCTTCTGGAATTGGTCTAAAAGAAAATGGCGACTTGGAGATCCATTAATGAGCGTCCAGGAAGAGAAAAATGTTCTCCAACAGGTTTTTTTGTATTGCCTTTTTGGATATCTGATTTGTGTCCATTAATTCTTTCCTGTAGACACTATCCATTTTGGCCAATATACATTGCAGTGGGGCATTGCTGGCATTTGATGGCATAGATCATATTAGTGGATGTGCAGTTAAATGAGCCTCTGATTTGGTGGCTGATGTGATTGGGTTCAGTGATGGTGTAGAGGTGTGGGCGGAGTTGGCATCAGGGCTGATTGCAGGGGTATGTTCCTGGATGATTATGATGGAGGTGTGTTTCGTGGTTACTGGAAAGAATTTGTTTGAGGTTAGGGGGTTGTCTGTAAGTGAGAATTGGCCTTTCCCCCAATGCCTCTTAGAGTGAGGGGTCATTTTCCAGGATAGGTTGTAGATTGTTGATATGCATTAGAGGGGTTTAAGTTATGGACTATAGGTGATGACAAGTAGAATTCTGTTGTTTTCTCTTTTAGGCCTGTCTTGAAGTAGTTCATGTCTGGGTATTTTTTTGGCTCTGTCAATCTGTTTTTTCACTTCTCCAGGTGGATATTTCAGTTTTAAGAATGCTCTATATAGATCCTGTAGGTGTTTGTCTGCCTGTAGAGTTGGAGCAAATCCTGCTGTATCTTAGGACTTGATTGTATACAATAGATTGAGAAATGTGTCTGGGATGGAAGCTAGAGGCATGAAGGTAAATATAGTGGTTGGTAGGTTTCCAGTATAGAGTGGTGAAAATTTGTCCATCATTTAATTGTATTAAAGTGTCAAGGAAGTGGATTTCTCATGTGGACTGATCCAGGCTGAGGTTGATGGAGGGGTGGAAGTCGTTGATATCCCTGTGAAATTCTTCAAGGGTCTCTTTCCCATGGGTCCATATGATGAAGATGTCATCGATGTAGCATAAGTAGAGTAAGGGTGTTAGGTGTCAGGAGAGCTGAGGAAACATTGTTCAAGGGCAGCCATAAAAACATTGGCATATTGTGGTGCCTTGTGGGTGCCCATGGCTGTGCTGCTAACTTGAAGATACAAATTGTCTCCGAATTGGAAGTAGTTTTGGGTGAGGACAAAGTCACAGAGCTCTGTAATCAGGTGTGCAGTGCTGTCATTGGGGATGGTGTTCCGGATAGCCTGTAATCCATCTTCATGTGAAATGTTGGTGTAAAGAGCTTCTACGTCCATGGTGGCAAGAATGTTATTTTCAGATAGATTACTGATGTTTTGTAGTTTCCTCAGGAAGTCAATGGTGTTGCGAACGTAGCTAGGAGTGCTGGTAGCATAGGGATTGAGGAGAGAGTCAGTATAGTCAGATAATCCTGTTGTAAGTGTGCCAATGGTTGAGATGATGGGTTGTCCGGGATTTCCAGATTTGTGTATCTTGGATAGCAGATAGAAAACTCCTGGTTGGGGTTGGTTTAGAAGAAAACATAAAACAATTTAATTTCTATGAGGCACAAAGACTGGAGAAGGGGTAAATAATGAAGGGGATGGTCCACTGGGATAGAGCTATCCAAATTGCTTAGTAAGATGGTTGCAACCAAACAATAAGTGTTTCAACTCAGCCACATGTAGAGCTACATCTGAGAACAAAGACTACAGACCATACTTACAGGCATACTTCTATGCTGGGAAGCAGTAACTCTGAAAAAGACTTTGGGATCATGGTCAACAGTCAGGTGAACATGAGCTCCCAACATAACACGGTGGACAAAGGAGTGAATGTGATTCTTGGATGTATAAAAAGGGACATACATTACATAGCAGGTCAAATTAGATAATCATACTGGTACCGTCTATCATCATAAACTGAAACAACTGTTTGAACTAAACTAAGACTGTCCACCCAACCTTTAAGACCAATTTAATTAAAGTGATTGAAAATATCACCATTGTTTACACTGTTTCAAATATTCCACTTAGACAAAGCTTTAGACTTTTTCATCTGATGCTAAGACCAGCTGTTGGAAACTGAGGAAGCCTTTTTGTAACCACTTTAACCTGGACCTGGTTTTTCACTGATGAATTGAAGCAGTGTAGATGAGCTCATGGTTTCTAGTTTTACTAGCACCATCCAGGTGAGATGGCAGACTGATTTCTTTTCTGTCAGATTTGCATATGGAGAATTTGGAGCTTATCAGAGGAAGAAGAAACTGTGCGGAACTTGGGTCTATGCCATGTTTCCAGTAAGGTAAAAGGAATGTGTGAGAGTAATATTGGATGCATGTTTAGAGGAATACGTCTGAACCTCCTGTAGATGTGGACATTTAATTGTTTATGGGACTGCTTAATAGCCCTATGACTTGTTAAAAGAACCCATTTTAAATGGGCACCTACCTATATTTTGAATAATTATGGGTTTTCTATAGCATACATCGTTGTAGAAGTTGAGTGTTGGCTTGTTGACAAAATTGTGTTATTAGTGTGGCTTGGTTTTTACAGAGTATATACAGAGTATGTTGCTTTGCACTGAAGATTTAGGTCTCTGTGAGGTTAATAATATCATGCCAATACAATTCTACTTCTATGTCTGTAAACAAACTGAAGGGGAAAAATCTGATTTTAGCTTGGCCTGTTCTCACACTGACGGAGCAGGATTAATTTACAGTGTTTCTTGCATAAACTTTTAAAAAAACCTTTAATTATTAACTTTCAGGGTAATTTTCCTTTTTTCTTCCTGGATATCTGTGTTGGGTAGCCATGGGTGAATAAATCAAAGTACTATGTACAAATGAGGAGTTAAATACTCATGGTGCAGATATGGCACTACTGCAAACTGACCAATTGACCACTTGGAACATAATCACTAAAGTAGCTGATTGGGAGAAGGAATGTTTGTGATGTGAAAGTATTTCCTGCTTGCTCTGAAAATATGATCACACTTAACTTCCATCAGGACTAACATGAGAGGCAGAATAAGAAAGATTACTGAGTTTAATATCTCATCTGCAGTACCACACTCTTAGCCCTGATCTAACTACCCTTATTTCGAAATAACAAGCGGAGCGTCCACACTACCAAGCCCGTGATTTTGAAATCACGGGCTGGTAATTTTGAAATAATAACTCCTGCTTCCCTTGGGGAATAACACTCATTTCAAAGTAGTTATTTCAAAAGAGAGGTAGTGTGGTTGCTCCACTGCTGCTATTTCAAAATAACTACTCCCCAGAGTCATTCAAAGTAATTACTCCCCAGTGCTTCCTGGGGATCTAAGTCGAGGTAGTGCATCCACATTATGGGAGCCTGCCTCAGACTAATTTCGAGGCTTCCCTGTAGTGTGGACACACTATTTTGAAATAATTACTTTGGGAGTTATTATTTCAAAATAATTTCCCAGTAGACTTGCCTTTACAGAACACAGAAGTCCCATCCCTCAGTTATGCAGTAAAGTTTCTGTAGCAGTACGAATTTCATGAACCACAGAGAACCTCTTAGAAATGCATATTATTCAACATGAGTCATGGGTTAACGTGTGTTCGGTTTTAATGCATTTCACATGCATTAAGTACATTAAATCTAGTGTTTTCTGTGAATACAAAAAATGTTGCGATATTTCTGATGTGATGGCTAATGAGCTTCTTTTGCCATCACAATAGAGTTTGTATAATTGAAAATGATGATGTCAAGGTATGTCAACCATACGAACTATAGTCTCTAATCTATTTTCCTTTTTGTAACCTAAAACATACACTTGGAATAACAGTGTCAGCTAAAAAATGTGCCAGAGTTGCAAATGTTTAGATTGCGAGCTGTGCAAAATAGATATGTGTTTCTATATGGCTGCTCAAAATGTTTTAAGATTTTACAATTTGCAATTTGATAAATACACAACACCTATTTTAGCTGATTCACTTGCTGGTAGAGGATGCATATTTTTGGAACATACTTTTCAGCTTGTTGCAGTGGTAAAAAATCTGGGGTGCTGACAGCTGTGAAGTGGTAAAGTAAAGGAAAGACTATAGCAATAGTGTCTGTTCATTTTACTGCTATCAGGTATTTCTACTCTAAAACTATTTGCTGCAGAAAATGAATACAGACATTGTGTTATACCTGGCCTTCATTTATGTCTGTGCAATTCCATTGAAATTAACAATAGAGTTTCAGGTCTGGAACAGGAAAAATCTGGCCTATTTTTTTCCCCCTTCTAGATGATTAATGGAGTGTTCATTTGGAAAAGTCTATAGCAGTCTATGAAATTCAGACAAATTTTTAATCTCTGTGAAGAAATTCACAGACATTATTCTACTCTCTGCTGACCTATTCCTGTAGCTGTTACTCTATATAATGTAGAAGGCCTGATTCTATGGCCTGCATGATAGTGTAAATGAGTGACTCAATAAAAGTTAGTGGAGTTAGATAGGTGAATTAGCAGGAGGAATGCACAAGTGCATGTAATGTTTTTGATTACTGATAACCAATCGTTCATATAACTTGAAGGCTAATTCCATAACTAAATTACTTATTACAGGTTGAACCTCTCTGGTCCAACAACACCCATGGTCCTGGACCAGAGAGCCCTGGCTCAGGGCAGTGGAGTCCTGGACCCTGGGGAAGCTTTGGGGCTGCAGAGCCTCGGTGGCCCCAGAGCTCATTTGGTGCCAATCCCCTAATCTGTGATAAGACTGTGTTTAGCCTGGCCCTAGCACAGATGCATGAGAGAAGGATGGTGTTGCGGGAGAAGGGAGAATATGATTAGCAGGTACAAAGAAACCTGGATCTCCCTTTGCATTCTTTACACAGACCAACAGAGCAGTTGGAATGATGAAGCCATTTCTTTCTCTGTCTCTCCTAGCACCCTCAGGATGCAAATCACTCCTAAGAAGCAGGGAGAGGGAGTGACCATTGTCCTCTCTTTTTTGTTCTGCTGGTGCTGGGGGTCCATAATGACCCATGCCAAATGATGTTTCAGGAGGCGTTCTAGCCCTGCATTCCAGGGAGCTCAAGGAAGGATTGTGCACGCCCGTCCTGTTACCCGGGGCAGTGACTCAAGGGCAACCCACAGTGTCTGATTTGCCTGTATGCACAAACAGTAATCTTAGGACTTTTTATTTATAAGACATAAGGCCTGAGTGAGAGCCTCCACGGTAGAGCTGGGACCTTGAGCTGAGGTCTTCTCATTATAAAGAGGATAGGCAGAAAATTCTCCACGTGTGAATCTTCTCTTTGGAACTTGCTTCCCCTCATTTTGTCCATTAGAGCCCAGACTTGTTCAACCTTCTGGCCATGCTGCCAGGCCCATCTTTTCCCCTCAGTCACTTGAGAAGACAGTAGTCTGAGATGGTTGGTAATTTCTCTGGAGCTTTATCTGTATCTTTGGTTTTATGAAGGGATGAATAATTTCTTACTATTATATTGATGAGATGGTTATCTTAAGGGCACAGGAGGAATGGCTGTTGAATTGCTCACAGCTTACGTAAATCTAAATAAGTACAATACAGAGAGCCCAAACCTGTCACTCCACACTTACAGAAAACCCTCAGGCATGCCCTAGGTTACAAGATTTAAGGCAAAACTACTTTTTTCAATGATACACTCTAAGATTAACCATCAACTACACAACGAAGACTGTGAGAGTAACTTTTTATGGTATATTATTTACTAATTACTTGATACTATGTATAATTACAATATATATAATTTATCACTATAACCCAAGCTATAAATTACAGTTCTGAATAATTAGTTATGAAATTGGAAACAAATTAGTCTTGGAAAAGAGAGAAACTGATTTGATGTTTTTATTTTATTGCATCATTTAAGTGCCTGGATAGATTAATTGAATACCAAGGATTTTTTAATTTATTACTAAATTGATTACTATTACTTAATAGCTTGCCATGTTTATCTCACTGAGATGTTTGAGAAACAGTTGCTGGTAATTTAAAATCAATTAGTTGAATAAAGAGGCATTATCCTTTCTTCCTGTCTCGAAAATAAAGTTCTGGGAACATGAAAATGCGTCATGTTTTGGAATTAAAATCTATTCTGAGAAAAATGATGCCAGTCATAGAGGCAGAGAAAAATCTTCTGACCTAATACAATTCTATAAAATATTAATTTACTGGATAACCCCTCTTAGGTCTCTTCTGACAAGCTGGATCAAAACACATAATCACTGTTGAAACTGATGCTTTGTATATGCTCTTCAGTAATGTGTGCTGCCTTTTAAAAAGCATCCTTTTGTGTTCTTTCATAAGATCATAAGAAGATAAGAATCCTGTGCTGGGTCAGACCAATGATTCAGCTAGCCCAATATCCCATCTTCCAAGAGTGGCTAGTGTAGAGACCTCAGAAGGAATGAGCAGAACAGAGCAATTGTCAAATTACTGCTGTGGCCCATTGCCAGCTCCTGTCACAAGTTTAGGGACACCTGGAGCCCTGGCCATCTTGGCTAATAGCTATTAATGGACCCACCTGCCATAAACTTATCTAATCCCATTTTTGTCCCAGTTGTACTTTTGACCCTCATGACATCCCCTGGCAATGAGTTCCACAAGTTGACTGATTTGTGTGAAGAAGTACTTTGTTTTGTTTATTTTATACCTGATACCTATTTTTATTGGTGAGCCTTGGTTCTTGTATTACGTGAAGGGAACACCTGAGGTGAGTGGGCGTGACCATTAATTCCTTTTTCCCTTTCTCCAGATGATTCATGATTTTATAGACTTTTATCATATCCCTTGTCTAATACTAACCCTTGCTGTCAATCTAATGTATGTCAGTGCAGCTGTGCAAATAGTATAGCTGAAGTTGATATACTTACTGTGGCATCTTGTGTGGAAAGTTTGGGGGGTGAGGGGCTCTCTTGTCGACACCGGCTACTCTTCTCATCCTGGTGGAGTACCGGCATTGATGGGAGAGTTCTTGGAGAACTATTTATTAAGTCTAAGCAGTCATGATAAGTTGACGGCCGGTGGATTGATCACTGCAGCGGCGATCCCTGGCGTACTGGAGACAAACCCAAATGGCTTCTCTTTTTTAAACTGTACAATCTCAGTGTTTTAATTTGTCTTCTTATGGAAGCTGTTCTGTACCCTTAATAATTTCTGTTGCTCTTCTCTGTACCTTTTCAAATTGTAATATAGCTTTATTCAGATGTGGTGATTAGAACTGCCTGCAGTTTTCTAGGTGTACCATGGATTTATATAGTAATATTATAATCTTTTCTGTATTATTTTTTATCCCTTTCCTAATGGTTCCTAACACTTCATTAGCTTTTTTTGACTGCTACTGTGCATTGAGTGGATAGCTCCAAGATCTCTTCCTTAAGTGGTGACTGCTAGTTTAAACTCCATCTTTTTGTATCTATATTTGGGGTTATGTGTTGCAATATGTATTATTTTGCGTTTATCAATATTGAATTTCATCTTCCATTTTGTTGCTCAGCCACCCAGTTTTGTGAGAACCCTTGGTAATTCTTCACAGGCTATTTTCTGGCTTGTTGGCAAAGGGGTATGCCCCTATAAGGGCTAGACAGCAAGGGCTTGGCTTTCTGCTGCAACTACAGACCCAGATCAGCACGGGGACACTAATCCATCCCGCTCTCCAGGTGACTGAAAGAGAGGGAGGACTGTATAGGTCCATACTGATGCAGGAAAAGTCCTATTTTACCTGGACCAGGTGGAATAATTTCACATACAGACAAAGAATATATAGCATCACTATAATTGTTCAGAGAGATGGGGGCCACCTATCAGACTTAGGGGCTGAGTTGTTTTTGGCTGACACTAATGGGAAAATTAGGAGATATCTGAGTGTGTGTCTAGACTACAGGTTTTTTTTTTTTTTTAAAAAGTGGCCTTTTTTCGAAAAAATTCCCCTGCATCTAGAGTGCTGCCGCGTTCTTTCAAAAGTAAATCGAAAGAACATGGCAGTTTTTTCAACCACGGAAAATCTCATTTTATGAGGAAGAACGCCTTTTTTTGAAATGCTCTTTTGAAAAAAGGCGCTATTAATGCAAACTGCGCTTTTTTGAAAGAGAGCATCCAGACTGCCTGGGTGCTCTCTTTCAAAAAAGCAGCTTGCTTTTTCAAAAGTACTGGTTGTAGACTAGATGCTCTTTTTCGAAAGAGGCTTTTTCAAAAGTATCTTTCAAAAAAGCCTCTTTTGAAAGAGGCTTGCAGTCTTGACGTAGCCTGAGAAACTAGCTAGGTATGGCAGGGAGGCAGCCAAAATAACTGCTAGTGTCATCTTGTGGTGGATGTCCAATGCAGGTACTTTGTATGGATGGGGAAAATGATTAGATAAAATGTACTGATAAAGGATTTGAAGAAGGTACTCTTTAAAGCAAAGGTGGAAAATCTTTTTTCTATCGGGGCCACTAACCCACAGAAAAAAATCAGTCATGGGACATGCACAGCCCCAAGGGATGCAGAGGTTCAGAGCTTCCCCTGTTAGGAATTGTCTGCAGGAGCAGGCTCATGGCTAGGGGTGTGTCTAGACTACCTAGTTTTGTCGACAAAAGTGGACTTTTGTCGACAAAACAATACCAGCGTCTACACTAACGCGGAGTTCTGTCGACATAACGTCGACAGAACTACGCGGTTTTGTCGACGCTGGTATACCTCATTTTACGAGGCAAAACACCTTCTGTCAACAGAGTTCTGTCGACAGAAGGTGTTATTGCCTGTAACGTTGCGTCCAGACTACGGAGTTCTGTCGACAAAGCGGCTTGCTTTGTCGACAGAATTCCATGTGTCTGGACGCAAATTGTCGACAGAAGTTTTGTCGACAGTATCTGTCGACAAAACTTCTGTCGACAAAACGCGGTAGTCTAGACGTACCCTAGGGCAGTGGATTGTGGTGTAGGACGGGGCTCAGGGATGGAATACAGGCTCTAGGAAGAAGGGTGCAGGAAGAGGTTCAGACCTTGGGCAGAGTTTTAGGGTGAAGATGCAGAATAAGGAAGGAAGTTAGGGTGTGGGAAGCGGCTCTGACCTTGGGCAGGATTTTGTGGTGAGAGTGAGGGCTCTAGTAGGAAACTGATGTGTGGCTTATGGTATGTCTGGGATTGGGATGCACAAGGGATTGATGGGTGCAGCCAATTACTGCTTATGTCAGTTGGCTTCTTGTTGGTGTCCCAGGGGGCCTAAGGTAGGCTTTCCCCCTGCCATGGGCCCTCATTGCTTCTGGAAACTCTCACGATGTAAGCATATGGCTCTGCATAGTGCACACTGTTTGCATCTGCAAGCACTGCCTCTGTAGCTCACATTGACCGTTTGCGCCAAAACTCTCTGTTCTGATAGAGTTCATTGCTTTTTGGCTTAGTTTCTTCTGTCATCATTAGGTCCAATGATGGACAACATGAGGTCCATGATGACTTGAAAAGTTGAGGCAAACTAGGAAATCAAAATCTTTAGATGTAGAAGGGGATGGAAGTCTTTTTTGAAACGGAATGTGAGCCCTTTCTGGGTTTTTTTCCTATACAATCTATTATTTTTTTGCAGGAGGTTATCTTCAACCCGTCATGTAGATGGTATTTTTCCAGGGTACAGAATCTATTTGGTATGTAGTAAAAGTCACCCTTGGAATAAGGAGGAAGAATGGGTAGGTAGATATACAGGTGGACAGACATGTATCAGTCCGTTCTGAGTTAAGGCTGAGCAAACTATTGTAGGTAAAATTATAAGTCTGTGAAACCTATGGCCATTTTTAGAGTCAAACTCAAAGTGAAACTTTTAAATGGTTATTAGATGAAACTTTCTCTCTGCCCATTTGTTTTATATTGCACAAAAGAGGATGTTTAACAAATTTCTGGCCAATTCTAGTACTGTCCTTGAAGTTCTAGAAATCTCATTAGAAAGTCTGTTTTTATGAAATTTTTTACTCAAAACCTTTTAGATAAGCAAGAAATAAGCACTCAAATAGTGATTCAAAACAAGTCTAAATTCCAATTTGTTGAGATTTACTCACTGTTGCTTTTTGAACATTTTGCTCCAGATTCTGGTGAAGTGCATGATAGGTACTTGATAAATTCTGTTTTTGAGGAAACTTGAACACAGAAGACCAGACATTATTAAACTATTCCAGTCTTTTATTTCTGATTTGATAAATTCTCATGGTATTTTATAACTGAAAAATAATTTTGTAATCAACTTTAATCAAGCAATAAATATTTCCAGCATTGGAGGGAATATACGCAATAAAAGAAGAAAACAGTGATTTGTATTCGTAAGTGGATGGCTTTTTGGACATTCCTACAACATTATACCAGGTGTCATGCTCTAGCTGCATTGTTCCACTATTTGCAGAAGGACTGGCTCAAGATAAAGAGTGAAACATCATGAGATGTGCTGTATTTCATACTGGTTAAGATTTGTTCAGAATGGTGCTTCACTTTCAGGAAAATGAAAATCTGACTATAAACACAGTTTGGTTTCCTAAAAGAATTTGATATTTCCTTTTTTAAAATAGATTTTAAAAGGGTTCATACCTTTTTCCCCCTGGAAAAGATGTGGGTCATGTTATTCTATAATTCAGTTTTTGTTAGGCAATTGCAATCTAAAATGTGGAAAAGGTTTGGAATCAGTACAGGCTTTATATGTGCCAAACTATAGTTTGCCAAACTATAGGTGCCAAACTATAGTTTCAAGTATCAGAGGGGTAGCTGTGTTAGTCTGAATCGCAAAAGAGGCAAGGAGTCCTGTGGCACCTTATAGACTAACAGAAGTGTTGGATCATAAGCTTTTGTGGGCAAAGACCCACTTTGTCAGATGCATATAGTGGAAATTTCCAGAGGCAGATATAAATATGCAGGCCAGAATCAGGCTAGAGATAACGAGGTGAATCCAATCAGGGAGGATGAGGACCACTTCTAGTAAATGTACCTGAACACCCTGAAGCCAAGGTCTTTGTGTACCATCATTCTGTGCTGGAAACAAAGCCTTTTGCCAGAAAGAAAACAACACCTCAATTTTGTTATCAATTGATAGATGATTTCCAGGTTCTTGCTGTTAAGAAAATGAATTATAACCTAAAAAACAACTTTGACTTTTTAAATCTAGAACCTGTTGGGAATTTAATTGGTCTCTTAAAGTATTTCTAGCATAAATTGAAAACACCCAGGGTATGTCTACACTACCCTCCTAGTTCGAACTAGGAGGGTAATGTATGCATACCGCACTTGCTAATGAAGCCCGGGATTTGAATTTCCCGGGCTTCATTAGCATAAACGGGGAGCCGCCATTTTTAAATCCCCGCTGCTTCGAACCCCGTGCAGCGCGGCTACACGGGGCTCGAACTAGGTAGTTCGGACTAGGGTGCCTATTCCGAACTACTGGTACACCTCGTTTCACGAGGAGTAACGGTAGTTCGGAATAGGAACCTAGTCCGAACTACCTAGTTCGAGCCCCGTGTAGCCGCGCTGCACGGGGTTCGAAGCAGCGGGGATTTAGAAATGGCGGCTCCCCGCTTATGCTAATGAAGCCCGGGAAATTCAAATCCCGGGCTTCATTAGCAAGTGCGGTATGCATACATTACCCCACTAGTTCGAACTAGCGGGGTAGTGTAGACATACCCCCATGTCTTAGAAAGGTAGTCTAAAGACTTCTTAAAATGAATTTGGAATAATATATTATTTTCAGAGAATATTTAGCACTTAAGAAGTGCGACTCAGAAGTTCTACTGGTATTAGCTTTAATGCTGTTTATCTTGTTTGTTCATTTAAAGTAACTGATTATAGCACAAACTATTGCATATTGAAGTCAGAGTTGAAGCCTAGAAAATTGGTTGTGTGGATAATATTCCATAATATTTATCTTCTAATTTGCACTCCAACTATTCATTTGCAGGTGTTTTATGTGATCCTGTCATTTTTGGAAACTTAGTGTAAATTCACTATGTTGATATAATTCCAAAGTCAGATGTTTAATCTATTTGCTAGATTATTAAGAGTGTAAAGGAAGATCACTCCAAGAGACTTACTCATTTCCCCACCCCCTGTGGCTGAAATTAAAATAATACTTTAGGGAACTGGATGGATTAGAAAAGTGGAAATCTGTGATGGAGGCTTTTGGCTCAAATCTGTTCAAAGCCAATAATTTTAAAAAGTGACAAGAGTTGGTAATGTCAGTTTTTGAAATTGTATCTCTAGCAGCTAAAGTGTAAGTATTACTGAGGGGTGACCTATTAAGGACAAGATTAATTGGGAAGGGAATATGTCTGGCAGATAGGGCACTGTACTGTAATCTAGGAACAAAAGCTCATGTCTCCTGACTCAGCCACTGATCTTCTCGTGACCTGGGGCACAACTCTGCATCTCTCTGTACTTCTGTCTCCCTCTCACTTTTTGACTGTCCCCCCCCCCTTTTGATTGTAAGTTCTTTGGGAGAAAAGGATTGTCTCCTGTTACATTTTAGTCATTATGTAGTACTATGAGGCCATGATTTCAAATTGAGGCCACTACATATTATAAAACAAGTAACTCGTAATGTTGGAAAAATGACAGTATTGCAAAAATCACTCCCGTGACTCCTTTGTTGGCAGACTCAGATTAAAGGCCAAGAGCTAAGCCTCTCATTTTTAGTGACCTCTGAAGAATTTGCTTAGAGTAAAAGCAGAAGCAGTTCAAACTCCTCCTCATTTCTCCATCTATTTTATGTGGAACAGAAGACCCTCCATTTAAAAGTTCTGACCTGGGACTCCCACCCATGTGTAGGTGTTTATACTGCACTAAGCAGACCTAAGTTAAACCAGGCTAGCTGAGGCTTTTTAGCAGCCTCCTACAGTATAGTTGTAGTTATTGGCTTATGGTGTACTGTAGAAAAAGAGGATTGTCCATCCCACAGCACTTCATGGGAAGTTGCTGCAACCCACCAGTACATTCTGCAAAGATATCTTTTGGGTCTGCATGCTCTCAGCAACTGAAGCCAGCAACAATGGAGGAGTCACCATTTGAAAATTATATCCTATTTGGGCTTTCACTCCCTATGTTGCAAAAGAAGGTGAAAAGGCCCCAAATATTTCTGCCAATCTGACACAGGGGAAAAAACAAAGAGGATTTTTGGTACCACATCAGAATCCTGGTCCATCATATAGGCTACATCTACAATATAGGATTTTTGCGCAAAACCAGACATTTTTGTGCAAAAACTAGCAGAGAGTCCACACCTCAAGCACTTTTTTGTGCAAGAAAATGTACAGTAGAACAGCAGAACAGGGGGCTTTTTGCGGTGTAGGAATACCTCTTCCTATGAGGAATAACTCCTTTTTGAGCAAGAGTTTTTGCACAGAAAGGTGTGTGTGGATGCTCAACAGGGGTTTCTTGCACAAAAAGAGCCTATCAGAAAAAAACACAGATGCCCTGATGGCCATTCTGTTAACGCCAATCAGATTGTTCTCGCGCAAGAGCATCAATGCAGTGTGGACGCTCTCTTGAGCAAAAGCACATTGCGGGTACATCTACACTACAGTGTTATTTCAAAATAAGATATTTTGAAATAATGCATCTGCACACAAAATGCATTTTGAAATAGCATTTGGCTATTTTAGAATAGCACATCAACACTGAGTGGACGCTGAATCGCATTTAAGACCAGCCGAAACCAGGTCCGGCAGAGCATCAGGTCAGGAGTTACTTTGTGTGGCTACTGCCTGAAGCTATCTGAGGCCTGTGCTTAAAGGGACACCAACTCCCGCCGGTCAGCCAGTTCTCAGGTTTCCCTGCTTGCTTGCCTACTTCGATGAGGAACAGCAAAGCATTTTGTCTCTGCATGCTCTGGTTGTCCTCACTTGGGACACCTCAGCACTCTGAAACATGGAGGCAGAGCTGCACCTGGGCACTCTGGCGCTTCTCATGGATGCATTGCTGTGAGCCTGGTTGCACTTTCTGAAGGCTGCCATCTGGGAGGTCCATCGGGGGGCTGTCAGTATCCTATGGGAGAACTTCCACCCTGAGGAGCACTAAGAGCCTCCCTGATCTGCCCCACTGGGGGCTTGTGCCTCATTCCTCCCTCACGTCCTTTCACTTACCCCTCCCTAACCTCGCTTCCTGATGTAAAATAAAATACATGTATTTTCATGAACACAGACTCTTTTTATTTAACAAAACTGGGGGGAGGGAATGAAACTCTGGTGAGACCGGGGAAAGGAGGCAGGAGAGGGGAAGAGAGAGGGTGGGAGAGGGGAGGGGGAAACCTGGGAGGAGGGAGCTGGAAGGGGGGGAAGCAAGGGGAAGAAGTGGGAGGGGAAGCATAGGGCTCAGGGTTGGGGGCCTTGCCGGACCAACTTGATTTTCATGCAAACCTGCTCCTGGGTTCGCATGTGGCCTTTGGTGGCCAGGCTGGCAGCTATCCTGCCATAGACGGCCATGTTCCCCCATCTAGTGCAGAGATCATGGATGTTGGGGGCATCCCCACTAACCTGAATAAGGTCCATGATCTCCACCCTGGACCAGGAAGGTGTCTGCCTTCTGCAGGCCCTGTCAGGCTCCTGGGAGCTGGCAGACTGCTCCTGGGGAGTGGTGGAGGGCTGGCTGCTAGTGGCTTGCTAGCTCATGTTTTGGGGCCACTGGGTCGGGGCGGTGACTGCTGGCTTTGGGCTGGTAGGCTTGGAGCTGGCACAGGCACTGTGGCCAGAGTCAAACCCTTTAAGGGCTCTGGGGAGGGGGGAGGGAGAGGAGTGTTCTTGGTTGAGGCTGGAGTGGCCACCAGGGCACCCTGGGAAGGGCTGAAGGCCCCCTATTTTGAAATAAGTGTCTACACAGAACTTATTTTGAAATAGCTATTTCGAAATTGGTGTTATTCCTCATAGAATAAGATTTACCAATTTCAAAATAAGTGCTCTGCTATTTTGATTTAATTTTGAAATAGCGGTTGGCTTGTGTAGATGCTAGAAATGTTATTTCGAAATAACTTTGATGTGTAGACATGCCCTGGTTTTGCAATGGTCTTTTGTAGTGTGGCTGCACTTTTACACAAGAAGTTTTTGTGGAAGATCTCTTCTGAAAAAAGCTTCTTGCTCAAAAATCCAGCAGTGTAGATGTAGCCTCAGTGTCCAGCCTCTAAATGTGGCCAGTCTTTGATGGTTCAGAGGAATGAGCCAATTAATCTGACATTACCTCTAAATAACTGTGTATCAAGAATAAAGTTCCTCCTTGACCACTTCAGGTGAAGAGTTGAAGACCTGAAGTGTAAGATTTGATTTGTTTAAGGCAGAGCTGTAAGCGTTAAGAGCATGATGAGCAATCCCATTGTCATTGTTGTGTCTTTATCAACTAGCTTGAAAAGCTAAAGAAACAGGTAGTCCTGTAACACCTTATAGATTAACAGATGTATTGGAACATAAGCTTTTGTGGTTAAAGATCCACTTTGTCAGATGCATGTGAGTAGATAGCAATGGATTTTTCACCTTTAGTCCATTGGGTACGATGTCCATCCCTTTGCATTTGGAGAGAAAGATGATATCTGTCTGTATTTGTGCAAGTTTCTTCATGAGGTTGATGGATTTCCACTCCATACAGCTAAATGCAGTTCCTTGCATGGTGTCAACTATCAGAGGGGTAGCCATGTTAGTCTGGATCTGCAAAAGCAACAAGGAGTTCTGTAGCATTTTATAGAGTAACATACGTATTGGAGCATTAGCTTTCATGGGGAAAGATCCACTTCGTCAGATGGATCTTTGCCCATGAAAGCTTATGCTCCAATAAATCTGTTAGTCTATAAGGTGCTACAGGACTCCTTGTTGCTTTTGCAGATCCAGACTAACATGACTACCCCTCTGATACTTGAAAAGCTAGTAAACTATCTTGTCCATATGTCAGTATTTAGAACCAGTGACTAAATAACCTCTCAACTAGATCCCTGTATGGCTCTATTTTTTAAATTCCACTCCTACTCCTACAAAACCTTATATTGTGTCTTACAATTTTATTCTACTCCCACCTGCATAAACTTCAGATCCCACAAATACCACTAGAGAGAGAGGTTTTCCTATGCTACTAAAATAAAATAAATTCTCCTGTGCAAGCTAGTCACCCAACCGTGTCACTATTCCAAGCATTCCTAGTCTTCATGGTGGGCTCAGGGTGTGGTGCAGGTGGAGCAGAAGCTTGAAGTCTTCTGGCCATTAGCAGAAGCAGCCTCTCAAACAGTTATTTTTGGTCCATTCCTTCTTTGTCCCTCAAGCAGTATTGCTGTTTCAGAAACTGCACTGACATTCCCTCCTCACACTTTATTACCTGTCTGGGCACTTTCTCTGAATCCTTTTCCCTTTGGTATTGTATGTGCTCTTTGGCCCTGTCAAGGATGCCCACCGTAAGTTCATCACAGAAACAACTTTAACCAGTCTGAGGCAGCAGCTCAGCACAACCCAAAAGAGGCATGGGGCTCCAAACTGAGGTAGAAGGGCCTGCCAAAAGTGGAGAGGCCTGAAAGCAGACAAAGGACCAAATCCATTATTGTCTCATACTTCAAAAAAGTAAAGTTCAGGGCATCCCCAGAGAAAAGTACCTGTGGATTATCAAGTATTTTGTAAAACTCAGCTACAGCGTAGTCACAGAGGAACACTTCTATTCCTACATGCTCCATGGACACAACTGGCCACATGAGTTCCGAAGACAGAACTTATGAGAGATTGTGAAAAAGCAATAAATATTTGTACATCCATACAAAGAAGAACCTTAAAATCATGACATTTTTACTTGATCTGAGAGCAAATATTTACAGTAAAAGATCAGCGTGTCCCTCTCTGCCTTGGTTTCCACATCTGTAAAATGGGGATAATCATGTTTACTTCTTTGTAAAGCACTTTGTGATCTTCACTGACAAAAATATTGTATAAGAGCTAGGTACTGCTTGGAGCAATCTACACTGCTCCTTCTTGCGCAAAAAAACCCTCTTGCACAAGAGCCGTTCTGCCCTTATTTTCAGGCAGAACTGCTTTTGCGCAAAAGCCCCTTGCGCAAAATGGCGGCTCATTAGGCGCAAGAATGTGCAATGTAGATGTAGCACTTGTATTTTTGCACTACAAGGAATAACACTACAGATATAGAATAAAACAGTTTAGCTAATTCTCTGGATTGTTTGCAGTTCTGACAGTTCTTTAGCTCCTGATTTTGACACTGAATTTTTTGGTACCTGCTGCTTATTTCAAGACTTTTTAGCAAGTTATTGCTTGATGACTATTGAGTATAGTGTTCAAAGATGTTTCACTATTAGCCTTGTAAAAGCTGTTTGTGCCTTCTGCTTGTGTTTTCTGAATACTTCACCAGACCAATAAAGTTTTCAATAGACTTTTACCATCACTCTTGGCTTTCTTTAGTAGTGTTTTATCTGTTTTGACTGCTGGCTTGGCCTTTCCGTGTGATTCACTGTGACAGTATCAGGAATGCGCTGGCAGCTAAAAGCCTCTGTACTCTTTAATTGTGTGGGGATGTTGTCTTAAAGAGAATAGAACTTCCAGAGTAATAATCAACTGCTTTGAGTTCTTTATTTCTATTATAAACAGTTCCATGCTGGCATTGCTCTTGGGTCATGTAAGATATTCATGTGTCAAAAGCTGCTCTTTCATTTGCTTGCACAGAAATTTCATTGTCTCTTGCAACATCTTTCAAAACCCGTGGGGCTAGAGTGATCTTTGGCTTTGCAGAGACATGCTTTTGCACATAGGTGACTAGCACGAATTTTTGCAGGCATCTCGTGTCTCAGAAATTTGGACACAATAATTCTGGATTCCTTTTATTAGCTTCCATTTTTCATACTTCTCTCCTCACAGTATGTTTAACATTCCCTAAAGCTGGCACAGGGAACCTTAATTTTTACATCTGGTCAGACAGTTAGAATTGTTGTTTTTTGTTTGTCTTTTATTTGGACAATTGAAATTCAGCATAGTTATTTTGCTCAGGATCATTTATTCCAAATAATTGCAGTAAAAATGAAGTTATCTAGGACTTGGGTATTTTATTTCCTATGCTTTGATTTATTACAGTGAATGAAATAATGTATAATAAAGGGGCACAATGAGGGAACAGAATGAGCCCTCAAAAAGATGTCTTATAGCTCTTTATTGTCTACATGGTTTTGACCTTCCTTTCTCCTTTTCCTGTGAAGCATGGATGTTGTGATAGCGCTGATGGGTTTGATGAAGATTATGTAGCAAGGTCAACTAATTATTGTTTATATTGTTGCTGGGTGATTTGATTGGATTGGATTGGACTTAACAGATGCATGTCTATTAGTGTGTTTTTTAAAGACTGCCAGACACCTAGAGCATGAGATGGGGTATATGCTATAGTCTGTAAAAATCCAAAATTTGACTGTGATTAGATGCTGATCATATCACTTGTCTGGAAATAGTATGGTATAGTTCTTTTCTACTTAGTTATGGTGCAACTCTGTTTGTGTACAATCTTGATGCAAAGATTGCAGAGCACCCGACCAATGGCAGCTTGTACCTAGTCCCATCCTGTTCACACTACAGTGTAATTTCACTACAGTGAAATTAATGTGGCCTTATACTAAGAACATGGGTGAAAAGTGATTTCATTTGATCAATGGATTTAGCATGTGGTGACTTATTCTTCTCCACCAGGCTCTCACAGAACTAGTTCTAAAGCCCTAAAATAGAAGACTTCACTAGGAATGCAATGCCAGCATGACATATAGCTACTTTTGCAGGCAATGCAAAAGGAGACAATAAAACCTATAAATTATTTGGTTCCAAGAATTTGGGCATCATATTTATATTCAAAAAAACACCCACTGGGGCAAATTTAGATTTTGTGTAAATAGATCCAGCTCATCCACTGATGTCAGCGATGATTCCTCCAGGCCTGGATTTGGCCCAACATGTCCATATGCCTGCCACCAAAATGAGATTAAATGTGCAGAAACTTGAAGTAAGGTACGACATTCACAGTTCATCAGTCTTCTGCCATTTGCGTTAGACAATATCAATTGCTAGATTCCACCCAACCCTAAGCTCATTTCTGTAATATTTACATTGTCAATTTGTCCACAACACTGGTGCAGTAGAGCATAACTCCCAGAACTAGCAGTTACTGTACTCTGAAAATTGCATATTTTTTTCATTCTGGCACTTAACAGGCAATGTCATTAAACACAAAAGGAAGACCATTTTTGTAAACAAGTGCTGTAAAATAAATGCTCTGCTAAAAAAAAAAAAAAAAGAAAAAAAGGAAGGGGTGAGGAAGCCCTAACCAAAGTTTTCACTTACAGTGATTCTCAATATTTTTTCTTAGGAAACAAAATCTGTATAGCAAGTGAAACATTATTAGAATTTTTAGAAAGATCAGCATGGAATATGTTTGTCTTGGATTAATGCATGGGACAATCAAGACAATATTATAGGTCAAATTTTTACTTTGTTTGACCTAAGGAATTTAAAAAATATATAAAAGTAGTCCTATGATTTTAATATTTAGCTGCTACTCTAGGTCACTTTTTTCATATAGCACAAACTATACTCAAAATTTTGTATGATTAATGCATTGATTTAGCTTCCCAATGTGCACTGCTGCTAGGCAGATTCAGATATTATTTATTTTTATTAGTTTATAATATGTCAATTTTTCTTGCTTATCTGTCAGCTCCCACAAAAATACATAAATCAAAAATATAGCAATGTGGACACTAACAAGGTATAATTATTGTAGGGTCTGTCCCCTTTTAAAGAAAAATACAATTACCTACCAATATGATGCTGGGATTAGGTCAGAATTTGCATAATACTGACTCATATTTTCTTAACAACTTTAACATCAGACAATAGGTTTTGCAAATCTATATTCCCTTCCTGTTTTCCAGTTTTATATTTCAGGCTAAAATAATAAGAAGCTCAGTCAAAACAAGATAATTATTGCAGTCTATCCCCACAGAAAACTTTAATTACTCCATGGCATGTTTCTAGCATTAGGTCAGATTTTTATATGGCTGATATTTTTTTCAAATAACAATAGGCAATTAAGTCAGCCAAACTGTAATTTATTACAGTTAAATTTATTCATTTTTTCCACAGATAAATATTTAATAGAAAATAACTCAATCACTGCAGGAGATTAAAGAAGAATTTTACTCAATATAATCTTAGAAAAACAGCAGACAGTTTTCTGTTCTTGGCTATAATACCAAATACCATCAAGTTAAATGACAAGATGAAAATAGTGGAAATTTTAAACTCCAGTGAAATAATCGCTGATAATGTAGAGGATTGTGCAACCCCCCGTAGCAGAATATGTAACATATAGATCTCTCCTGTAATACTGAAAACTAGTGTAGGGATCTAGGGTTAAGTAACCGTGATATATTTATAGAGGGCAAGGGATCATCATAAAATAAAGCAGCAAATAGTAAAGAAGTCAATGTAAAAGAGAGGCCAGGGATTTAGGGTACAGAGATCATAAATTTCCATCGATATAAACAGTCCATGTACCTTAGGAGGTGAGGTTTAGCTATAATTTCAGGTCTGACCTATAGGCTTTTGGTGTTCACAGTGCATGCACGATCAAGATGCCATCTGAGGAGGTGAAAAAATGTTTCAGATCAGTGTGATTTACTCCTTTAATCCCACCTCAAACACAACAGTACTGTGTTGAATACTAGTACTTGAGTGCATCTTACTGTTCCATGGAATAACACTAAATTCTTTCTATACCATCTCATATAAACCAGAACACTGCATGATTTCTCTCCTTCCCCTCCCCCCGCCCAGCTCCTTGTGTGTTCTGTGGGAAGTGGTGAAGATTCTTATATGGAATTCATAGATCCATAGAAGGTCACCATTTCAGTATCCCTCACTTCTCCAAAATATGCAGAGACACTTTCACTTATGATTAATGTTTTTTTTTTAATCTTGCCTAAGGTGCTATTTTCTTTTAAATGAAACCACCACAGGAACCATTTAAGGCTTTTAGCTTTTTACACAATGCTCTTAAAGAGAATTCTAAATGATTTCCAAATTACTGAAATGGTCTCACTGAAGTCCTTACCTCTTATTTTCTGTAGGTTTGAGTAAAAAATTTTGTGTTAGCACTAAATTAGTTTCTTGTTCTAGTGTAATGGGCAGACCAGAGCATGAGAAGCCTCTTTTCCTCCCCACCTTCTCTTATCTCATTTAAATCCTGATCTAACATTTTTTGAACTAAAGTGAAAGACTTCAATGGACTTTGGATCAGGCCTTTACTTTAGACAACATTTTTTTAAAAGGGAGGCTGTGATATTTGCTATTACTCCTGAACTTGCAGTATTCCCTATATGCAGGCTAAGAAATACAGTGATTACCATGGCAAATACAACTGAAAAAATAATCCAATTTTTTTTTTAAACTTCAAGGAGTTGAAATTTATTTTTTATTTCCCTTGAAACAAAACAAGACCTTTCAAATTTCTTGCAAACAAACAAACAAATCTTGTGTCTACAGAGCCAGTATGCAGCCCCCACCAAGAGCATGGGAGAGGGAGGCCCAGGCAGCATGCTACTCTTCTTTCCCTTGGCTGGCCTGAGCATGCTTTTTTGGGGGACCATGGCCGGGGGGGGTGGGGGAGGGGAAATTACACCCTTCACATCCCCCCTGTGTACGGGCCTGAGATTTAATCAGAATGGATATACAGTTCCGTGCAATGTTTCAGTTTCAACTAACTGGCATTTTCTGATCAAACCCCTCCAAAACATTTCATTGAAAAATTCTCGACAAGCTCTAATTTATTCAGAATAGTTAAAGAAGATGCCTTCAGGAATGGAATATGACCTTATTTTGATGCTTGCAGATGGCTTATCAGGAGAGCAATCCTTACTAGTGTGAGCAGTCCCATTATTTTAACTGAGGGCCACTCATGTAAGAATTGCTCAACCTGCATAAAAGTTGCTGGGGTAGCATAAGCCAACATCCTTTTGTCATTTAGGATCCCAAAATTAATTGCTCATGTTAAATAAACCTTTTTAAAATGGCTTGGAATGAACAAAAAGAATGCCACCCTGTACCAATCCTAATAAGATCAATGACTTTTACAAGAGGAGGATTTGATGGCTGTGCTGTTTTTCAAATAATGACCTGTCTGAAGATTGAAGGCTTAGGAATGATAAGAGTGGGGCTTCTGTCCCAAGCCACTAGGTTGCACTGTTGTATAGTGAACAAGCTATCTGCTTTGCAGAGCTACATAAGAATGGTTTCATGCTGTGCAGAATCTTGTAAATACTGTTCTACTGTTTTCACTAACAGAAGCATATGAGATCAAGAGAGGAAGAATGGCATTTGGGAATCTTTGCTTTCTCCTCAAATGCAGGCCAAGGTCCTGGCTTTAGTTAGGTGTGTTTGTTCTGTGAAGAAAACTGCTTTTCGGAGCTAAGTTTTTTATTTTTTTCTGTGAGGCTAGGAGACCAACTTGTTTCTCTTGAAGAAATCATGACTTGATGCACACATTCCAGAAGACCCTTTCAAAGCTGTCATGGACCTTCTTAAATACATAAACTTCCAACACGTGCTCTCTGTTCCCTCCCTGTTTTGACACCGTTCGGTGATCCAGACAGTACAAAAGAACCACATCAATTATCTCCCCGTGTATGTTACTGACACTAGGTAATCACAAACATTATATACTGTTCACGTGTGAACAATTAATTACAGAGATATTATTCAGTCAGAATTTCCACTCCCATTGTCCAAAGTAAATTTTCCTTAAACTATAATGTGGTTTTAATTTGGGAAGCAGGGTTTCTTTAACCTATTTGACATTATGCAAACCATCTTAAAGGAGGTTTCATGCTATTTCCACTCTGTCTGCTAACATAGCTCTCCGCCAGAATATGAGCTGTGTTTTATCAAGCAAATTACTTACAGAGGATTGTGTTCAAAAAGACTGTGGATTCATTTCTTTGCCCATATTGACTCAACTCTGGTGTAAATCTTTTTGTATTTTGCTTCATGGATTAGCACCTCTCTCATCCTCCCACTACCCTTCTCTTTAGGGCAGTAAGCTGAGACAATAATAATGAGGAGCAGAGCTAGTGGCTCTCTCCATACCAAAGCTGTGGGAGGGAATAGGTCATCCCAAAGGACCTGAGTCTGCAATTGGTTAGTTTAGTTGGCCTGGTATAAGCCTTACATTTGGGAACTATCTGCCTCTGGTTTTGAATCTTTCAGTAACAACTTTTTCTGCCTGCTAATTAAATTTCTTACTGCTGTAGCAATGGGGAAGACAAGCAACTTTCTTTGAAAAGAGCACATATGCAAAAACAAACTCCACTGATTACAGGAATGTGCATTGCATACAATTGACCTGTAGGAGAGTCCTGGCACCGTGCGCTGGACAAGAACAATGTGATCTGAAAAAAACAAGAGTGGAACAGAATGTTATCAGTTGGTCACTATGTCTTTTAATATTCAGGAAAGGAACTTTTTTTTTTTTGCCTCTGATCAAATCCAGGTGATTCAAAACAAGCTGGTGATTCTACTTTATTATTAATGTGTATAAAAGGTATTATTTTATTTCACCAGTTATGTACATAATGCCCTCCTGTATTAGTGATGAGCACCTACAGCAAATTGTTCCACATTCATTTAAAAAATTGCATTTGCCTTGGCCATATGCCTTTTATGTTTGGTTTTCATGGGCATTTGTTCTAGCAGGTTGTACTGCATGAACATTCACAGAAAGTGACTTTGAAGTCGTATTGGCAAGTATTCACAGAAACTAACATTTAAATTCAAATGCATGAATACTAGTGCTTGTAGGTCCCCCTTTACTCTCATCCATTCAGAGAAGAGATAGTTCATGTCTGACCAGTTGCAATTCACTGGCTGAAGTGGAATGATGAATAATTGCTGAAAATTATTTGTGAAAACATGTTCACAAAAATATTTCTCATTTTTTTCATAACAAATAAAAACCACAATGTTCTTGACAAACAGGGTTAAGTATCCATTAAGAATATATTTTCTACAGAAGTAAAAATAACTGTAAGACGGTGTTTTCCTGCAAAGAATTTCCAGTCTAAAAGCCTGTTGTGGGTGGTACAGACAACAGCCAGAGAAGTTAGTGGGATTGCATTTGGGCAGTTTCTGAATGGAGTTAGGCCCTGATTCTGAAAGCATGGTGCACTGAGTCCTGTTTATTTCAGTGAGATTCCACCTTGTTAGGGTCAGCCTGTGTAGTCCCCTTTGTAGGAATGGGGCTGCCTTGGTTTTAAAAGAGCTCAGTAGTTCTGTCAGCCATGACCTTCCACTATACATCTACAATGTATTTTATAAATACCCACGAGTTTTAAATGTTCTGATTTAAAAAATTCTTTCATAAAATAAAGAGTTACATTTTCTCCTAGCATAGCACTTACTGTTTCTGGATTCTGTATACACAGGAAATACAGTATTTTTATTTAATCTGCTGACTTCATATCTAAAGTAGATACCTACTGTATCTACCTCTTCCTTACACAGAAAATGGGACTCCTAAAGCAGAAAATATTTTGGTAGTTGTGCCATTTTTATGTCACTTTTAAAAATAAAGTATTGAGTAATTTGTGCCTAATAAAAATACGAATAGCATATGTGCGCCCCCCCAAAAAACAAACAAACAAAAAAAGGTTTCCTTTTGGGGTTACACAAGATGTTGTGGCATTGTCTTTGTCTAAATATTACTGCACTTTAGGAATTAGTGATTAGAAGAAGAATATTGGAGGAAACCTTTTCACACGTGAAGATAAACATTGTTAATAAGTGACTTTATGGGACTTAATCCTGGTGTTTTTTTCTCTTTCTGTACTTCGAGCATATAATGAGACACTATTTATATTATAGTGTTATGTACATACACACAGAAAAATAAAATCTGGTCCCTTTTTAAAATCTTTAAATTGGTCTGGTGAATGAGAGATCTTTGCCACTCCACATTTGTTTAGAATTAATTCTCTTTGACATTTACAAGCTAATACAACACCAACAATGTATGAGGAAAACCATTTCTGCAGAGCATATAATTGCTATTAGTTAGGACAACAACTACTGTGTTTAGCACCAAACATTTTTTATATAAAAAGTCAAATATGCAGTTATGAGAAGTGGATACCGGATATATATAACTAATTATACTGCAATTACTTTAAGAGATCATGTGCTTTCCCCTCCCCACCACCCTTCCCAGTTTCCCTGGTATAATTTCCTCTGGCTGAAGCCAGTCTGTATTTATTATAATAACTCTCACTCTCTCTCTTTTATTCTCTTTTAGTGGGAACAATAAGCTGACTGATGGCTAGAAAATTAGCCCAGGGAACTCTCTCTATTTTGTATGCTCTCTCTTTCTCTCTCCCTCCCCTTGTTAGACTGTTGAGCAAATTTAACCTGTGACTCTCTCATACACTCATCATTAGACTAGTATATTTCAGTCTCATTTTTTTACTCCACATTGTCTGTAGGATGTGACTGCAATTTCTCATTAGAATTCAAGGGGATACAAGTATGTGTATAGAGTACTGTGTATATTATGCATACAAAGTTATTGTTCAAAAGATTTCTGCAGTCTACCCTTGTAACACCTCAATATTTGAAACCTGGTGCTGTAACGTGCTTGTACCAATCAGAAAATTGTGTGATCGTAACCTTCTGCTTACATCTAAGCAAAAATATTTCAATGGGTGCATCAACAGAGTAAATCCCATTTTACTGAGTATACTTGGCATTTAAAATAACAAATATTAACAATTAGATGTGATTGTGTATCCATTGCAAAGCTTTAGAATCTTAGCATTTGGGACAATAGTCTGCCTTTTTATATCAGGCTTAAAAAATGAAGCATTTAGGTAAGTTTTGGTAATTAACCCATTTCAAGATGACCAGCCAAATGAATGCCACCTGTGCCTACTTCATAAATAGTAAATCTGTGGCACCCTATTTATTCTTTTTCTATAGAACATACACATTTTTCAGTCCCAGAAATTCCACCTATACTGTTTGTGGGCAAATAGTTGGAGTGGGCAAAAATAGGATTCCATTCTACCCACAAAGTATGGTATTTATATGTGCACATGGTCACCCACATAATCCATGACCTTTGGATATCAGAACGTGTATCTAGACGCTAGTGTATCTTTGGCATGATGCATACCAAATAAAGCAGGGGTGGCCAATAATTTTTGATGGGGGGCCACTCTAAGAATGTAGAAAGTGATCAAGGGCCACACTCTTCCATGATATTAATGGAGGAGGTGCTGGGTCTGGGATGGGGGTTGGGTGCAGAAGGGAGCTTGGGGTAAAGGATTGGGGGGAAAAAGAAGGTGCAAGGGTTTGGATTGTGACCTGGGGCAGGGGACTGGGGTGTGGGATATGAGTGCAGGAGGGAGGAAGAGTTTTTGGGTTATGTCAAGTAGGGAGAGAGAAGTGGGATAGGCATAGGGGTTGCGGGGAGGTAGGGGGTAGAGTATTAAAGGCAGGCTCTGGCTGGGATACTTAGCTGAGTAAGTCCCAGCCAGCAGCCCAGCAGGTTCTCAGGAGGGCTCCCTGCCTTCCACACCCTTGCACAGGCTACAGGGAATGTGCATCTGCGAATAGCTGCAGTCCGAGGGAATAGGGGAGGAATACTTTGCCCGCTACTGTTCTTCAAACAAGCAGCTCCCATTGGTCAGAAATCAGACAATGAAGCTGTGCTAGGGTCAATGTGCAAAGCCTCTTCCCCATCTCCCTTGGGCTTGTGCTGTTCAAATACAAACAGGGTCCCTCAGTCACTTTTCTGAGATGCTTCCCTCTGGCCTGCGGGTCAGATTTTTCCCCACTTCTGAAATAAAGGCACTTATCAAATAATTTACATGCCATTATGGCCCTACACATAAACCTCATTTAAAAAAAATTCTACCACTGAATCCTTCAGATCCAACAGGCCTTTCCAAAATGAACTGAATTCCTTCATTCTTTGCATTGGCTCCACCAAAGGCTAGCCTGCCCCAATAGTGACAGACAGCACAAAAGGGAAAACACAAGGGAAATGTAACCCATCATAGGTGCTGGGCTGGACAAATTTACCAGCCACCTGCTACCTGAAAACTAAACCTACTAGCTTGAGACAGATATAAATGAAGAGGTTGCGGAGGAAGGCCAACAGGAATCACCCTGGTGAGAAACACAGCTATCCTGCAACTGTGTGTGGGAAAGGGTGAGTGTGATAGGATTTCTGTCAGGGTGATTGCCTTGAATTCTGTTTGGGATTTCCTCTTTCATATAGCCTCTGGATGACTCTCCACCTCCACTGCTCAGCTGGTTGCTGCAAGGGGAAAGGTCCCCACCACACTAGGCTACTCCAACTCTCTGGTCTGCTGCATGTGGAGCAGGAGAAATAAGTCACTAGCATTTTTTCCCCTTTCATCTTTGTTTTTTGAGTTTGCTTTTCTTGTGAACAATACAAGTGCCTGCTTGTGTAATCCACAGGTCACTGTGTGCTTGTCTGTGGTTTGTGCAGACATAGGAATCTGTTACAGCCCATGCTGCCGAGTCTAGCTCTTTATCTCAAGCAGAGAGACTTGTGGTTTCAGTTCTGGTTGATCCCAGGCTTGGCTTGAATGACAGCTATCAGATAAGTGGAATGAGGAGTAACGGTAGTTCGAACTAGGAAGCCTACTTCGAACTACCTAGTTCGTGCCCCGTGTAGCCACGCTGCACGGGGTTCGAACGAGCGGGGATTTAAAAATGGCGGCGCCCCGCTTATGCAAATGAAGCCCGGGAAATTCAAATCCCGGGCTTCATTTGCAAGTGCGGTACACCTACATTACCCTCCTAATTCGAATTAGGAGGGTAGTGTAGACATACCCCAGATGAGTGGTTGCTGAAGTTCTGGTAAGTGCTCTCTGTGCAGCCTGAGAAAGATGACCCTGGGTTGTCTCACAGTTCACAATGGAAGGTGATCTAGGCAATCCTATGAGCTAGGGACTTCTCATTTGTTTTACAACGAGAGCATAGATTCTGCAAAAGCAGCTGATATGGTTGCCTTGCTTACCCAGGCAAACTACAACTCACAAGCAGTAAGTAGGGGCATGGACACTTTGAGCCCTGTATGTGCACAGCCAATTACATGGTCTCTTAGAGGCCTTCTTGGTGTGTTTGTACAGTCACTCAGAGCCCCAGAATAGTAGTGCAGGATGAGCTCAGTGAGCAGCAGTGTCACAACTATTTATTACTAGAGGAGAGCACAAAGGCAGTGCCCAGCCTGCTGTTGGTATTGCTGTAAAAAAATGATTTCCCTTCCCTCCACCCCGAACTTGCTCAAGGAGTTACTTTCAGAGATATGGGTCTTTCTATGATAAACGACTCCTGTAACAGTTGGAAATGGAAGGGCCAAGAAACACTGCCTTACTCAGCCAGCACAATACCTCAGTTATAATATATATCACATCTTTATTAGCAGCGCTTCAAGATGTTTTCTCATCTCTGAATTAATAGAGCACATGCCCTCAGACCTTGCAAAACAATTGCCAAATTTATAAATGATCATATCATTCCTATATTAGGAGGATTCCACAGTACAGTGCCCACAACTAACATCTGAACATGCTTCATACTGTCTAGGCACAAGGGTAATTGGTGTGATGTTGAGAAGCTTTGGTGTTGGGAGCCAGGCTTGGGGTAGACACACAAAGGGGTGCAAAGAGGTGGAAGGCCCATAAAATAGTGGGTTTAAGAATAATAGAATCCATGATGCAGAGTGCTATTTTCACCTCACAGTGGTGACGGACACATCTTTTTTTATTAATAGTTACATGTAAGTTAACAGCTTTCCCCTTGCAGATGCCCCTTACTCCAACATTCTCTACCAATGAATATAAATGACTAATCTAATCAGTTTCCCTTAACCACCTCAACATCTCTTCTCTTGAAATTGAAATGCCTCCAGCCAAATTTATTTCAGTCTTCACCCTCCTCCCCATGACATACCTTATTTTGAATCCTAATACTCCTGCTTTCCTGGATTTTATTTATAGGGTTTTTTTTACTGTTACGCATAATATCTAAGCACTTCATATAAACGAATGAATATCCTTTCACAGCCACACCTGTGATGTAGGCCATGTCATTTTATGGACAGAGATTTGAGGCACAGAGAGAAGACCTATCATAACTAAAGTCACATAGGGAGTCTGCAACTCCATCCAGGCCTCAGGAGTCACAGTCCAGTGTCTAAAGCACAGTCATGCTTCCTTGTTTTCAGGTGTTTCTCTCGGGGTACATCTACACTGCATCCTTACCTTGAAGTAAGCTACACAATTTGCGCAACACAAATTGCATAGCTTATTTTGAGCTAATTTTGAAATTTGAAATTTGCCACTGTGTAGAAATTCCGAATTTCTACACACTAT
Source organism: Pelodiscus sinensis (assembly GCF_052426305.1). Lineage (NCBI taxonomy): Eukaryota > Metazoa > Chordata > Testudines > Trionychidae > Pelodiscus > Pelodiscus sinensis. Next base: position 52,499,266 of record NC_143053.1, read on the forward strand.
TTGGCACTATTCTGAAACATCCCTTATCCCTCGTGAAACAAGGGTTACCGGAATGCTGGAATAGCACACCCGTTATTTCGAAATCTATTTCAAAATAACGGGCTGCTTTAAAGATGCAGAATAGCTATTTCAGTATACTTCCGGTATCCTGAAATAGCTCTGCCATGTAGACATAGCCTAATTGATCATTAGGCCTGTAATAGAACTGATTATACAAGCTTTATGAGGGAGCTCAAAAATGAAAGACATCAAGAATCTTAAAAGCATGTATAAAAAGAAAATATAGCTAGAGAACAAGATGAAGAGACCCAAACTGGGGCAGACAAAGTGTTCAAGGGGTAAGGCACACCAGGAAAAGACATCAGACAAGGGGAAATTGTACCAAAATGAAGGCTGTCTCTGAGAGTAGCATGTCTGCCTCAGCACTAAAAGGACCCAGGGACCCATACAGAATAACCTTGTCAAATGTGCAATGATAAATGGGGATGCTGTGATAAAAGGTGCAGGGTAGTGTGGATAAATGAAAGGTATTCATTATTTTCCATAACCCATACATTATAGTATTATCTGTATTATTGATATTCTGTAAATTATATTATATGAACACAGTTACCTTTATCAACCACATCTGCAATTTCATAAGAATGCTTCTGATCTCTACAACCCATTTTTTAAGAAAAATACCTTCAAAAGCGTCAGCATTTTTTTTTCTAAGTTCAAATTGTGGTTTCAAGTTTGTGGGTCCTGCAAGTCTCTACCAACTCCAGCACTTGGTAATGAGAATCTGCCAGCCTCAGAAGATTTCACATTGTATGCCAATCTTTGTGGCCATAGGTGTCTATTCTATAGTAGAAGAACTGGAGTTAGAACTAGGAGAAAAACAGATTTTTGTTTCTCTGGCAATTTCAGAAAGTTGAAAAATTATCTTGGGTCAGATTTGAAATATTGGTAAAGTAAAAAATTGAGAAAATTTACGATGATTCAACTAAAGCACATCTTTCAACAAAATACACCTGATTTGGAGCAATGTTAACCAATTTTTGGTCTTTTAACAATGAGACTAAAGGACATTTTAAATGAAAAGCCATTTCAAATAGAAACATTAAAACATTTCATTTTTAAAAATCTCAAAATTAGCTATTTTGATTTTTCTTCAGATTTGTTTCCTCATAAACCAAAATTTGGGAAACATGAACATGTGTGTGAAACATTGAAGGGTTGCTGAATCTGCATGTTTCATCAAAAAAAGCTTCACATGAAAAACTTCTCTCAGCTCTAGCTGCAGACTTTTAACAAATGTTCCCTCAGGTGAAGTTTTTTTGTTCCTCCAGTTCATGTGCCTCTAATTCAAGTATTAGAAGTTTTAAAGTGAAAATCCATAAACTAGAGCTGTGCCTAAGAGGTTTAAATATTTTATCTGCTTTTGTTTTTTTAAGTGAAAGCTTACAAGAATCTGGCTATGAAAACAGGATTCCTCAGACAAATATGAATTTGGTTGAACTGTTTGACGCTACAGGGCCTCTTCCAGAACCTAAACCTTTCCTGGCTTTATCCAGTGTGATGTGGCTTAGTAATCAGACACTGAATTATAGTTATCATTGTTCACTGGGTTTCTTTATATCCATTCACACCAAGCACTTTCAGTGCATTGCTAAATAAGTCCCTCATATGCCTGAAAGCAATTTGGAAAAGCTCATACATCATTCATCTGAACAGGAGAAATAAAATAAGAAAGAGAAGGTGTGGCTTAATTTCTGCACAAGGACTGAGAACATGATGCTAAGAGACTGATAATAAGGTTAACATTTAGAAAGAAGCATTATTACACATGCAAATTCACACCAGCAAATGCAGAGTATCTTTCAGTTTGGAAAGTCACTCATGCTAGATTTACTTGCACATGCATTATAAATGTAACCCCATTAATGAAGATACTGCTTGTAATGAATTGGCAGAGGACAAAAATTAAAAGAGCTGCAGTCCTTTTTAAATGCATGGACATCTTTTATCCCTATATTCAGAATTCTCATTCAGAAAAGATGTATTTATAACATCATGTGGCAGAGCCTTGGCAATAATAACTTCTCAATTGCCAGAATACACTTACAGTGGGTGGGTGGCTCTGACTCTAAACACTCAATTAAGTGCATTTTTTCTTACACAGTCCCTGTGGTACATTAAGTTTTACTGATATATAATAGCTTCAGCATCTCTAAGGGAACTGGCCTTGATTTTATTAACCTAAGAGATTGAAGAACAAAAGGCATATATTGCTGACAGGTTAAAAATTCCTTAACAAAGGTATTTTTAATGGGTTTCTTTTTTTTCTCTCTCCTTAGTACATGCTGTGGTAACCTACAATGCTCATTCAGAGACAGAGATTATTTTTGGACTCAGTAATTTTCAATGAAGGATGTTTTTTTGGTTTTTATGTCATGAAAGATTTGAAAAGAAAGTTGTAGGCTGTGTTAAAGGTTAGAACCTTTCCCTCCCTTTTCTAATATCATTTATCTGTCTGCCTTGTTCCTTCTCTCTCTTAGAGTGACTATTAAAGCTAAAGTAGTGTAAAGTGATACATACATGATAACCAGCAACTTTGGCCTAAGAGCTTATCTGTTAACGGTGTCAAATGCTATCTGATAATCAATATCGCTGCTCTTGTGTTATGTGCACATGTTTCTGGAGGCGTGACTGTTTGTTTGCAGAAGCATGTTCTGCTTTCTGTCCTTTTGCCTCTTGGTGATTGTCAGCCTCAGGCTCTGTGTCTTTCTGGAAGTTTCTTTTCAAAATATTTTCACAGCCACTGGATGTAACCCACAGCTTCTGGGGTTCTAGAGATGTTGGAAATCTGTTGAGGAACAAGATCATGAAAGATCCTATATAAAATCACAATCTGGTGAGTTAGGGAGTTGTACAGCAGAACAATTAGAACTTCTGTAAATGAATATCCCGCCTCTCTCAGATCCCTTGCTTAGAGCTGCCTCACCCTTGCACACACATCTGTTCTGGACAATATAGTCCATGATTTCCTTCCTCCCTAGAATTGGAAGTAAAATTCAGACAGTTTTGCAAGAAGAGGGATAGGTCACAGCTGGTCATTTTTAAAGATTAGGCTGATCTAATGTGTGACTGAAGGGAGAGAATCATTTCTCCTTCCCTCCAGTGCACTTTCATGATGGGGCCAGGGCATCTGTGTGTATACAGTTGGGATGGGAAAGTGTAGGAGGCTTGTTGTGTGTTGATGTTCAATGACTTTTCCCTGAACAAGTATTTCCACCTGAAAGTTAATACTTTCAGCTACTACAACTGTCTGTGAGTCTTCCTGCTAATTTTAAAGTTAGATTGTTTAAAGTCTCAGAGGGGTAGCCAAGTTAGTCTGTAACAGGAAAAACTTAAAAAACAACAAATTGTCTAGTAGCACTTTAAAGACTAACAAAACATGTAAATGGTATCATGAGCTTTCATGGGTGCAATCCACTTCTGATTGTGCCCATAAAACATCTACATGTTTTGCTAATCTTTAAGGTGCTCCTAGACAATTTGTTGTGTATTGTTTAGTGTCATTTTCTTGTTTGATTTTTTTGTATTTCTTACCCTTTCTTCCTATGGGAAAGACCTACACAAAAAATGGGGAAGTGACTGTCTTTGAAGGGGAAACAATGATACTTGATGTGCTGTAAAATTCACAAAATAACCTGAAACATATTGACATGATTTTCCCAAGTCTGGCTTTACTGAACCTGGGCCCCAATTCTGTGCTATGTATTTTGTGAACAGTGTTTGTTGCATTTGGAAGAAAGCTGAATTCACACAACAGTTTGCATTTCAGATTGGCAAAAATATTAGACATGGGGGTGAATGTTAACTTGATAGCGCCCCTTAACAATGCATCTTAAAGGGTATGGAATGACCTTGACTATCTTAAGGAAGAATATAAGTGTTACTAACCTGTAGCTAATCTGTGTATGCTTGATTGTAGGGTTACCATTTATGGGATATTTTAAGTGACATCTTTCGTTTGGTTCTTAATGTCCCATATCCTGCATCCCACAAGATGCTACTAAGAAACATTTAATTAAATACAAGTTTTAAAATAATCACACATGGTAAGCTAGTGTCTCAGAAATAAACTTTATCTATTATTTTTCATAAAGTTTCCTTGCATTCTGCAGCAGCTTGATTTTTTTACAATTGGGCATTCATTTCCAAAACTTAACTCTATTCCTAAACCTCCAGCTACCATTCAGTTTGAGGGGGGAAATGCTGGCATTGGAAGATGTAAATTTGATGATCCCTATTCTTTTCCCTGAATAAGTTGTTCTAAATTCCTTCCATAGCTGACTGTAAGAATTTGCTCCTCAGTTTTGGGTGTCACCACAATGCTCAGGTTGAGTATAAGCCATAACTCTTTCTTTGTGTAGCCAGCATTCTTGGGCACCAGCATGATGTCTGTGCGATTGCTACTGAAATGAAAGAGCCCCAGGAGAATAAGGGTCAGGGGTTGAAGTACCATAGCCAAGGAGAGTTCCGGAGCTTCTATTGGCCAACAGCAACAGAGAAACTTCTCTTTGCTTTCTTCCAGATACATGCAGAGTAGCACATCAATGTCTCTCCATGCACACTCCTATGATTAGTGTGGTCGTCTTTTAACATTGACCTCTGTTTAATTCTTAGTGTGACATGTTCATCTTTGGTGAGACAGAAGTTAATTCCAGAATAAACTCATTAACCTGTATACCCTCTTCTTGGCCTGATTCTCCTCTCTTCGGAGTCAATGTGAATTTTGTCATTGACTTGAATGGGAGCGAAATTGGGCCCTTTCTGTATCAGATTCAGTTTCATGAGTGTAATCTCTTGGAAAGGTATTTCAGCAGTGCTAACAAAAATGCCAGCTTCGTGTACAGAAGAATGGATTAAGGATGCATGAGTTATTTTAAATTACATGGTGATTAGCCCAAACCTTACCCTTTGCTGAATAGAATCCAAACCTCCTTTGTGGTTTCTTAAGGAACAATCCAATAGAATTAATAGAAAATTTCAGTAGGTTTTTGAAGTAACCTATAGAATTTAATGGGGATTATCTATCCAGATGTGATAGAGTTCAATGGAATTGATTACAAAATATAGAGCTAGCTCTTAAAATCTGTTGTGTAAGGTTATTGGAGTAACTCTATGGAATTTAGCTTCTTTCGTGACCTACCAAATGCCATAGGAATTTTTCATAAGGGGCCTTAAAAAGATTTGTTTGGAGGATCTTGTCAGTCACAGGACCTCAGGCAAAAACCTTCTATCTGTTTAGCTCCTTGCCCTGATTTTTAGGTGAGGATCCACTTCCTGCAAGGCTGGTAACTTCTCTGTTGGATCCTGTGCCAGTCCTCTTTGCACTTTTTTCCTCCTTGGTCACTCTCTCTAGAACATCTAAGTTAGTCTCACTGTGCTCTATGGTGCCATGAAAGATGCATACTTCTTCATCGATGTGTATGGATTGATACGCTAGGATACATGTGAAGACTTTACAGTAGCACAATAAAAATCCCTTTGCCTTTACTTGCCCAGCTGAAAATAGGATACAGAGGAAATCAATTTACTAGCCTGAGAGTTGTTTATCCAAACTAAACCATGCGACCCTTTGGAAGTGCTCACATGTCTATTTGGGACCAAGGATACATTAAAACAAAAAACTGAACCATTTCACTTCATTTTCTTGAAATTGTGTTTGAAAAGGCTTGGATAAAGGAGCTCTTTCTCTCACTGACTCCATGCCAAACCACAAACAAATTCCCATTTACTCTGCAGCCTCCAACAGACATTCTATTCTTTTCCTCATGCCCCATTATGAAAGCCCCATCCATTGTAATGCATTACAGTTCCCAGCAGCCACACCGGAGGGAGGAAATTGTGTGAATAAAAAGTTTTCACTGCAAAATGGGTGCGTAAAATGTAACACATTTGACACAGTGACACAACGTTTTCATTATGGATTCCCAAAGGGATATTTGGGTTTTTTAAGTTTTGATTTAAAATTAAAATCTTAAACCTAGGTTCAACATTTTTTTTTCAGAAAAGAAACAGAACTTAGAACTTTTTAAACAGAAGTTAGACCATTTTGGGGCTAATTGTAACATAAACCAGATAATACCATGTGGCTTAATTATCATTTTGAACTTTTAAGTCAGCTTGAATGTGAAAGTGATTTTTTGGAGTGTGAACCCAGGCAAATTGGAACTGAAGAAATAGTTGGTATATTATTGTCAACTAAAACTGCAGAATATCAAACTTCTGAATTTGGCATCTAGGGAAGCAGAACTAGGGAAGTGCATAAAAATTTGACTTTTTATGCAAAAAAGATTATAAAAAACCCTCTTTTTAGAGATTTTGGGACATCTAAAAAGAACAACTGACAACCACTACAAACAACAAGCAAATTGTGAAATTCAACATCATTTTATTTATTGCAATATCTGGTATATTTGGAGGGGGAAGGAAAATAGCATGTAAAACCTTTAGATTTGGGTTTTCCAAAGCTCTCAGCATTGGTTATCTCGGCTGCCTTTGACATCAATGGAAGTTTTTACCTCAGATATCACTGGAAACAGAATAAGATCAGTGCTGAGCAGTATTTGAAAATCTCAGTCATGATACATGAAGATATGCTTTCTAGTTATCTCTGGATAGCTTTCTGCAAGAATCATATGGAGTAATGGGAAGTACACCAAAGTTAAGCTGAAACTATTTTTCCAATCTAATGTCAATTTGTGATCCCACCTTCCACTCCAGTTTATCCAAAATACAGAATTCCCCATGAAATTTTGTATGCTGCTTTCTACCACAGCAAGGAATTTTCCTGAAAAGTTTTATAAAAATCTAAGCAGGACATTTAATAAGAGAACTGATACTCAGGGTCAGCCAAGCTGTGCTCATTTTCTGCATCATTAACCAGCCCACCAATATTAAATGGTCAAAAAGGTGAATATCCTATTATCATTAACACTGAGCAAAAGAATTCTCAGATTATGCATTTTCACTTGAGTTTTAAAAATGCGGATCTTCTGGTTTATTTCTGTTTATAAAGCCCTACAGTGAGAGGGCAATATGTTCTGATTTTCTGCTTCATCCCTCTAAAGTGGTTTATTGTCAGCCCAACTTGGCACTAAACAGGTTTTTTTTTCAGGACACCAAACTGTTTCTTATTGTTTTCCTTTCCTGTCACATTATTTTCCTGCTATTGCTCATTTCTGATATTGATACCTTGCTTCCCCTCTTCTGTCTAACGATGTATATGTCAAAGAAGACCACCTTTCAAAGCTATCCATGAATGAACTGGAGGTGGGTGCAAGTCAGGGGCAGTCAATCTTTAAAACACCGAAATATAGAATTTCTGAGTAGAAGTATAATGGCAGTTGTCCAATTAATATTGGAGCCAGCAGCAATTGATGTAAAGTAGGTTTTATACTGTGTTACTAAGAGTGGGGGCTTCACAGTTAAGCACGTTAATCACACTATTTTTATGACTGCCTTTTAGCACTGCTTCTAAACTTATTTCTGGTTTAAAGAACAAGATTGACTTTGTTTCCTCCAAAACATTCTTTACTAGGATATTCATGTTTGTAAGTATTGCCTTTTGGTTTAGCAATATCCTACTCTTGGAATTATTCTGGGATCATGTTCTGTACTTCTCATGTTTAAATTAAATCATAAGAAGGCAAACTTAAGTTAAAATTCAGTTTTTTGCACTCTAGACAGAGGGCCTCCTGGTTCCTCTAAAGACCATGTGCTGTTACTATGCAAGATTGCAGGCCTAATGCTGTTCTCAAAACTGGTAATTTTGTAGTTTCATGTTTTCTGAGCAACATAAAATGTGACTATAATCTTATTTGTGTATGGGTGCAGACTGCTACAGGGCAAGACTGGCAAGATTTTGCGCAAAAGCAGCCGCTTTTGTGCAAAAACTTGCCAGCTGTCTACACTGGCCACTTGAATTTGTACAAAACCACTGACGTTCTACTGTGCGAAATCAGTGCTGCTTGCGCAAATAATTTCACGCTCCCGCTCAGGAAAAAGCCCTCTTGCGCAAATGTTTTTGCGCAAAAGGGCCAGTGTAGACAGGCAGCTAAGATGTTTTGCGTAAAAGCAGGTTAAATGGAAAAAAGCCCTAGTGGATGCTTGGAAGCTCCATAGCCACAATCAGCTCCCTGACTTCCTGGTAACCTGAGCCCCCTTAAAGCAGACGTAGGCTTCTGAGGTCACAAGGCAGGAGCCCTTCTCTGTCCTCTGGCCAGAGGTCTGCCACATGGCCCCTGCCGTCCAGCAGACACTCCCAAGCATGATGGCAGCTCCAGGTGGGGATCAGCCACCCGCACCCCCAGCGCAGGAGGCCCCCAGGGCCAGAAAAAGAAGGGCCCCATCCTGGTCCTTGGGGGAGCTGGAGGCCCTGCTGGACCTCTGGCAGGAGGAGGAGGCCCTGCATGAGACTCGCTCCCGGCGCCAGAATGCGGAGATCTTTGCCCGCATGGCCCAGGCGCTCGCCCAGCAGGGCTATCCAGCCCGGACCCTGGAGCATGTCTGGGCTAAAGTAAAGAAGCTGCGCCTGGGCTATGTCCGGGACAGCGAGGGCCAGGGGGCAGGAGCCAACACCTGCCCCCATTACCAACAGCTCCATGTCATCCTGGGCCAGCCAGCACCGCAGGCACTGGACGTCCCCGTGGACAGCAGCATGCGTCGTCCCTCCCGTCACCAGGACCACCAAGGCAGGGAAAGGAGACATCAGCAGTGCATCGGAGGATGAGGCCAGCACTGCCACCCTGCAGGCCCCCTCTGGCAGCCCCGATGTCTCCCGTGCATCTTGGAGGCCGCAGAAGGATCCACCAGTGAGTGTTTCACTTTGCACTGGCGGGGGGGGAGGGGGAGGAGGAGGAGCCAGGTGCGGGGGAGGGGGAAAGCATGTCACTCAGGCCACGTGAGCTGTACACTGTGTAGCATTAGGCAGTAAGCAGCACGTGCAACCACGTGCAGCCTGGTGACCGAGTGGGGCGTGGCCGCAGCAGGCAGCTGCAGGGCACACCTGGGACCGTGCTGCTCACACACATTCGGCGGGACCAGGGAGGAAGGGTGGATGCCGGCTGGAACCAGCCAGAGCCCCAGGGACTCAGGCCAGAGCCCGCACCTCCGCAAGGGTGCAGTATACAGAACGGCACACTGTCCCATGACTGGCTGAGAGGCACAGCCAGCTGCTTATGGGAAAACTGCAGCGTCACAGCCCTGTGAGCGTGGACCCCACTAAGCCCCTCACCTGCTCCCGGTGCCTTGGCTGGAGGGGGGCAATAGAGTTTCCCTGGTGTTGGCCAGAGTGGCCACCAGGGAAACCTGGGGAGGGCTAGCCTCCCACTAGTTCGAATTAAGGGGCTACACACCCCTTAATTCGAACTAGTAAGTTCGAACTAGGCTTAATCCTCGTAAAATGAGGTTTTCCTAGTTCGAACTAAGCGCTCCGCTAGTTCGATTCAAATTCGAATTAGCGGAGCGCTAGTGTAGCGCCTATGAATGTTAGTTCGAACTAACATTGTAGTGTAGACATACCCTAAGTGACAAAAGGCAGTGGTGATCAAAAAGGCAGAGGGAAACCACCAAAACTGCTACGGCTGACAGTCCCTGCAAGAGGTCCTATAGCACGCAGCAAGGGAGAAACGGCTGTCAAGGGAGATCCCTTTAAGCATGTGTCTCAAAGGAGCTCCAGCCCCTGCCCATGGAAAGGGCTGGTGCCCTTTTGTCCTCTTCAAAATGGTTCTGGGCTTCTGCTTTTGCACAAAAGTGGCCTGTCAATGTAGACGCGCTTTAGTGCAAAAGCGCATCATTATAACGATAACTCTGGGACCAATCTAGATGCGCTTTTGCTTTTCCGTTAAAAGTATTTCCGCAAAATCATGCCAGTCTAGACGTAGCCTATTTGTATTACAGTGATTGGGATTGGGGGCCCATTCCTCTAGACAATGTAGAAGCACAATCCTTGCATGGGAAAAAAAGAAGACCAGTGCAGTTTTAGGCACCAGTCCTGCATTCATATACATCTGGGCAAATCCGCACCCATTCTGACCTGCACTGAAGTCAATAGCATGTTGCACAAACATAGAGGTTCACAATAAGGGGACAGAAACTAAAGCAAGCCACTCAAAGGGAGCATTCCAAATAGCAGGTGGAAAGTGAGATGGGATGGCATGTATCAATGTAATAAGACATTGTGGGTACTGATACTTAGACTAGCACAGAAGTCTTTGAAGCTATTGAGTCTAATCCACAGGATGGATGCTCCCTTGGGAGTGTCACAGCAGAAGTGGGATCTTGAGCAGAATATTGAAAGAGGGAACAGAGGCCGTACAATTTAGTTCTAGTGTTACACCTATATGAAACAGTATGGAGGAAAGCATGAAGATCATTTGTGAGAGAATATCATATGTCTCCAAGTCTGGCATCATTGGCAGAGAGGAGAGTGCATGGAATGACTAGTAGATAAGTCTACACAGGGTCTAAAATAAGGTGGATAAGAAGGATCATAGCTCCCCTTTTGATAACAATCAAAGTAGAACTGCTTCTCTTTCCCCTAAATTAGGGGAGTCATGCCCCTTTGTAGCTCCCTCATCTCTCTGACTAGCATCATGAGAGGGATTCCCTCCTTTTTTTCCCAGTCTACTTTAGCCAGTGAGTATTTATATTATCTAGGTAAATAGATAAAGTTAAAAAAATGTTCTGGTCTATCCTTCCGTGATTCAGCTGCACTAACAGGCAGGAAATGAGTGCAAACATGAAAGGTTAGGACCTTTCCAAATGTAACCAGTGTTGCAGAGAAACCTGAACATTTGCCAATGTAACATGAAAAATATTAACTTGTATAATTGAAATATTGCTCATCTCTGTTTTGTTAACAGTAGAAATATGGGAATTGCCTGGCTGGATTAAAGTAATGGTTCATCATGTCCAGTATCTTCTCTGCTGTACTGATCGGTACCAGCTGCTTTAGAGAACAGTGTAAGGGTGCATCTACTCAGCACAGTTATTTTGAAATAACTGAAATTATTTCTAAATAACAATGGGTATGTCTACACTACAGCACTAATTCGAACTAGGGTGGTTAATGTAGGCATTCGAAGTTGCAAATGAAGCCCGGGATTTAAATATCCCGGGCTTTATTTGCATATTGCTGGGCGCCACCATTTTTAAATCCCCGTTAGTGCGGACTCCGTGCTCGTGGCTACACATGGCACGGAGTAGGTAGTTCGAATTAGGCTCTCTAATTCGAACTACCGGTACACCTCGTTCCATGCAGTTGTTTTTAGAGGATAGACCAAAAAGTTGGTAATCTCTAGCAGAGCCTCTAGCTCTTGTAATTTTATCAGTCTCATCATACTGGATGTTTTTTTGAAAAGTCCTTGCTTTGGGGGTATGGATTATGTGAGAATTCAAGCTTTCATTTTAAAGTAAATGTAAGTTACTAGCTCCTGGTTGTAAAGAATATCTGGAAAGCATGATTAGAATGTACCGTAAAGGCTGAAAAAGAGAAAAACTTTGTTATATTTAAAATCTCTTTATTTTTAATTTTGTGGTATGATTTCTGGGAACCTAACTCATGACTGCAAACACTATGGATTGGCACTGCTGAAGTGTAGAGCTATTACAAAAACACCCTAATGAAACAATATATGATGAGAAAACTAGAGATGTGTGAAAAACAGATATTTCAATTGGGTGGAAATTCCAAGAAATAAACAAAAAATTGAGTTGAACCAAAAATGAAATATTTGTATTTTTGGCAAATTGAAACTCTTAAAATTGGTTTGAATGTGACCCTGTTGAAATATTTTGGTTGTTTTAAAATACAGGAAATTTGGAATCAAACAGTCATAAAAATGACTGTTTCAAATATTTTATTTAAAAAATGTCAAAATGAAATGCTTTAATTTTTTTTCTGGAGTTATTTAGGATTTTTTTTTACCAAGACAATTTGGTGAAACAGACATAAAATTGTGAGCAGTTTTGCTGTCACCAAATCAGGATTTTTCACCAAAAGAAGTTTCAGCTGAAACATGTTAAACTCAATTTAAAATGGTTTAAGGAACAGTTTTAATATATCGAGGTGAATCATGTGGTGTACGTTGCTTTGAAAGTTTAAGGTTGAATTTGTGCCAAGCTGCGATGGAAACACTGAACATCTTGTTGTTGTTTTGAAGTTTTCATGTCTGTAATGATATCATCTAGGATTGGCAGCACCTAACCACACTGGTGAAATATGTTAGACAAAATATGCAAACTACCCACCTCTCTTGAACACCCCAGATTCAAAGGTAACAAATCCTGAGGCTAGTGTATCATTACCATTAGTCTTTATTTTATTTTTCACTGTAAAAGAAAAATATCAAAGGGGAAGCAAGGGAGACAGTATTAAAATGGGGGATCCCTGTAAAATAAAACCTCATGAAATGGGTAGAAAAGTAAAACATTGTACTTCTTCAATGTGTTCCCTATGGATTTCTTTTTTGAATTCTTTGTTGTGGCAAGTTAAAATCAACTTCTATATCTAAGAATTTAAAATACATATCTAGGTATCTTTAAGTAGGTTACCTGTGAAGTAAGATAAAAAATATATATTATCTATAGAACCATGACTTTAAAAATATGGACTAGAGTTCAGATCTTGCAGGTCTATGCTGCAGTCTTGTTATGAGTGTGGGGAAAAAAGGAACATGGATAAAAGAAATTGAGCAATGATTAAGAGAATGCATGGGTCCTGAGAGCCTCATATTTTAAAAAGTAAAAAAAGTGCTCATTTGATCAAAGAGGTAAGGCTAGGCAAATGAAACTATCTCAAAGATTACATTTTGACATTAAAACGCTGTAACCTCTGGAAATAGGAAATAATGAGGCCTTACAGTTCAGGTATCAAAAGTGGAAACTGCAAACATTTATTTAAAAAAAAAAAGAAAGTGAGGCAATGATATTCTATGACATTCACACAGATTAAAATAGTGTACAATATTGAAGCCATGAATATTTTTTTAAGTTTCTTTTTTGAAAAAAAAAAAAAAAGGTGTGTGTGGGGGGGACGAGCGAAATGCATTTTTTGATTTTTCCAATCTGTGGTCAGAATGCAATCTTCTCTTGTGATTCTGTATCAGATCCTTGACAGTCAGCCATCCGAATAACATTTTGACAGTTCAAACATCTTTTTTATGGTCAGGCTGTAGGAAAGATCATTGAAGAACAATTATTTTGTACCCATACCTGGAAAAATCATCAGAAATAACACATGTCAAAAAGGAATATTTTGTTTGCTGTACCATAATAAATTATCCCTTCATGTGTATATTGAGAAACCCCCATAAAATTGCCTGTTAAATATTATATTTTCTGGGACCAGAATTTAAGCTTACACAGCCTTTGAAATGGAGAAATAAAATATAACAGGATTGTCTAGACTGCAACCACTTTCAAGATGGATTTGGCATTACAAAATGGTATAAAGTAGGTTGGAGATTTTGCAGGGAGGTCCTGATCCTTGCCCCATTAAAGTCAATGGACATTTGCCATTGCTATTGACATCAGTAAGAACAGAGCTGAGCCCTAAATGTCTGGAGGTTATTCAATTAGACTGATGTATGGTATACTATTCTGGTCAGATTACCTCTGGAAGGCATGTACTAATTATACTAATGTATTTGGGGTTATTTTGCTTCTGTCAATAGGTGCCGGACATGGTCCCATTCTACAGCAGCCCATCATAGTCTTACCGGAGCATCTATATTATAGGTGGAAATTGGTAGCAATACTTCCTGGCTTTCAATCTCATAACTATCAGCAAGTTACACTGACATGGTATCTAAAAGCAGACAACATTAAAATACAAACATCCCAAAGGTTTTGTTTGATCAGTTCATTCTTACTCTAGATACAGACTTTTTAATATATTTATGAAGGAAACTGTACTACAGAATCTGGGAAAGAAAAGACCATAAAATTAGAATTTTAAAATGATCAAGAGACCAGATTAAATTTCTTCCATTCCCTTTTCTTGCGGTCGTCTTTGTCACTGAAATACAAATGTCATGGATGTAAGAATAAAACATCTCAAGCATTAGGATTCTATGATAGCTCATTCACATGACAATGACTGCACTGAGAACAGAATATTTCACAGAATGTAACCATTCTTGTGGCAAAGATTATAATGACAGGGAGAAACGGTGCAAAATTAACCAGTTCTTGCATCTTCAGATAGTAATCTCACAAGTCGCCTTGTGTGCTGTATAATGTGTTATATTATATGCAAAAAAAGAAAAGAAATATTATACACCTTGGGTCCTAATTAAATTTAGAAGCTTACTTCCATAAAGAGAGTCCCGCTTTTGACTATGTGAGCTGCTGTCTGTAGATGCCACTGTTATCAACAGAAAGTATGCCACAGGGGCTGGAAAGCATAAGGATAATGCTATAGCCATAAAACAAAATCAAGAAAATGGTAAAGCTCTTTTAGCTCATCCCAGTTCTACCTTATGCTGCTGTGCAACCTTGGGCAAGTCACTTCTGTGTGCTGGTTTTTCCCCTCCCACCCTGTGCCTATTTCTATTTAGCATGTGAGCTCATTCTAGCAGGGATTGTCTTGTACTTTGTGCTTATACAGTGGAGCCCATAGCATGGTTCAGATTTGGGCCCACGCATAACAACAGAGAACATATGATGTGCTGAGTGCCTCCTGGTATTGAGGGCCATTGACTCTCACAGAAGTTACAGTGAATTGGTCAGTGAATGCTGAGGGCATTCAGCAACCTGTAGGATCAGGCCTGGGTTCAATATGTGACATCAGAAGCACCCCATGCAATCAAGTATATTGATTTTTCTCTTAAAATAGGGTGAACTCTTGCTTTGGTGGCCAGAGTATGAGGGTATGTCTACACTACCCCGCTAGTTCGAACTAGTGGGGTAATGTAGGCATACCGCACTTGCAAATGAAGCCCGGGATTTGAATTTCCCGGGCTTCATTTGGATAAGCCGGGCGCCGCCATTTTAAAATCCCGGCTGGTTCGAACCCCGTGCCGCGTGTAGTTCGAACTAGGAGGGTAGTGTAGACATACCCTAAGAGATCACTAAGTTACATCGTCCCAATGATATAAGACAGCTATTGCCCTGCCTCTGGGTCTATGGTTCTGCTTGATGTGGATTGTTTTTTAACCCTTATCTATGTGTTAGCTCCTCTTGTGTTGACATTTTGGAGATAGACATGGGATGAGGAGGACTCACAGTGGTGCTTTTCTGCTTTTACTCTGGGTTTTACTCTGAGTCTGTTTTGATGAAATAATGATGAAAATGAATCAGACAAATTTAAATAATTATTTCACTCTCTTGATTTTATCCATAAGTGTTCTAAGTGCTTATCCCGATTAGTATTATCTAATTAAACTCCAGGTTTATGGTCTCCAAAGGTCTATTAATTAAGGATTTCTAACACAGCTGCATTGCAGCATCTCCATCCATAACTAAAGGGGATGCTTCAGCCTTGCTTGAGAGTCAGATAGGTGGTAAGTTTAGCTTAGCTGAAACTTGTCTTGTGAGCAGAGAATTTTTCATTATCTCTTGAAGTACTGGTAAAGGTGACAGTTTAACAGTTCTCTTTTGTTCCAGTCTAAAAGTCAGTCATATTTCCATTAGCTTTTAGGGCTCTTTTTTAGCATCTGCCTTTCTTTCTTTCTTTTTTTTTTTACTTAAGAGAAACTGTCAAAGGGTTTAGTCCCAAAATCTAACTATCATAAAATAAATCTTCTAGTTTGATGGGGAATATCCATTGTATTGTTTAAAAAATAATCTACCAGCTATCACCTTATCCTCTTTTGAATTTCTCCTTTAAAGCCTGTATTTGCAGCTAGACCTACATAGCATTACTATCTGGCAATGATTAGGCCAAGACAAGAGTCTGCTTTTTTGTTCAGCTCTTCATTTTATTGTTACTTTACCCTCCCAAACAACCCCAAACTATTTGTGTGTTTTATCCATCTGTTATGTCCAGTTTGACACTTTGGGTATGTCTGCACTGCAGTTGGAGGCATGATTGCAGTGTATTTAGACATACCTGAGCTAGCTTTAACTTAGCTAGCACAAGTACAGTTGCCAACAGGAACACGGACTAGCTAGCCCAGCAAATTCCCAGGATCCCGTACTGAAACCTGGTCAGTTACAGCTTCACTGTTGTTGGTACTCATACTAGCTAAAGTAAAGCTACCTTGGGTGTAAAAACAGTGAGGAATCCTGTGGCACCTGAAAAACTAACGAATATATTTGGGCCAAGACCCATTTCCTCAGATGCATTGGAGTGGAAATTATACGGGGAGGCATAAATATAAAAGCACATAAAAAAGCGGGGGAGTTTCCTTTTCAAGTGGAAGACCAGTACTAAGTAGGTCAATTCAGTCAGGGTGGATGTGGCCCATTTACAACAGTCGATGAGAAGGTGTGAATACTAAGTTGCTTTTGTAGTGAGCCAGCTCCTATTCAAACCCAGATTACTAGTGTCAAGTTTGCAATTGAATTGCAGCTCTGCGGTTTCTCTTTGAAATCTGTTCTTGAAATGTTTTTGTTGAAGGGCAGGCTTTTTTACATGTCTTACTGAATGTCCAGTTAGATTAAAGTATGCTCCTACTGTGTATTAACATTCTTGATATCTGATTTGTGTCCATTCATTCTTTCATATAGAGACTATCCAATTTGGTCAATGTACATGGCACGGGGACATTGCTGTCATATGATGGAATATATCACATTAGCAGATGTGCAGGTGAATGAGCCCCTGAGGGTGGAGCTGATGTAGTTAGGTCCTGTGATGGTGCCACTTAAGAAGATATGCGGGCAGAGTTGGTAATGGGCTTTGATGCAGGAATTGGCTCATGGGTTAGTGTTTCTGTAGTGTGGTGTGTAGTTGCTAGTAGTATTTGCTTCAAGTTGGGGGGGATGTCTGAAAAGCGAGCACTGGTCTGTGAGGCTATGTCTATACTTCAACAGTTTCTCAGAAGAGGAAATGCAAATAGAAAAGGACAAGATTCCTAGGAAAATACATTTAATTTATCAGGCTACAAATGTTTATTATAATCAGTGCAAAGGGTGGAGGAGGAATAAAACTGAAAAAAGACATAGTTGTGTCCTTTTCAGCTTTAATTATTTTGTAGTGTTCAGTTTCAAACCTTTATTTGGAATTCTTTCACTTAGTTTTGGATCTATCACTGTAAGAACAAATACATTGCTTATTTTGAGATTTCACTGTTCACTCTGACATTTCATATTCTATTGCATGGGAGTTCTTAGTGCTTCTGAATATCCTTATGTAGCCTTTAGTTTAAAGCAACCAAGATTTTACTGTTTAATTTGTTTTCTGTTGAGTATATAGGTTTTATTTATCACAAAACTTTACCCTTCCACTTCCGATGCTAATCTTTGGCCCTCTTCAATTGAGAGAGGCTATACTTCATTTTTTAAAATTCAGTTTATCCCCTCATTGTAAATAACCAACATCTTAAAAATCTGCAATTTTAATTCCTTCACTCACCAAAGAACAATATTACTGATTTACACCAGTCTGTACTAAGACCATTGCACAACCATTAGCAATTCAGCTTCAGAAATGTCTTAACTATCAGATTGAGAATGAATTGCAATCAGGCTTACTGTAAATTTATTAGGACTGGGACTCTAGCTTTCTTCCATTCTTAGCATATTTGGGGTACTTCAAGAGACAAACAATAAATAATAATAGCAAATAAATTGTTTTACATAAAGTTAGAAACTAAAATAAGTATCTCATATAATAGTCAATTGCTCTTTGGTAACTTCTGTACTGATCAATTGTTGCTGACACTTTTCTTCGCCATATTGTTTTCACCAAATTATACTCCTGCAAAGGTTCTTCCTGGCTTTGCTTTAGTCTGGTTTCATTTAATGTTTAATTTCAGTATCCATAAATTACATTATGTCTTGCTGAGTAACTAGGTACTCCAGGGACTAGAATCAATGTATGGTTAAATATAAGCACATTACAGATAGGCAGATATCACATGTAAACTAAGGTCCTGATTCTGCTCTCTGATACATGTGTATATGTAAAGTAACTACACTGAAGCCAATGGAATTACCATAGTTTAAGTGAGAAGAGAATCAAGTCCAATATCTGCTCAACCTTATATATGAAGAGGTCATGTGGACTATTTTCTGCACTTCAAGAAAAAATGAATGGTCTCTCTCCAATGTACTTGTCTGTGTGATTAGTTTATTGCAAGGCCACAACATTTCTAAAATTTGAATCCAGCTAAGATTTTTTTTTTCATTGGACTTTATCCCTTTCAACTATCTTCTATCAATTTAAAAGTTGGCATTTCTCAGATAGCATCAGTCCTAAGGGAGAAAACCTTGATGTTATGTTTGACTCTAGTCTGAGGAAATGTCTACGCTACAGAGTTTTGCCAGAAAAATGGCCATTTTTCTGACAATACCTGAATTACATCCACACTGCAGTTGCTTTCTTTTGAAAGTAAATTGAAAGAACAGAGAGATTTTTCAGGCATTGGTAATCCTCTTTCTATGAGGAAGAAGCTTTTTTCTGAAAGAGCTCTTTCGAAAAAAAAAAGGCGTGTGTGGATGGGGAAGACAGCTTTCTTTCGAAAGAAGAGGCCTCCAGGAAATAACACAGGTGCCCTGGTGGAAACTCTGTCCATACTAATCACAACTCTATAATTCCTGTCTTCTACCAACTCTTAAAGCTGCAGGCACCCTGGGCAGGCCTTGTGGCAGGAAGCCAGCCTGAAAGCAGCACCCTGACCATGAGGCGCTCTCTGCCATAGGCCTTGCCACCCATGGAGGGGCCACAAACCCCCTGGTACCATCCTGGCCCTCACAGGGAGCAGCTCCAGGGGTCCCAGGACTCACACAGAGGGACCTAGAAGCAGGCACCCTCCTTTGTCTGTCTTCAAGCTGTGGGGTGAGGAGGAGACATTGTAGGATCTCCGCTCTAAATGCCGCAGTGCGGACATCTCCGAGCGCATGGCTGAGTTCCTGGCGGAGTGTGGACACCCACCCCGGACCTTGGAACAGGTCTAGCGTAAGGAAAAGGGATATGTTAGGGCCAGAGAGGGCAGCTCGCACTCAGGGGTAGGACCCCACACCTGCCCCTATTACCAGGAGCTCCATCAGATCCTGGAGGGTGGGGAAACGTCTTCCCCACCCGTCGTTGTGGGCTCCGGCCTTGAGACCCCTAATGTAACCCAGCCGGATGTCACGGCGGAGGATGAGGAAGACCAGGGCCAGGAGGAGGAGGAAACAGACACAGTCACCCTGTCCCTTGAGCCGGTGCCAATCAGCCAGGATATATCCCAGGCCTTGTCTGATGCCGGGGAGGGATCTTCAGGTGAGTGGTCTCAGTTTGTCACACACACAGGGAGGGGAGGTGGGCACCCACGGGGCAGGATTTGAGTGTCATTCAGGCTGCTCGGGCTGGACATCATTCTGCAGTCCATGCACGTGGAACCATGTGCAGCATTATTGTGTGGCACGCAGACTCAGCGGGCAGCCCCTGAGCAAGGGTAGGATCCTGCTGACAGGCTCAGGAAAGGCCTCACACATGTCTGGACCCGGGGGGAGGGCGGGGGCAGTCCTCCCAGCACCTGCCACAGCTGGAGGCAGGCTAGCCATAAGGGCGCAGGCTCAACCCCAGACACGCCAAGGAGTGCCGCACATAGCACGCAGGCATGCCTGCACATGTGTGGTACCACCCACTCCAGCAAGCAGCGCTGAGAGCCGCAGGCGTGTGTGTGGACTCCAGGAAGGGCAAGGCTGCTCCTGGCTCCTCTGCTGCCTATGGGATCCCACTGTGGCTGGACACTTCCCTTGCCTGCTTGTTCATGGGCTGGGGCGGGGGGAAGGGGGAAAGTGAGCAGCATGGTTTCCTGAGCACCTCAGAACCCCTGTGAGGCAGGGCCTGCTGTGCAGGCCACACATGGCTTTGCTCCTGGGACATCCCCCTCCTCTGGCCCAAGGACTGTTGGTCGCTGCTCACAGAGGAGGGCACAGCCTCAGGGACAGTGTCTGCATGGATGTCTGGCCGCCTCTCTCTCTTTATGCACAAAAGCGCACCAGGGTCCAGGAAGAGCCTGCATGTCAGTGTCCTGCATGACATGCAGCAGACCCTGGTGCAGAAGACCTGGGAGGATGCAGAGTGGCGGAACTGTGCCTGGGACAGGCTCATGCAGTGGTGTGATAGCATGTGTGCTGTCATGAGACAAATGCTGGCACACCCACCTGCTGTTGCTCCTCTTGCCTAAACTGCCCCCTGCTATGCCCATTCAAGCAATGCCTCTGCTCCTTCTCCAAGCAATGCCCATGCCTCCTCAAGTGATGCCCCCTCACCCTGTCACCCTGCCATCCCTGACCCTGCTCCAGCCCCCCCTCCTGCCCACTCCACTGTGGTCCCCAGACCCAGACTACCCCAACTCTGATGAGGTCCCCTTACCCAAGATGGCACATCTAGCTGCCCCCACACCACTCTGAGCTCCCCTCCCCCTCCAGGTTTTGATGCCCTCTCCCCCTCCAAGTTAAGAGCTCCCCTCCCCTTGCCCACCTTTTTTTAATGTAAGATAAATACATTTTGTTGGAAACCAAACAGGTGTTTTTTATTGAGAGGCCAGGGTAGGGGTAAAGGGAGGGGTTGTATTGGGAAAGGGATGGGGCAGCAAGCCAGAGGCCCCTGTTTGGGAAGCCCTAGGGAGAGTTACTAGGGTCCTTGAGAGAACCTCTCCCTCTGGGCCTCCCAGATGTGCAACCTGGCCTGATGGGCCTAGTGGATGGCAGCTGTCTGCGGCTGCTGGAAGGCTCGCCCCTTGCGGCCAGCGTCTGCCTCCCACCCTGGGAGGAAGGCCTCCCCCTTCCTCTCCACAATGTAGTGGAGGACATAACATGTTGCAACCACCTTGAGGATGTTGTGCTCCCCCATGCTGAGGCAGGTCAGCAGGAAGCTGAACAGCGCCTTGAGGTGGCCAAAGGTGCCTCAGCCTGGATCCTGATCCGGTTCAGGCGGGCATTAAATTGGTCTCTGCTGGGATCCAGGTATAAGGCTTCATAAGCCATCGCATTAGGGGTAGGTCACATCCCCCACGATGCACAATGGCTAGTTCGCGGCTGGGGAAAAATGTACCTGCTTCCAGCTTTCTGTACAGGCTAGAGTTCCGAAGCACATGGGCATCGTGTATCCTGCCAGACCATCAGACAAAAATGTTTGTGAACTGTCCACAGTGGTTGACCAGGGCCTGTAGCACCATGGAGAAGTAGCTCTTCCTATTAATATACTGGGCCACTTGATGCTCTGGTGTGCAGGTCAGTATGTGGGTCCCATCAATGGCTCCAGTACAGTTTAGGAACCCTAGGGCAGCAAATCCGGCCACGATCGGATCCAGGTCTCTCAGGCCGATGACCCCCCAGAGTAGGATGGAGTTAATGGCCGTCACAACCTACAGAAGGAGACAAACAAACACACAAAACAGAGAATGAGAGAGGGAGTACCTGAGCCATTGGGAGGTGTCTTCCCTCTCTCCCCTCCTCCCCCAAACACCCCAGGAGCCACCCCCATGAGGTCACCCCCGCAGCAGCCGGGCTGTGTGAGGGCAAGACCGCACAACCCCACAGAGACGGGGCTTCCTACCCACCCCCACTTCACCCCCCACAACACCCAACTCCCCTTTTCCAAAGGACCCCCTTTTCCAGGACTCCCTCCCCCCACATGCAGGGACTGAAGTCCCAGAGTGCCTTACCTCCATGAGGAGGGGCCCAACGGTGGACTTCCCCATGCCAAACTGGTTGCCTACCAATTGGTAGTTGTCTGGGGTAGCAAGCTTCCAGGTGGTGATTGTGATCTGCTTTTCCAGGGGGATGGTGGGCCGCAGGTGAGTGTCGTGTCTCCGGAGGATAGGGGTGAGCCAGGCACACAGCTCCATAGAGGTGGCCTTCTGCATGCGGAAGTTTTGGAGCCATTGCTTGTCGTCCTACCACTCCATGACCAGCTAGTCCTACCAGTCCGAACTGGTGTTGAGCCTCCAAAAATGGTTCTCCACTGTGGAGTGTGGTGGCCCGAGTGTAGCTCCCACACCCAGAGAGAGGGTCTCAAGAATGAGCTCGGGATAGAGCTCATGCAGGACCAGGAAGAATTCCCTAATTGCAAAACTATATTACACATTTTCACATAGCTGAGCTTGTTCAGTAAATATTCCTGCACACGTATTAGCTATCCATAAAACATCATGTTGGTTTTTAATGTTATTTGTACATATCAGACTGTCCATAACTTGAATGCTAGGGGGCCTGGGATCTACTGTTATCTTCTATTACTCTACATTTACTTGTTTATGTACTAATAACTCCCTGCTCAGTTGTGTTACAATTAATCTTAGAGCCAGGTTTATCTGGGATTCTATGAATTTGTTTCAACTCTGTTCAAACTTCTTTCTTGTGAAATTTAAAACAATTGTGTTTCACTGGCAAATATGCTAGTGGAAAGTAAATTTCATGGTCATGTGTTAGTTTTCTTGGAAATTATTTTTTAATTAACATGCAAGCTTGTGTGTCAAAAGTGTTTTGTGCACACTCATCCATTCAAGCTGCAAATACAGTGCAGAAATTCAATGATAGCAAGGCCAAAAGGGACCAGTGTAACCATAGAAGCTGACAACCTATATTGCAGGCATAGGACTTTTCTGAATTAACTCCTGTTTGAACTGGAGCATGTCTTTTAGGGGGAAAAATAACCTGACTCATCTGACCTGTCACAAGTAATAATAAATAGAATACTAAGAGCAGATAGAATACATTTTAAAATATACTTTTAAATTCAAGAGAATTTTATTTGGCTCATGGATAGTCCATGAACAGCAGAAGTTAGAAGACTCAGATGGGTAGCTGTGTTAATCTGTATCTTTCAAAACAAGTAGTCCTGTGGCACTAGAAACTAATAATTATATCGTGAACTTTCATGGGTAAATCCCACTTCATCAGATAATTTAGAAGCACCTTGTATTCTGTATTTTCCATTCTAGCTAATCTCTAAGGTGCCACAGGACTATTTATTGTTTTTAGCAAAGGTTAGAGTCAGTGAATTTGTGAATTATTTACTCAGATCTAGAAGGGATAATTTCTTTACTCATGTGCAGTTCTCTGAGTCTAAATGTGCTAAGTATACACCCAGTCTTTCAGTCCTTCCACAAACAATTCTTCCATTGAAGTCAATGGGAATTTTGCCCAAGTCAGGTCTGTTGGACTGAGGTCCTGTACAACTCGTTCTGGGATAAACTTGGAAAACCATGATTTCTGGCACTGTCCTCTTGCACTGTCACTCCCTTTTCAGTAAATAAAAACAGTGGAGAAATTTAATGACAGTGGTGCCAAGTTGAAAATGTAATGTCGCCATCACTTGAAATAAAAACAGACGCTGTAAGTAAATATTCTGGCATTGCAATGTTAAAATTAAATCCCACTTCAAATAGAAATCTTTAATTGGGAAGCATCCCGAGAACAAAGACCTCACTTTCCAGCTAACCCAACTATTATGCTAATTGGTATGGCCCCCATACAAGCTTTGGGTGGATCTGAAGTAAGTAGTTGTTATTCTGACCTGACTTTCCAACCACACTCTATTTTGCTAAATTGCATTTCTCTAAGAAAGTGGTCTGATGTGCTGCAAGTGTTACTAATTTTATTGAATCACTTTTTTCCTTTTAAACAGAAGATCAAAACCCCAAACCACGGTCTACATTTAAATTATGTATTTCCATAAACAAAACTAGACATTTGAATATCTGCCTTCTTAAGATTAGGTGTTCCTGAAAGTGAACCATGTTTCCCTACAGTTTGTGTAGACCACAATACTAAATTATGCACATTTTAAGAGTATGTGTAAAAACACATATAATTTAACTAGTTTGGGATTTTTATTTTTAATCTATGGGTGTGATTTTAGTGATTACAGAGGTAAAGATTAAACATCCAATTGGACTTGAAGCAGGACAATCAAAAGGACATGTGGACCCTAAGGATGTTAATGAGCCCATGGTCCCCATTTGTATGTCTTACATGTTATAAGATAAATGATGCAAAAATTGGCATCAAAGGTAGGAGAACTTTACAGAAGGCTCTTATCCTAAATTCTGTACAATAAAATCAAATGATTTAACAATTCTGATGTATTTTCAGTTAGAATCTTGGTGGCTATCACCCCCAAGACATAGAACAAATAATTCATGCATCTTTAGTTATTAAACATATGAAACAAAGACCCCACTGACAGTTTCCTTACCTTCACTGCCTCTTTCCCTTCACTGCCTCTTTCTTTCTTTCTTTCTTTCTTTCTTTCTTTCTTTCTTTCTTTCTTTCTTTCTTTCTTTCTTTCTTTCTTTCTTTCTTTCTTTCTTTCTTTCTTTCTTTCTTTCTAAATTTAAAATTCTATTTTTGCTTCATTTTATTTTCTTTCCTTTCTACTTCTGTATTTCTCATTCTCGTGTCTTTTGTGTCTTGCTTTTATATCTGCTCCTCTACATTGCCCCACTCCTTTTTCCTTTCTGAATCTTCTCTATTTGTCCCTTCTCTACCTCCCTCTCCCCATTTCTCTTTCACTGCTCATCTTTCGTTCTCTCTCTGTCTCTCTCTTCTTCTCTTTCTTCTTGTTTTCCCAGCTTACCAAGCATCATTTAAACTATCCAAGGAACAATTTATTTTCCCAGGAATTTTTATTTAAAAATACTTCACAAATAACAGGATTTATAGGAATTTTACCAGCAGAAGGAATTTATCATGCTGAGTTGCTGTCTGTTGGGACTCTTTATATTTAGGTGCCTAAATGTAGAATTATATATTTATTTTTTGGCATCTAAATTTGAAAATTTTGGGCTACGTTCTGGTGTTCAAGAGAAGAGTCAGAAGTCTCAGAAGCGATCTCCTTTCCTAGGATCCATTAATTCACTATCGAAAGGAAAGTTGCTGGTAATGAGCTTCCCTTAGGAAAGCTTGCAAAGACCTGATAGATCTTTTGGATATACTATAACAATATTATTCAGGATCAGAGTCCTATTGTACTCGGTACTGCATTTATATGAAGACTTTCATCGCATAGCACTTTACAAATGTAGGGTATAAACCTGCAAACTTGGTGTACACACAGTTCTCATTTAAATCAACTGGAATTCCATGTTAGGAGGGCTTGTAGGGTCAGGCTTCACTCACAAAAGAAATGCAGCCACCTGTGGGGTGGATTGTGGTAGTTCTTTAACAATGCACAACAAAACACTTCTATCTTTTTAGGGCAGGAAATTCACAAACACTACTATTAAAGAAGCTGAATATTTTCATTGTAACTTCAACCTTTTAACCTGACATCAAAGTAAGGATAATCCAGAAAAGTTGGAATGGTAACTTTTTTGACTTAGCAAAGCAACAAATCTTCATGATCCATCTTAGAAAGGCCCTCATCTCACTAATGAGGCTTGTCTGAGGCAATCGCATGCTTCTGAAAATAAATCCCATATTGTAGTAAGTAATTTTCATCATAATCTGTCTACCATTCAGTGTATTTTCGTTCAGGAATTCTGTGGTATTACTTTGCTTACAGTATCCTCAGTATCATTGGACTCATTGATAATCAAAATGATTATTTTTGTTTTAATTCCACTTCTTCAAGGATATTGCTGCTCAACAATTCCATGATGGAAAAAATATGGTCCCTGATGGCTGGAATGCCTGGATTTTCCTTCATTACCTCCACCTATCATTTTGTTGAAAAAAAAAGGAGAGGGTTTCAATACCTCCTAGAAAACATGGCTCATACTTTGTGTTAGCACCAGCAAATGGCTTCTTGTGTTTCCTTAGTATGTGGCAAATTTCATAAGAAGCTTTGCGGACAGTCAGTGGTTCCTTCATTTGTGGCTAAAACATTTGTTGCTTTTGCAATTTATAGTGATTGGTTAAGAATGGAATGGTTTGTTTTTAGAAGGCTACTTTGAGTTCAGTGGGTTCTGTGCATAGTTAGCTACACCGCCTTAATTTTGTGGTGGTGGTCATGGTCCAGATTGTGCTTCCTGGAGACATTTGCCTCATGGTTACAAATTACACATGTGGCAGGAAGCCTGCTTTTAGTTTATATCACATTTAAAGTAATCCCCCTCTCCATAGTTTCATTAGACCAAAGGCCAATTCCTGGCTTCTGCTCCAAATACTTTGTGCTGTTCTAGTGGCAAAAGAAAGCTGGAAAGCAAGTAGATCTACCTGCTGATTGTCTGATCAATCTCCAGTAACACAGGACAGAGGAAATAGCTCCTCGTGCCACCCCTTTACAGTGCCTGGGGAATGCAGTGTAGCTAGAATGCTGCTGTATCTTGCTCTTCCTCCCCTAACAGAAGAGCACCTGCAGATCATCTACCTTGGGGCTATGCTGGGGACAGGTCCAAAAAAGTACAAATGAGACTCAAAACCGCCTTTGCCCCTGCTTCTCAGTCATCTGCCAGAGCAGGTCAGCCAAAGCAAAGATCCTGCAGTTCAGCTGAACGTGTCTGAAAGCCCATGTGCATAAATCATCTCATTCTATAAGGGAAATCCAGTCTAACATAATGCTGCAAAATTGGAAATAAATTCTTCAGGTAGGTGTGCCCATGATGAGACATTCCCAGGCTGTACAGGAAGAGAGCTCCCTCTGGATATCCTCCCCTTTCTCCTGGGTGTAGGTGTGTCTAGGAATCTAAGTAATATCTGGAGTAGACACTCCAACTTGGAAACTCGTTTAGAGATATGTTACCAGAGAAGGTGATTTAGAGATTCTAAGATGCACAGAAAAAGAGAGGCATGTGGTTAAAAGAGAGCTGAGCTCCAGCATACCTCGGGAACTCTGTAGCTGCAGGAGTCAAAAAGTGATAGTTTTAAAGTGTCCAAGATACGCTAAAGACTCTAGCCTGCAAACGTGTTAAGGTGCAACACTACTGGATACCTTACCTAGCTGCAGAGCCTCTATGAAGTATTCATGTGCCATCTGGACACTTATATAACTTTTAGTTAATAGAAATTACACATGGTACTTATGGAGTCTCGAATTCCAAAGAATTAATCTCCCTTTTTTAACACTGCTTCTAATTTTTAAAAGTTAGTTTTTCAATGGAATTTCCTATCCTATCAGAGAGTTAAGGTTAAGCACTTGGAAATACCAAAGTTTAGGTTGCATGTGGTACTTTGTATACATGCAGTATACCACAGTCTTTAATTTAATTCTCATACTCTTTCTGACTTGATACACATAGTATGAGTTTCTTCAGTAATTTTAAATATACATTGTAGCATCATGTAGTACTGTGTTATTCTGTGTATACCATACTAATGGCATCCACAGTCATCTTTATGAAAAATGCACAGTAATTCATACATGGAATGCTACAGATTAAGTAACAGCATTAAAATTAGCAGCCAAATTAGTTATGTATTTCAGTGCTCTTCAGTGATGAGGCCATTAGGAGAAACTGCTTTTGACTGAACATGTATTGTACATGGATACTCAGAGATAAAAAAATTTGCCATATAGCTCTACAGAACCATTCTGATGATAGTTCAAGCACACAAGATTTTTTTTAAATTACAAGATGCTGTTATACATTTGTTTCTCAGAGGGCAGAAAAATGGCATGCTGTATTTATTGAGAAATATTATGTGATCATATAATTAAAGATGGCATTTTAACTCAGATCACAGATTTCTAATCTGATTTCTTGAGCATTAAATCAAGGTAAACAATTTTTAAAAGAGAGAAGCTGGAAAGAACTTCTCTTCTGAGTATCATCTGTAAAGCTGTGATAGAATGGCCCTCAAATATTTTGCTGAGATTCCATAGAATGGAGGACTTTTCAAAATTGAGCCCTTTATATTTTATATTAAAAGCCATCTCTCCACTATCAGTAGGAAGTGCTTTATGAGGTAGCATTAGTTTTCAGTGGCCATTGTCTTGCAGATTTTTTAGTGAATTTAGTGCTCATAATAGACTGCATATTAACAGCTATACAGACTAAAGTTCACTCTATTTAACTACAGAAAGACATAATAGGCACCAATATAAAAAAAGTAGGGACACCACAATGCTTTTTGCATGCAGTTTCTCCAGCCACAGACACCCTCACATCACCAACATGCCAGATCTATATCCTAGGAGGACTATATCAGAGGATGAAAAGGTGCTTTTGTCTCCATGTCTTGTTGTTTCCTAACTGCTTTACTGAAACTGCTTAACTAGTGCCACTTGTGTTTATGATGCTTTTGTGAGATGAGCCATTGTGGATAGTTCTCTGAATACATTCACTCAACATGAAACTACAATCAAAAAATTAAAAGAATGTTAGGAGCTATTAGGAAAGAGATACATAATAAGACAGAAGATATCACAAAGAAACTATCCAAATCTTTGGTATTCACACTCCTTAAATATTGCATTCAGTTCTGGTCACCCCATCCCCAAATATATATTTTAGAATTGGAGAAGTTACAGAGAAGGGCAACAACAATGATCAAAGATATAAAATATCTTGCATACAAGAAGAGATTGAAAAGACTGGGGCTGTTCAGTTTAGAAAAAAAGGTGACTAAATGAGGGCAGGACTAGGACAGAGGTCTATTAAATCATGAAAGGTGGTGAGAAAGTGAATTAAGAAGCATTATTAACCTTTTCACTTAACAGAAGAACCAGGGGTCACCCATTGAAATTAATAGGCAGCAGGTTTAAAGCAAACAAAAGAGGTATTTCTTCACACTGTGGAACTCATTGCCATAGGATGTTGTGAAGGCCAAAGGGGAATTAGATAAGGTCATGGAGGATAGGCCCTTCACTGGCTATTAGTGAAGAGGGTCAGAGATGTAATTCCATGCTCTGGATGTCCCTGAACCTCTGCCTCTCAGATGATAGGGAATAGATCACTAGACAATTGCCCCAGTCTGTTCACTCCTTTTAAAGCATCTTCCATTGACACTCTCGGAAGTCATGATGCTGGGCTAGATGGACCATTGGTCTGACCCCCAAGGCCAGTGTTATGTTCTTAGGTGAAAGGTAGATGAATTGGAGTTTCTTGGATCCTCTCTTTTCTAATTTGGTGAATCTTTGAAAAGGGTTTTTTTTTTTTAAGGATTCCTCCAAAATAAATGCCTATTTCCAGCTATCTTTTATATATGAAATTGCAGAGATACTAAATGTAGGAGATAACCTATCACTTATATCAGCCTCTGTACCAGATGGTTGGAGGACAGCTAATGTATGACTCATTTAAAATGATTCCAGGGGTGATCCTGGCAATTACATGCCCAAAAGCCTAACTTCACTGCCAGGCAAATTGGTTGAAATGATTATAAACAACCAAATTATCAAACACACAGATGAACTGCTGTTTCTTCCCCTGATGAATTGTGTTTAGTAAAATGCAAATTATTTAGTTCCACACCCTTCTGGTGTAATTCAATTCACATTTCCAATGTTGTTGTCAGTTTCCTCATCTCTGATAGTGTGAAGTTTGCCTCCACTGGTTATTAGCTTTATGCAATATGTATATTTATTCTCGTTATCTTTTAAAGTCCTATGAAAATAACTCTCAGTTGGCAAAACCACAGTCTTTTCCTGGGGTCAGGTAATTCCTGTTTGGCTGGCAAACACATTTTAAGAATTATAATTTCAGTTTATGTCCATAACTTTTCATCTGTTGTTTGCACCTGCATGGTGCAATGAGATTAATAATGAATGAGTCATGAGTGTTGAATTGACACTCCATGTAACACTAGTCAGATACATTTCAGAACACTAAAGAATTGGGGTTCATTGGAACTGTTTAAACCAGCTTCCATTCATTGCTAGATAGCTGCTCTCTGCTGCTGGGCTGTTCTTCATACCACAGTACTAGCTTTATTCTTTCTATTCTATTTATCCCCTTGTGCTCCAGGACTCCTCAAGTGCCTGCCTGAAGCAGCTCTGTGTCTTTTGCACCAATGCAACAGGATAGTAGTAGCTGAAAGTCAAAGATCTGCCTGTACTTTTTTTTAACTTAACAAACCATTTACAATTAAATTATACTCTTTTAAGGCCCATTTTCAAGTAAAATAGTCCTTTTGAATTTCTTGAGGTAGGCTTGGTGACATCATGCCCAATGTCGTGCTGTTGGCATATGGCAACTGACTTAAATGGGTAGAAGTGATTCGAAGGCATGTTAATATTAACGCCTCTCTGTTGCTTGCTGCTCTAGGAATGCAATAGAAGGGGGAGACGTATGTCGTTTATAGAGGAACTGAATATATTCCAGATGTTAACCATGCAACCAAGTCTTGTATATTCAAAAAGGGTTTTCCTAATGCCTATATTTAATTTCCACATGAGAATATAGGCTTTCTAAAACCCTTCCCGCTCTATGTCTGCATAAATCAAAGATTTTTTTCATAATGAATCACATATTTAGAAAGCAACACCCACTTATTTATTTTTTATTTTTAAACATTTATTTTTAATGAGAAAGAAAGCTTAAATTGTGGTTTAAACTAATACACCAGAGCATTCTGAGCAAAGGCTGTTGCCCCACTCTTAGGCTGCGTCTAGACTGGCATGATTTTGTGGAAATACTTTCAACGGAAAAGTTTTTCCGTTAAAAATATTTCCGCAAAAGAGCATCTAGAGTGGCACAGATACTTTTGCGCAAAAAGTGCTTTTGTGCAAAAGCATCCGTGCCCAGTATAGACGCGCTTTTGCACAAGAAAGCCCCAATGGCCATTTTAGCCATCGGACTTTCTTGCGCAAAAAATTAAGGTGCCTGTCTAAACTGGCCCTCTTGTGCAAGTATTCTTGCGCAAGAGGGCTTATCCCTGAGTGGGAGCATCAAAGTATTTGCGCAAGAAGCACTGAATTCTTACATTAGAATGTCCGTGCTCTTACGCAAATTCAAGTGGCCGGTGGAGACAGCTGGCAAGTTTTAGCGCAAAAGCGGCCACTTATGCGCAAAATCTTGCCAGTCTAGACACACCCTAGGGTATATCTACACTGTAGAATTTTTTCAGAAAAACAGCCATTTTTCTGAAAAAAAATTCAATTATGTCCACGCTGCAGTCGTGTTCTTCCGAAAGAAAATCAAAAGAGCAGAGGGTTTTTTCCAACACTGGTAATCCGCATTCTATGAGGAAGAAGCCTTTTTCTGAAAGAGCTCTTTCAGAAAAAGGTACGTGGGGATGGGGAAGAGGGAGTTCTTTCAAAAGAAGAGGAAAGAGGTTCCCTGATGGCCACTCTGTCCATAGTTATCACAGCTTACATGTGAGATAGCGTCCATTCAGTGTGGACACTACCTTTTGAAAAAGCAGATCACTTTTTCGATGTGCTTTTACAGTGTGGGCGCTCTCTTTCGGAAGAAGTTTTTCGGAAGATCTCTTCCGGAAAAGCTTCTTCCAAAGGTAGCTTGCAGTCTAGACATAGTCTTACGTTGTACCCATGTGCTTAGGTCATACTGACATATCAGAGCAGCTGATTTGGTTTATTTGGTAATGGAGTCAGACCCAACAATCATCAGTTGGACCCTACCAAATTCAGAGTCCATGCTGGTCAATTTCATGGTCATATATTTTAAAAATAAAATTAATGATTTCAACTATTTAAATCTGAAATTTCATGGTGTTATAATAGTAGGAATTGGGGGGGAGGGATTTAAGAGTATTGTAGGGGAGCTGCTGTACAGCTGGAGAGTGGATTCTGCTGGCCAAGACTCCAGCTCTAAAGTGCCACTGCCAGAAGCAGCACAGAAATAAGGATGGTAATACTGTACCATGCTATCTCTACTTCTGTGCTGCTGTTGGCAGGGTGCTGCCATCAAAACTGGGCACCCAGATAACTGCCACTGCTTTCTGGTGTCCCAGTTCTGAAGGCAGTGTAAATGTAAGGGCGGAAATAACCTTCTGACCCATCTTCAACTTCTTTTGGGTCAAGATCCCCAATTTGAGAAATTCTGGCCTTCCCTGTGAAATCTTTATAGAATAGGGTAAAAGGTCCCAAAAATATCATTGTTCATGGGGGAAGACCAGTTTCATGGTACGTGATACCTTTTTCATTGATGTAAATCTGATAGAACCCTAATCATCACTGTTAAGTGACCTGATAAGATCTGGGATTTGGACCAGGATGGAGGCAAACCAAGGCCTGTTTTGTGACACCATAAACTATATTTTTAGAGAACTGCTTTTCATCTATCAATGTGCAGTGACTTTAAATGAACAAATTCTCTTCCATTAATAGCAGTTAGAAACAATATATAGACTGAGTCCTGAATCTGCAGTATGGTGTTAAAATAAATTTTTGTAATTTCACAGTGGACCAAATTCAACCCTTTTGAAACATCTACTGACTTCAGTGACAATTCACCTACTTACAAAGGCACAGAATTTAGCAAATGGAGGCTAAATAGTATATCTTTGTATTTTGTATTTATATTTGTAACTAAATAAATGTATTTCTGTTAAATATTCATAAACATGATGTGATCTATGGGCCCAATCCAAACTAACTGATATAGATCACATTTCCAATATCCAATATTTGCCATAAACTGTTCACACACAATCTGCAATCTTGAAATGAAGTAACTAAGGTGGAAATTGGTGGAATAATTCTGAATGAGAACACACTCAAGGGTATTGGTAACTGCTTGCAATAAATTTGTGAAAAGAAACAGAGATGAAATTCATCAAATTACTTACTTGGTAAATATTTGCTCGGTTCTGCTTATCATGGCAATACAATATACAAGCTTCCCAATGAGTAATAGGAATTCTATTTTAAAAACTGAATGCATAGGATTAGTATCCAGTT
This sequence comes from Pelodiscus sinensis, assembly GCF_052426305.1. NCBI lineage: Eukaryota > Metazoa > Chordata > Testudines > Trionychidae > Pelodiscus > Pelodiscus sinensis. The sequence continues at coordinate 52,532,168 of NC_143053.1, forward strand.
TGAAAATGTTAAGAACTTAGCGCCCATTGTCCCATCCCATGGAAAAAATTGTGTGTGGAATAAATGAGAAGCATAAGGAAGAGACCTGTGTGACATTCTATTCGTGGAACTGTGTCTCCAGTAGTTTTATCAGGGGAGAATAGGCCATAGGTAAGTTCCCAAACCTATATATCCTGGCCATGGTTATCAGTGTGAGTCAACAGCTATGAATGTAGAGAAACTGAGGCAGTTGCTGTCTAGCTCCTCTCAGTTCCTGGTCAATGAATCTCTAGTGGAGTTATGTGGGAAATGATTTACTCTCAGCTAGCACCTGGGGCTGTAATTTCTTACATGTGGAATCAACATAGGATGGATTGGAGTACCATATGATGCACAGTTCCCTTTCAGTCTGTCCCCTAGATGGTGTTGAGAACATGGAGATTTTCCGTAATATTTCTATGAGTATTATATGTGCCTTAGTTTACTTGTTCAATTTCATATTGCTGCCTACTGTGACTGAAAGGCTGCGTCTAGATTGGCATGATTTTCTGGAAAGCACTTTTTGCGGAAAAGCATCCGTGCCAATCTAGACGTGTTTTTCCACAAAAAAGCCCCGATCGCCATTTTCGCTATCGGGGCTTTTTTTGCGGAAAACAAATCTGAGCTGTCTACACTGGCTGTTTTGCGCAAAAGCTTTGCGCAAAAGGGACTTTTGCCTGAATGGGAGCAGAATAGTATTTCCTCAAGAAGCACTGATTTCTTAAAGTAGGAAGTCAGTGCTTTTCCGGAAATTCAAGCGGCCAGTGTAGACAGCTGGCAAGTTTTTCCGGAAAAGCGGCTGATTTTCCGGAAAAACTAGCCAGTCTAGACACAGCCAAAGAGTTCAGTCAGACCTGAACTATGGTCTAGAATAGGCCTGGGAAGAATATGGTCCATCGGCCAGACCCGACCTGCCAAGCCACCAGATACGGCTTGCCGAGGCTCCCTTGCTTGCCCCACAGCTCTGCACAACATGCAGAAATGCATCTGCAGGGCTCCATTTCTGTTTTAAAACTGAAGGGGAGGAGGAAAGTTTCAGGAGCTGCCCCACCCCCAGCACAATTCCATTGGATGGTTTCTGGCTAGAAACCAGCCCATGGGAGCTGCTTGTTGGAATAACAGGCAGCCAAGGAGAACTATACCCCCCTCCTCGGCTAAGTTATTCAATGAAGCACATGGCCAGGCAAGCAGGCAGACTAACTGGCTGGGAAATGTTTTAAGGTCTGTAGGCAGGCAGCCAAGTTTAGCAGCTGGAAGATAAGTCTCTTGGCCACAGCCCTTTCCTGCCCTGACTCTCTGCCTCCCCCGCCCCAACATACCCCAAACTTCTGTCCACCTCTTATAGCCAAACCCCCTGCCAGATCTGGCACTCCAATCTCCTACCCTAGATCACAACCCGCTCCTACCTTAGGTCACATCCCAAACCCCTGCACTCCAGTCCCCTGCCCTAGGTCACAACCGCCTCCTTCACCCAAACTCCCTCCCAGAGTCCAGTCTCCTTCCTGCACCCCAATCCCTTACCCCGAGCTCCCTTTTGCACCCAAACTCCATCCCAGACCCCGCACCTCCTCCATTGATATCATGGAAGAGTGTGGCCCTCTACCACTTTCCAAAATTTGGAGTGGTCCTCCATCAAATATTATTGCCCACCCCTGATCTAGAATATATGTAGGAGATGCAGATAATGAACTGAGATAAACCCTGTCGCCACATTCAAAGTGATTTCCTTTAAAGCCTGACTCCCCTCATTGGAGCCTGGCTAGAAAACTCAAGAGGAGGAAGAGCCCTATTGAGAGGTATAAACCCATTATCCCAGATCAAGGACAAATTAAGGGCATGGGAGCAGAGAGGATGGAGAGAAGATCTAGAAAAAAAGACCTATAAACTAGATAAGGCCAACTCTTGTCAAAGAGAGAAAAGAACTAGGGAAGATTCAGAGAGAGAGAGAGAGAGAGTCAGAGATAGGGCTTTCTCTCCCAACCCAAGGTTGAAGGCTTCCTGGGCTACTCACAGCTTCTAAAGTATGCAAAGAGAAGCTAAAAGGTTCAGTTGGAATAATGCATATTGGCCTTTGTTACTTTAGTCCTTTTCTCTGACCACTGTATTATTGTAGATTAATAAATGACAGTTTGGAAAAAGGCTGAACTGTCTCACTGCATACATTTGCTGGCTACAAACCTGCCAAGAGAGAAACCTTCATCAGGGACCCAAGCCATATTAGCTCAGCTGAAGAAGCCATTGTTTGGAACAGGAGTGCTGAAGCCCAGAGATCCAATCTGAAGCCAGGTCTGTACTAGACCCAGAAGGTCGGTTTCAGGTACACAACTCCAGCTACATACCTTAAGCCGAGCTTGGCACTGTCTCCATAGTGGGAGGTCAATAGGCCTCCCCTTACTCCTTGCAAATTGAGAAGTACCAGCACTGACGGGGGGGATGGACCTTCAGCATTTGATTTAGTGAGTCCTTAATAGACCCACTAAATTGAACTCCAGAAAAATTGATCTCCAGTGCGATAAATATAGATGTGGCCTGAGAGAAACAGAGATGTGGAATAAAGTGAAGGCCTGGAGCCTATCGTTACAAAGGATGCACTGTGAAAGTACATAGTGATCAGTGGCAGCTGCATAGAAGACTGGGTATATGATCAGGTCCTGGGTTATTTCAGGCAGTTTCTTTGAGTAATTAAATACATTCAAGACTATACATTAGACTAACTCTCTTTGGCCAACATGGACAGGCTGGTGGATGGCTGTTTTTAGGGTTACTCAGGAAAGATGCACAATATTCACCATGGCCTCTGCCTGTGTAGCACCTCGAACTTAGTGCTGGTGATTTGTGTTTAAAAATAAATCCTAACAACCACATGTTCAAGGTAAGAAGTCAGCACCTGCAGCATTTATATGAAAGCACACTGAACACAAACTAAAGAGAATATATGAGTTAACTCATATTTGTGTAAAAAAGAAAAAACTTTGTGATGCATGAACCTTCACCAGCAACAAAATCCTAAGTCTGAGGAACACGAAAAACTGAAAGTATGAGAGCCAAAGGCTTTCACTTTAAATGTAGGGCTTAACAGGAGACCAGCAGGGTAGGACCTCAGGGAATGACTAAGCAAATAGTTAGATACATGGGCTATGAGGCATGCGGGAATAAATTGGTGAACGCTTTGAAGGTCAGCAAAGCAATTTTATATGTAATTCTAGATTTAATGGGCATCCAAAGCAGAGTCCAAACTACAAGGGTGATATGCTGAGAAAACTTAATACTGATACAAGTAAGAGCTCTGGCAGGAGTACTATGCACTGAGAGGGATTGAAGTAGAGACCTCTTTGAAAAACACCTAAGCAAAATTAGATTCAATTGCAGCAATCCATAAATTGTAAATATAGAAAGAGAGTATGTTATCAGTCTTCAGGGTCCACCAGCATTTAAAAATGAGAGGAATTGTATCCCTATTTTACAAGGTACTTGAACACACAGTACTTTTTAGTAGTAGCTACTGCAATGAATGATTTTGTCCTCTCTACTTTTAATTCCCAAGTACAAGAATGTTTATATTCCCTTAAGGTATGCCAGGAGACTGCAGTTTGCAATATTCACCCCATTGTAGTAAGTGCATTCTTTCAAAAGGTTTTTTTTATATGAGAAACTGAAATGCCTGTGCAAACTGCCATTTTTCCCATGGATTGTGCATAAAACATATGTCCTAGCTAACAGGATTGAAGCTCAGTTTTTCTCAAATCTGAATAACTGCAGTAATCATAACAAAATGAATATCTGTTCATATCCCAAAGGATTTCTTTCCTGTGTCAGTTTTTCCTCTGATGAGATGATTTTGTGTCTATATATAAATAAATACATCTGCTTGAGATCCCATCTTTCCTGTCATTGACATCACTGATAATAATGTATTCATCCTTCAAACCCATGCAAATAACATCCTCGGGCTCCAGATATTAAATAGTGGCTACTCTGATTATTTGCTTTAAAACATAAATGAAATTATTACCATCACCCTCTATTTTCACATCCTTTATAAATTCTTGGCAAAAAAAAGAGAAGATAGATTAAGAGATACTTGAATCACTTTGCTACCTTGTAATTAGCACACGGGTAAAGAACTTATTGAAAACAATAATTCTTCCATCATTGGTCTTTATTTTATTTTTGCTTTTAAGCCAACATATTTTCCCTGTGATTTCATTAATAGCCATTTTGTAAATGAGCTTCTAGAGTTCAAGTATTCTAGGAAATTAAGATTTAACACATTTTGTTTAACTTAATATAGTTTCATCTTACTGCTGTAAGAAGCACCAGTGCTGTAGCACTCCAATCTGAAAAGTGTCCTCATCCACTTGTGACTCTGGGCCAGACTACATACAAGGGAGAGAAAGGGCACAAGAAGTCCCTTCGGGTATGTCTACACTGCATCCCTAGTTCGAACTAGGGATGCAAATGGAGACAATCGAAGTAGTTAATGAAGCGGGGATTTAAATATCCCGCGCTCCATTAACATGATCTCACCGGCGCGCTAGTTCGAATCACAGCTGATTCGAACCAGGAAGTGCGCGCCGGGACGTGTTAGTTCGGACTAAAGCCCTTAGTCTGAACTAATGTTACTCCTCCAAAAATGAGGAGTAACATTAGTTCGGACTAAGGGTTTTAGTCCGAACTAACACGTCCTGGCGCGCACTTCCTGGTTCGAATCAGCTGTGATTCGAACTAGCGCGCCGGTGAGATCATGTTAATGGAGCGCGGGATATTTAAATCCCCGCTTCATTAACTACTTCGATTGTCTCCATTTGCATCCCTAGTTCGAACTAGGGATGCAGTGTAGACGTACCCTTCCTTATTATACCACAACACAAGGGCTCTGTATAGGAGCCATTATGTTCAAGGAAACTGAAGGCTTCATGGGGTTCACATCCCTGCTTCTGCAAAGAGGGTTGAGAAAGCATGGAGAAGAGAAGGCCCCACGACCACAACATCTCCACACAGAATGAGCAGGACATTCAGGCTCCTCAAGCGTCTTCCTACTGACTCTATCTGGAAATAGTATCTCCTGAGGTTCCTTGAGTACATAACACCCAGCATTTCGCCAGTTGTGGGTAAGTGCAGGTCTCTAGCTGTATCATTCTAAAGCTGGGATGGTCAATAATTTTTGATGGGGGGGTTGCATTTGGTAAGTGGTGAATGACCACACTCTTCCTTGATATTAATGGAAGTAGGATGGGGTCTGTGGTGGAAGCTGGCTGCAGAAGGGAGCTTGGCGATTGGGGAGCAGGATAGGGGGGTGAGAGCTGGTAGGTAGTTTGGGGGAAGTAGAGGATTGTGACCTGAGGCAGAAGACTGAGGTGCATGGTCCAGTAGGGGGCATGGGTGCAAGAGAGGATTGTGACCTGGAGGAAAGGTTTAGGAGGGAGTGCAGGATCTGGGAGGGGGTTGTGACTTGGAGCATTAGTGCACAAGAGGATGCTAGGGGTGGGGGCAGTGCACAAAGTCTTTCACCAGTTGCCCCTGGGCTTGCAGTATGCAGAGAGTTGCTCTGAGCAGTGTGAGGGGATGGGGTAGACAGGGAGCCTGGCTGAGGCTCCCATGGGCCAAATCCAGCTGCTTGGCAGGCTGGATTCAGCCCAGGGGCTGTATTTTTCCCACCCTTGAGCTACAGTCTTTGGAGGCTGCCTGAGCCTGTCTTACCAGCCCCTGGGCTCAGTGTAGGCGGGAAACCACTCATATCAATATTAGGTCTTCGATTGCAGACTACTTGGTGAAACAAGTATATTGTCTTACAGGTCTCCATAGTGACTGGGACATTTTCAGATCTACTGTTTGTCTTACCTCGGTGTCTTGTATCTCAGTACTTTCGATGGTCTGAACTGTCAGTGTCAGCGTCGTCTGGTCCGGATCATCCTGGCATGCTCCTGACAGGACCTCTACCCCGTCGGTGATGATAAACTTTCGGCTGCGTGCATAACAATCGGTACTCCCTTTATCTAGAGTGTTAGACCCCGTGCAGTTGGGTCAACACAGGAGATCTCTGAGAGGCCCCGGAAACGACAGATGCACGCAAGGTTCAAAATCAATCGAGCAGGTTTATTGTCAAATGCGAAGCTCTACCAGTTGGTAACAGAGATCAGTTAAATGTTACACCACTGGGCACTATGGCCCGCGTTGACAAGGTATCAACACTGGGCAGGCCTATTGCCATATATCAGATATTAACAGCAGTTAGTCAAAGTTAAGCTACTGTGCATTCTGTAAGTTTAGGCAATGACACCTGCCGTTCAGGAGCCTAGTGCGCCCCCTCCCGCCCCCCAAGGTCGGCCGGACAGCACCCTCTGCGGTGTCCTTTTATAGACAGGTACAAACAATTTACATCATTTCTTTATGTACCAGGTTGCCACCCTCTGTTGCCTAGTTACCACCCCTCACCTTACAGAAGGGAGGCTTACTTACTATCCTTCATGCTGTCCATCTTGACCCGGTCCTGAACCTAGGTCTGTATGTGCATTAGTTTTTAGAAAGTCTTTGTACCAAGACATTTCTTATTAAGATGTTCTGTTACTCCCCTTTGGCTTACAGTTTGTACCCAGTGCCTCCCTGTGTCATTCCATGCTTGACCCAACTTACCCAATCATACAATTAGCAATAGGGCCTCTTTCTTGACTCCTGTGTTACTGAACCAAAGTCTTGCTCACTAGATTGCAGGCCTATTGCTGTTTTCATGTTACAGGCCTCTATTTAGGCCTGCTGACTTCATGTTACTGACCCTCATCTTACTACACTGTTGTGTAAAGAAGAAGAAAGCTCTAAGCTCTGGTCTACACTCCCCTTATTTTGAAATAACAAGTAGACTGACCACATTACCAAGCCCATTATTTCGAAATAAAGGGCTGGTTATTTCAAAATAATAGCTCCTGCTTTCCTTGGGGTACAGCTATATTACAGGAGAAGGCTGAATTAAGATACGCAACTTCAGCTACGTTAATTACATAGCTGAAGTCGAAGTACTTTAGCTTAACTTTTGGTGCTGACCACACTGCAGGAAGTCGAAGGGAGAACACTCTCCCTTCAACTTCCCCTACTCTTCATGTAAGCAGGACTACCGGCATCAACTGGTCTTCTAATTTGAACCCTGGAAGATCGACAGTGTGAGCTTTTATCTTCTCTGAAGTGTAGACATACCTTTGGGGAATAAGCTTATTTCAAAATAGTTATTTCAGGAAATATTATTTCGAAATAAGTTATTTCAAAATAATTCCCTTGTGTAGACATCCCCTAACAGTCAAGCTGCTTGCAAACTATACCAGTTTGTCCAAGGGCAGAAAGGGGCTCTGTACTGGAAATTGTATTTGAAAAATGCTCAAAGCCAGATTTTCAAGTTTTCCACACCCATGTTTTTCAAAAGAGCTCAGCATGTTGGATGCTGAGCTCCTTTGAAATTCTGACTGTTTATATCCAAGACGGTGTGTGTTTGCTGTCACTTGGCTGCTGGAGAGAAATACTGTCTGGGTTGAGACTCATCTTCTTCGACTTTGACTTATCTGAACAAAGATTTTTTTATGCCTTATACAGAATTTATATTTGCTGAGGAACAGTTGCTTAAAAATGCAAAAATGTCAGGTATTTTCTTCAGGCAGCCTGGACTCACAGGATCCCACGTAATGTGGTACTTATTATTTATTATACATGTGTGTAGCAAAAATAGAACTGTGGTAATAAGTTGCAATGAATAAATTGTTTAATTTATTTTTGTCATATTTTGTTCATAAGAAAAGTAATATTTTTCTCCAATATATATCATAATTATCCATATTTTTCATTTTGGAGAATTAATTAAATACCGAGTCATTGGCGGGAAACAATTTTGATTTGTAGGGAGTGGTGCCAATATTGCATTGTAAGTATTCAATATTCAGAATATACTTTAATTTTGGTTGGATGTCTAAGTCATGTGATGCATTTGTTCCCTAATTAGTTGAGGATATGCCCCTTAATCGGGTTTCTTGTGTAAATACTTTAATTTACAAATTCAATTTTTGGTTTTGGCTGATATCCAATATTTTTGTAAAGTTCTGTTTCCACAAATCTTTCTGTCAGGAAACTCATGCTTTGGAATTACTTGGAAAACAATACAGGCAGTCCCCGACTTACGCCGCTCCGACTTACGTCGGATCCGCACTTACGAACGGGACTTTTCTCGCCCTGGAGCTCACGTGTCCTCTGGGGCAAGAAAAGGTTCTCCCGGTCTCCCTGGTCTGCTGGGGGGGGGGTCCAGCAAAGTCGCTGGACCCCCCCCAGCAGACCAGGGACACCCGAGCAAAGCCACCACCTGGCTTTGCTCGGGTGTCCCTGGTCTGCTGGGGGGGTCCAGCGGCTTTGCTGGACCCACCCCAGCAGACCAGGGAGACAGGAGCAAAGCCGCACAGGCAGCATTCCACCGCCTGTGCGGCTTTGCTCAGGGGCAAAGGAGCAAAGCCATATTGGCGGCGGGGTCCCTCCGCCTGTGCGGCTTTGCTCGGGTCTCCCTGGGGTGCTGGGAAGGGAGGAAGAGCAGCTAATGCACCCCCCCCCCAGCAGACCAGGCTTTTGTTGCGGGATGCCTCGGGTAGAGCAGCTGGGGTGCTGCCGGGTTGGTCCTGTGGGAACCAGGCTCCAGATTCAGCAGCTGTTGAAACTGATCAGGCTGATTCCAGGAAGCTGGGGGCAGAGCAACTCTGCCTCCGGCTTCCTGTAGTCAGCCGCTGGTCAGTTTCCGTGGCAGCAGCTGAATCTGGAGCCAGTTCCGACTTACATACAAATTCAACTTAAGAACAAACCTATAGTCCCTATCTTGTACGTAGCCCCGGGGACTGCCTGTATTCTATTTCTAATCAAGAAATAGCAGCATCTCTGTTTCCCTACCTATATCTCTTTCTCGTCTGATATTATAACAATGAGGAATTCTATAGAAAGGTTTAGCACAGATTCTGACCTGAAAGTTGTACTGTCAATATTTTAGCTTGTTATTTTGATAGTTTAAAAAATTCAGTGACATGCGCTACAAGCATTCAAATTATATTGATATGTATGCATGGCTGAATGGGAGTATAAGTGAGATCATCAATAAAACACATAATGAATGCTTGTTATTTTTAAATATTTTAAGAGAAAACAATTTAGCATGATTGTTAAATAATTGATTCATTATCTGTAATTGGCTTATAACTCCCAGTCATTAGAACCTTTAACAAACAAAGATGGAACTCCAGGAAGGCAGAATGAAAGAAGTATACTGATGCTACTTAAAAAAAAGTATCATCTTCATACCATCACACATCATCCTTGCTGATGAATTTGATTGCAAGGAGCCCTCTTCAAAGCAGTCTGTGTAGCCTGTAGGTATTAGTATTTGCTAGGTAAATCATAGGCATATGCTAAGACAGTAAAGTAATGATCTGCAGTCTTCAGGTCTGTAAGGGTATGTCTACACTAGCTCGGTAGTTCGAGCTAGGTAGGCAAATGAGGGCAACCGGAGTTGCAAATGAAGCCCGGGATTTAAATATCCCGGGCTTCATTTGCACCTTCCTGGGCGCCGCCATTTTAAAATCCCCCTTAGTCTGAACTCCGTGCCTGTGGCTACACGCAGCACGGAGTAGGTAGTTCAAATTAGGATCTCTAATTCGAACTACCGTTACTCCTCCCAGGCTTCATTTGCAACTCCAGTTGCCCTCATTTGCCTACCTAGCTCGAACTACCGAGCTAGTGTAGACATACCCTAAGATAATAGCGTGGCTAAACAAGGCATAAGACCATACACTGGGATGTAGCAGTAACTCTGCATGAGGAAGGTGATGATAATGAGGAAGATAATGAGTAACCTTTCGCTTGTTCTGCAAGGTCTAGGGATGTTCAGCTGTATACTCTATATTACATCTATCTACCTGGTTGGGTTAGAATGTTTGTAACTGCTAGATTTATTAATACAACTATTACAAATAAAAGGTCTTTTTCAAGTGTTATTGATGCAATCATGAACATCGGGGTTCCCAACTGAATGGTAATTTTAATAATACTAGACCTAAGCTAGGGACAAGAACCTATCAAACCTCATACCGTTAACTGGGAATTTTTGAGTAATAAATTTGATTAATGGGCAATGCATAAATTAGGCAACTCCTGTCCATCCAGACCACATGGTCACTGTCCAGTCTACATGCCATATCTTGATGCTGAATATGCTTAGCTGATCAATCAATATGAATCTTCTAGTGAGTCAGATATTGGTGATAACCTGACTAACTGGATGCTGCTAGATGGGCATGATGGAAAGACACAACTTGGAATTAATACATCAGCCACTCCAGTCATAAATGCTGGAATTTATTTCATCTTCTTGGCACAGCCCGAAGCTGAGCACCTGTTAAACCAAACCAAGCAACCAGTAGTCTGCTGAATGTGTCAAAGGGCCCAGATAAGAAGCAAGTCAGACAAGTCCATCACGAATTGTGTCAGTTCCATTGGAGAAATACCAGTCAGCAGCTCATGCAGCTGTTCACAGCCACAGAATTAGACAAAATTCTGAGTGACATTAGAAGGGATGCTATTGCTGCTGGCTATGAGAACTTAACACCAAGTTCCTGCAGTATCTTGGGACTTGTGCTCATGAGAGGTTGATGCAGTACTTCACATGAGCAGTCAATGAAGAATGACTTCTGAAGACACAGTGAATGTCAAAAGTCTCCTGAAAGGGGAAAAGACCCATATAATGTTGTAGCCTTTCCACATCCAATATGAAGAAGGCTATCTGGTAATTCTATCAGGCTGTTCACATTATTATAGTCTAATGGGAAATGGAAGAAGTAAAAATATATCACTGTATGTGCAGATATGCAGGATTCAGTTATGAGTTCTGTATGTCTACACATAGACTAAAATTAATAAGGTCATAATCACAGTCATATAGGGAGAGTTATTAATGGAGAAACAAGGTGCTTAGGAATGATGAATAAAGATACACTCAACAGATACATTTAAATAGAACCATCTCACACATGTGTGATCTGCTGCTGAGACTAACACTATGAGTGGTAACCCATTTCTCTAGAAAGACATCAATGAACCTTTTATGTTTTACTCTGGGTCATTTTTGAGTGAGGTTGGGTATGTTATTGGCACTTGACTTTTCCATCCAAGGCAATGTAGCTAAGATGTAATGCAAAGAGTTTTATGGAACATTAACTGGCTTCACACTATATTTTTCAAAGTCTTATCTTGAAAGTTTTTATTCTGTTTCCTAGAAAACAGATGAAAGGGTTATCTGACTGCAAGTAACCTGGTTCGTACTGACATCTTGGCCTCAGCTCAGGGTGACAAAACCTGTCATTTGTCCAAAGTCATTTATCAATTTTATCTACTGTTTTATTTCAATTTATGGGAAAATGTTTAAAATTGCAGCACCTTTTAAACTTGCAAAAAAGATAAACCAAATAAAAGATAAATCCAACAACAACTGGCAGCCACAAGTCTGAGAGACCTCTGGTTGCTATGACCACAACCCTCCCTCCCTCTTATTCTCTGACACACACATAAACATATCCCTTATGGGATTGCCCCATCAAGAGGGTCTCCCCCTACTCCCAGCTCAGGAGTAGGAGCAGGTTGGAAGCCACTGGCATACTGTGCTCCTGCCTCCTCCTTCCTCCTCACCAGCCTAGAGTGCACCACCATGGGGAAGGCTAGGGGTGTGTGAGTTCCTCTGACAGTGGCAGAACTTGGGGCAGGGTCAAGAGCGGTTGATTTTTCTTGTGGTTGTAGGCAGGAGGCCGTGAGGAGAGAGTAGAAGGAGCTGATCTGTGGGGCCGCTGGCCAGTGCTGAGCACCCGCCTATGCAAAAAACTTATTTTGGAGCATAGATCAATGTCAATAACCAAGCACCCCCACATCCATCAGAATGATGCTCATGAAATTGTGTTTGGCCATTGCCTCATTTCCAATGCCTCTTGTATGTCAAGGTACAGGAAAAAAATCTGTTTGTTACAGTAACAGTTCATATTACTCAAAGCTTCCTTTCATTCTCTAGCTTGCAGTCCCACAATAGGGCTAGCAACAAATAGCAGTCTAGGGCCCTAGCCATCTGGCAGGATTGGGGTGGTAGCAGGTTGTAGCCTAAGCCTCCCAGTGCAAGCAGCCAGCAAACAGACACAGCCAATTAGCTCTGGTGCTTTGAGTCGGTTAGAGAAGGGAGTAGGCTTTAGCCTGGGCTTGTGAGCTCAGTTAGTCAGCAAAGAAATGAAGTCAATTAGGATTCAGCTAGGCTATGTCTAGACTGCAGGCTTCTTTCGAAAGCATCTTTCGAAAGAGCCTCTTTTGAAAGATCGCGTCTAGACTGCAGGCGGATCTTTCGAAAGAGCAATCCGCTTTTTCGAAAGAGAGCACCCAGCGAGTCTGGATGCTCTCTTTCGAGGAAGCCCTATTTACATTGAAGAACGCCTTCTTTCGAAAGAGGAACTTTCGAAAGAAGGCGTTCTTCCTTGTGAAACGAGGTTTACCGCCATTGAAAGAAAAGCCGCGTTCTTTTGAAATAATTTCGAAAGAACGCGGCTTGAGTCTGGACGCAGGGGAAGTTTTTTTGGGAAAAGGCTACTTTTCCTGAAAAAAACCCTGAGTCTGGACACAGCCCTAGAGAGGAATGCCCACACAGACTAGGGGTTCAGAAAGTGGTTAATGTACCCAGCGGGCATTCTAGGCTGCTAACAGGGCCTTTGGCCAAAGGTGGGGAGTCAGCAACCCTGGGATTGGGATGGCAGGGGAACACATGGCCATCATGTTTCATCACGTTCCAGCCCAGGGCTCTAACAGTGGCCAAGTGGTCTGTTGCTGGGCTAGCGCAGCTACAGCCACAACACACCAAATGAGAGATGGTCCTTCCAGTCATTGGCTGGCCCTGTGTTTGGCACCTCTGGCCTCCACAGGCTTTTGGGCTCCTCGAGGTATTCAGTGGATACTAGTACCAGCATCTCCTGGTTGGGGTCCATTTCCTCTGGGAACAGGGTGCAACAGAGTGCAGGTTCCACTCCTGGAATGCTTATCAAGGCAGAGGCATCCAATTCCTCCACTGGCTACCACCCAACTAAACCACAGAGCCTTTCTTTTCTACTTCCTATCCCACCCTGGTACTTCAGGTAAGGGGGAGGAGGACGTTTTGGCTCCGCCCATCAAGGGAAGTATAGTGCTCCATTTCTTTCCCGTCCACTCTGCCTCAGTACATAGCCATTCAGTGAAAATTAAAAATAATAACTTTTAAACTAATAAAAGGAAATACAACACATAAAAGGGTGCAACATACTGCTCAAGATATTGTTGAGGCCACAGGCTTAATAGGATTCAAACAAGAGTTAGACATTTTTACATAGGTAATGAGAACCTCCATGGTTACTTAAGAGAAGGTAAAAAATTGTTACAAGTCTTCATGGGTCATATCTCAGCCTGTAACTGCCTGGCTGCGTCTAGACTGGCAAGTTTTTCTGCAAAAGCAATTGCTTTTGTGCAAAAACTTGCCACCTGGCTACTCTGGCCGCTTGATTTTGTGCAAAAGCACTGACATTCTACTGTCTGAAATCAGTGCTTCTTGTGTAAATGTTTTGACATTCCCGTTTGGGCAAAAGCCCTTTTCCGGAAATGTTTTTTCACAAGAGGGCCAGTGTAGACAGCTAAAAACTGTTTTGTGCAAAAAAGCTCCGATGGTGAAAATGGCAATCGGGGCTTTCTTGTGCAAAACCGCATCTAGATTGGCACGGACGCTTTTCCGTGAAAAGTGCTTCTGTGGAAAAGCATCTGTGCCAATCTAGATGCTCTTTTCCACAAATGCTTTTAACGGAAAAACTTTTCTGTTAAAAGCATTTGCGGAAAATCATGCCAGTCTAGATGTAGCCCCTGAGTTTAAGGAATGTGCAGTGGTCATGCTGCTCTGAGGATATTAAAGAGACAAGGTGGGTGACACAATAGTTATTGGACCTACTTCTACTGGTGAGAGTGACAAATTTTCAAGCTTACACAGATCTGAAGAAGAGATCTGTGTAAGCTCAAGAGCTTGTCTCACCAACAGAAATTGATCTAATAAAAAGATGCTGAGAAGGAAATTCTCTCTCTGAGTTGGTTACATATTTATCCACTATGCGATTTCCTGGGATTTCCTTTTAAGCATCTACTACTGGTCATTATTGGAAACAAGACACTCAGTTTAATCTGATAACTTCTTAGGAAAATTTCCTGACAACTGCAACCGTGTGATCATTAAATAGGAGCGGGGAATCTTACCAGGATCCTAGGTTGTGAATTTATTGATATATGGTGGTCTGAGCACTTTGTATACATTTATATCTGGTACCGACCCAGCCAGCTTTTCCATCATGTAGTTAGAGGGATTTACAGTTTTAGTGTCTGTTTCAGTTAAATGCAGCCAGCTGTCAAGTAATTCACTTTGGATACAATTACTAGAGATCATACTTTCTGGTTAGTCACATCAAACTATCACAGTTGCCTCATTGGTTTTGAGTTTGAGTTTTTTTTTGCTGGAGGAGGAGTTAGAGGGGTGTTATGGAGAGACATCCAGATTTAGTGGACCTAATGCATCATGACTCCATGTTGACTCATTGTTACAGATCTCCTATTGCAGACAGTTCTGGTACAGCAATGGGCACTATGCAGAAGTGTGGTATAAACTGTCATTGATAGAATAAGAATAAAGCAGCTTAGGTTTTGGTTTTATTTTCTCTTCCCCATTTAGAGAAATCTTATTTTACAGAACTTGAAAAAAGCAAACAGGACTTTAAGTTTAAAAAGATGCTAGAGCCTTCAGTTACTTCAACATGAAAGTACTCTTTCAAAACTGAATGGTGGATGGGTTCTGACTATGGCAAAGCCAGAGCTAAGGATGTTCTGCACCAAAAATGAAGATCTACGTAGCTATGTTACTCAGGCTGTGAAAAAAATTCATGTCCGGAGCATAGTAGTTTTGTCAGGGTAACTTCTTGTGTAGACATGGCTTGGATTCTTCTGGAAGGATTCTTCCATCTGCCTAACTACAACCTCTGAAAGAGGTGGATACCTTCCTTGACAGAAAATCTCTTCTTTCAACATAGGAAGCATATACATTGCAGTGCTACAGCAGTATAATTTCGGGGCTTCAGCTGTGCAGCAACAGCAGCTGTAGAGCAGAAATATCACGAGGCCTTGTCTACACTTACCTGTAGATCAACACTGTAGAGATCTATTTGAGTTTGATTTAGTAGGTCTAGTAAGGACCTGCTCAATTGTCTGCTGATCATGCTTCCATCGATTCTGGTACTCCACTGGGTCACAAGGAGTAAGGGGAGTTGATGGGAGAGAGTTTCTCATTTACCCCCGGCCTATAGTGGGGACACTTCAGTAAGTCAAACTATGATAAGTTGACTCTAGCTTTACTATTCATTTAGCTGGAGTTGTGTATCTTAATTCAACTTTGCCCCCTCATGTAGACTTGGCCTCAGTGTTCAGTACTTTTAAAGTAAAAGATTGTGCTAGTTCTTTAAGTTGGAGATTGTTGTACTTTGTGCTATTTGAGATTGTTTGACTTTAAAAAAGTCACATTGAAGTTGAATGCTACAGTAAAGTGTATATGGAGACTTTGAGGACACATTATGACTTTTGTCAGAGAGAACTTCTGTACCTCCGGTCTGAAAACAAGATATAAAAGAAGACATGAAACTTATAAAAAATGCTTGCCATTAGCAAAGCTGTCTCTTTTCATTTGTTTCATTAGTGTGTCATTCTTCAAAGTCTTCCCAGAAAAAATGCATGTTATTTACAGACATAAGTGCTGCTGAGGCTTGTCACAATGTTAAACATTTGTACTTTCTCTGTATTTTGCCCTGCAAGCTGCCATTTTTGAGAAACCATGGAAAAATAGGGAAATAGTAGAGACCTGGAAATGGGCAGCGTCGGGGCAGACTTTGGAAAAGGGAAAAAATGCAATCTTGGCAATTCAGTAAATCTAACTTCTGTCCCTCATAAAGGAATGAAACAAATATCAAGAAAAAAATAAGCTACTACAGGATACTGGTAGCTGGGTCTACATATAACAGACAGTGAGATTTTTCTAATTAATTTACAAAAGATGTAATAGATGTAAGATCTATCAAATGTTTATACCTTTTGAAACTTTACTTGAATGGAATGGATTGGCTAGGAGCATTTCCAGATGGACAAAAACTGATTGAATGATAGACAAAGATAAGATAAAAAGCAATGTATTAAATTGGAATAAGTGTCCAGGGCAGTGCTATACTGAGCAGTATTAAGGCCATTTTGATTTGATACTCTTGCAGGATATGAATAAATTTGCAGATGATACTAACTTGGGAGGCATTTCAATCACTGCTGAGGATAAAGAAAAATAGAAAAATGACAGGCTGTTTAGAATTATGTATGGGAAGTAACAAAATGAGAGAGTGCCTTGGAGAATGAAGGCTAATGTCTATATAGAAAACAGTCTATGACACAGATAATCAGTTGAAAAAAATCACTAAAGTCCACAGAAGTCTCCTCTATTTTGGTGCATCCAACGCAAGAGTCAGCCACCATCACAGTCTCTTAACTAGGGGTTGCTCCATCCATGCAGCCCTGGATTCATCAACCCAAAAGGGAGAAGGGAGGGAGATGGAAGCCATGGCTCTGCCTCTTCCTCCTTGTTTGCATGGCTGCACACTCGAAGGAGCTAGCAGCACTTCCTGCTGGACTTCATTTTTCTAGCCTCAATATTTTCTTTCCTAAAAGCTGGCAGAAGCTGCAGATTCCACCTGTGCAATAGAGAGCTTGAGAAGGGACTGTGCTCTCATGAAGGACAATCCCTCCTCACGCTCAATTGACACAGTATTGTTTTTCAGATCTGCACAGAAAATAGTGAATGTTCAATTTAAGATGGCAGCTACCTCTTCAGTCTTCATGTTACTTCTTTAGGCGCTTTTATATATTACATGAGCAGATCTAAATAGATCTAGGAGGTGTAAATGAGTATAAAGTGAGTCCCTTCTGAATTCATCCTGATGTGCTAAATGATTGCTATTAGCTGATGAAGATTAGTTTCTTACATACATTCAGTTACTTAAGTAGATGGGACCCAATATGGTTTGTATATGCTGAAGGAGTTACTGAAATAAAGTCTTTGCATTTTGTACTTTGGCAAGAGTTTTTCAAACTATCAAGTGATTACAGTGCATGTGCCTATTGCATATTGCAGATATGTGGTCATCTGTTAATGGTCACTGCCAGGTCTATTCAACCTGATCAGATTAAACCAATAGGCAAAGCAATGCATGGAAGTTACTTCAGAAAAATCTGTATGCATTTGTTTAGAATATATTGCTAGCAGCATCCATCATTAGGAAACCTCCTGTAACTGGATTAATCGGACATTTAAGGAGGAATTCTTTCCCAGAATAATATAGTCTCATTTATGTTGTCAAACCTGAGTAAGAACACATTTTGTCTAAGTGTAACCAGCTGCAGGTTGATCTGAACCTTGGCTCTCTAGAGTTTTGTGTAGGAGCTTCCATAGCTTGAGTATAAAGGCAGCTGATTCTCATCTTAGGCTGTAGTGCTCACTTATGCTTATCTTTCACAAAGTGGGTTAAGTACCACCACAGGTATGTCTACACCGCAGAGTTTTTTCAGAAAAACGTCTGTTTTTCCAAAAAAACTGCAGTTATGTCCACACTGCAATTGCATTATTTTTTTTAAAAGAAATCAAAAGAACAGAGGGATTTTTCCAACATTGGTAAACCTCTTTCTACAAGGAAGAAGCCTTTTTCTGAAAGCGCTGTTTCAGAAAAAGGCGTGTGTAGACGTGGGAAAGGGAGTTCTTTTGGAAGAAGAGGAAAGAGGAAAAAGCACAGGTGTCTCAGTGGCCACTCAATCCATAGTAATCACAGCTTAAATGTGAGATAGTGTCCGTTCAGTGTGGATGCTATCGTTTGAAAAAATAGCTTGCTTTTTCAATGCGCTTGTGCTGTGTAGATGCTCTCTTTCGGAAGAAGTTTTTTCAGAAGATATGTCTAGACTATGTTTTATTTTCAAAAGAGGTAAAACATTTGCAGATCCTCTTCCGATCACTTTTTCGAAAGCGGGTCTTTCGAAAATGAAAGTAGTCTGGGTGCATTTGTTTTGGAAAAAAAAACCTTTTTTAAAAAAATGTATAAACCTCCTTTTTAAAGGAAGAGCAGTTTTTCGAAAAAAGGGGTTTTTTATTTCCAAAAAACCCTACGTCCAGACTACTTTCACTTCGAAAGACTCACTTTCGAAAAAGCAATCAGAAGAAGATATGTAAATCTCTTTACATATCCTCTTTTGAAAATAAAATGTAGTCTAGATATAGCCTTTCAGAAAAGCTTCTTCTGAAAGAAGCCTGCAGTCTAGACATAGCCTACATGAGATAGTGATCCACAACCACTAGCTGTGTGAGTTACATAAGCATAACTGAATCTTGGAGAAACCAGGATAAGAAAAGGGGCCTAATTTTAGGTTCTGGGTTAATAGTGGAAACTGTAATTATTCCCTTGCCAATCCAGAACCTCTTCCATGTTTCTAGGTTCTGAAACCTGAGCAGTAGCTAGGTAAACCCTGGAGTTTCTGTAGCAACTACTCTCAAGTCCCTATGCAGAGAATCTCTAGCCTACAGCCCCACAGAGATGGCGGCAACAAGGAGCTGCTCTATAGATGGGAAGGAGAGTATAAGCCCTGGGCATAGACAGGAGGTAGTATAGTACTGATATCTTCTCCAAGATGATCATGGAGAGAGAAGAAGAGCAGGGCCTAACTCTGTTTTGAAAATGTTACCTTAGATAAGGATGATGTGAAACTTTCAGGGTTGAAGAGAAGGACCTGTAGCTTGTGTACATTGGGAAATAGGAACTGGATTGTATTAGGACAGTCTTTGGACTTAGTGGGGACTTACAGTATAAGTATCTGGATTTTTAAATAGTTACCTGGGCTAAATTTTGATGCTTTTATGTATTTTCTATCCTCTGGATTTTAGAAGCATTTTTATTATGCTGGAGGTATTTTTACTGTGGACTTCCTCTGCAAAAAATGCAGAAGATATAAGACAAAGGAGAAATTGGGCAGTAGTGCTAAAAAAAATTGCACAAAAGGGCCTCGACAGTCCATCATGAACACAGGAAAAACATACATGTGCACACAGTAAACCAGTGCTAACATGGGAAGCTCTTACCACATGAGGTAAGGAGGAGGAGGGACAAAATTCCATTATATTTTTTTCTTATTTTCATTGGAGAAGATACTGTCTCCAGAACAGTGGCATTTTTTTTAAAAAAAAATTGCAACTTGCTGTGTCTGTTGCAACATTGAGCCTGTATGCAGAGGAAGAAAGTTCATTTTGTGTTATTCCAGCATTGACCTGAAAAAGTCCTCATGTAAGCATACATACTGCTATGTACAATATGATAAACAGGTTTAATCTGTTTTGCATTGTTTTGTACACAGTATAAATAGAGCAGGTGCCTACATTCTGGAAAGTTGCCATCCTGGGAAAAAAAAAATCCGTTAAGAACTGCACAGTGTGCTAGGGAGAAAGATTTATGCTATGAACTGCAGACATTTCTGGGGTTATGTCTATGCTACAGGGTTTCTCCTGGATACCTGAAGTATCCCGGAAAAACTTTGCTGCATCCAGTGAATGCGTCTGCTCTTCCAGTTTTTTTTTTTTTCAGAATAGCAGACACACTCTTTTGGAAGCCGTATCTTCTTCCTCCCATAAGGAAGAAGAGCTTGTCCGAAAGAGGAGGCTGTTTTGGAAAATGGCCCAGTGTACCCTGGCCAAATTTCGGAAAAGTCTCTTTAAAAAAAAATATCGGAGAAACTTATGCAAATTGCAGAGTGCAATTTGCGTACCTTTTTCTGGCAGATCATTGTAGTGTAGACATATCCTGAGTGTGGAGTTAGCTAGCAACAAATCTTCAGGGAGCCATTTTACAATCAATGACAAGCTGCAGTCTACCATGGAACCCACTGCACTGGAGACCAGAACACAAAGCCAGCCAGCTCTGGTGCCTGTCCTTTAAAAAACAATTTCCCAGACCTTGCATTTATTCATGTATTTATTTTAAAAAGAGCAGTTTGTTAAACATTTAGGGCTGACATATGAGCCATGTTGTTGCAATGCAGGTAAACACTGCCATGAGTGACATCGACTTTGTCACTATGTGCAGCATTAGCCAGAGAATTTGAGATGACAGGTTCATGAAAAAAATATGAATGTTGTCAGACAACCCTGCATTTTTCATTATTAAAATCTTGAGTGAATTTAGTGCTTATGAAAGTGAGGGACTAAGCTTCTCCACACATCTCCTTCAATGCATCTCACTTCTGACCTACAGCAACTCTGCAATTCTAGTTATGGGCCTTAAGCAGACACAGCTCATCAGAACATATTGTTACAGTTTTCTGAAATTGATAATGGAAGATTCCTTGAGACCATCAAACACATTTCCACTGGTGACCCAACAATGATTTAATCACAAGTCCTCAGCAACAACAGACTGATACTAACAGAGTATAATGAATTTATTGGAAGCATGAGTAACACCGTCCTCTTTTCATTGGAATCAAAACGGTTCAGTTGTGCACCACAGACCCAACAGTCCTATCACCTACAAAATGCTAACAATGGTTTTCTGAGAATGTTGCCCCTGTCTATAGATAATTATAGACAAAGGCAACATTCTCAAATAATTATAGATACTTATGAGATGAGCCTCCTGATGCCACTGTAGTATCGGTGTCCAGAGCCACATGAGCAGTCTCTCACAACACTATGTATTTGGAACAAAGGCAGGGCTGTGTGTGACTCAAAAATGGCAGATGTGTGTGCTGACCTCCAAGTCCCTCAGGTTTTGTATGTGGCGACCGTGCCTGGGAGGTTATTGCTGCTGCCTTAACACTGGAAGAGTGATCTCTAAGACATTGATGCACTGACATACTGGCTAATGCATTACTTGTCTTGATATTGAGTTTAATCCACTTAGGCAAAGAGAGTGGAAATTGTATTTCCTTTACACTGAGGCTATGTCTAGACTACATGGCTCTGTTGACAGAGACATGTAAAATAGTTTATTCGGCATAGTCAAAGAAGCGGGGATTTAAATAATCCCCGCTTCATTAAAATAAAAATGGTCGTCGCGCTGTGCCGACAATCAGCTGATCCGGCACAGCATGGCAGTCTAGACACGGCGCGGTTGACAAGGGAAGCCTTTGTTGACCGCTCTGGTATGCCTCGTGAAACGGGGTTTACTGGAGCAGTCGACAAAGGCTTCCCTTGTTGACTGCAGCGCGTCTAGACTACCGCGCTGTGCCAGATCAGGTGATCATCAGCACAGTGTGGTGGACATTTTTATTTTAATGAAGCAGGGATTATTTAAATAGCGACGGAGCCATGTAAAATAGTTTATTCGGCATAGTCAAAGAAGCGGGGATTAGTTAAATCCCCACTTCTTTGACTATGCCGAATAAACTATTTTACATGGCTCCATTGATGGACCCATGTAGCCTAGACATAGCCTGAATGTCAAAGACTCCAAAAAATCTAAGTGCTGATGTTCTATTGAAATAAACAGTCAAAGTCCTCATGCTATGTACAGTATTGAGTATAATGTCTCAAGAATAAGACTAGGGTTTTGGAAAATGTTTCTCTTCCTCTTCTTGCAGATGTAACTGCCATTAAAAATTTTCCCAGCATTGTCATCATTTTTTTTCCTAACCGTTCACAGTCCTTCTGTTTGACAATCAACTCCCAAAGAGTAACGATCCTCTGGCTGAGAAGGTTCTTGCTCAAATGGAACACCTCTTATAGCTACAGTGCCTCCTTGAAAAATGGCACCCTAGGAAGTTACCTATCCAGCCTATGTGTGAAAACCTCCCAGCTGGTGGGAGAGTTCAGAGTTCATAGTACTCTCCTTCCTTTTCACACCCCAAAAGAGTAGCTTTTAGGGATACCGATTGTTTCAGGCTCATCTCTAGCAAAGCTCACAATTTGGTTAGAAGATGAGAAGGAATAGCACTAGAGCTTTAATTGTAATAAATACATACCACTAACTTTATTTTGGTCAAAGGCAACAATATAATTTCAACTTTCAACCTTTGTTTATTTTTAATTGCTTGTTAACATATGCAGAAAATAAATTCTACCATAGACCATAAAGAAAATATTGTATCTCATCAATATTCTGGTTATTTTTGGAAGAGAAGTCTATGCTTTTAAGTGAAAGACACCAATTGTCCTTGTAAGTCTCCCATTGCTTTGGCTAGAGTCCACTATTTCCTGAAGGTGCTTCTCATAGCACCTGATTTATTGTTAGTTTGAGTAGAGTTACACTGCTTTGCAATTCTGATAGCTCCATTAGTAAATTGTGATGTGGCATTAAAATTTTACTGGGCAATACCCTGTTAGCATTTTGCTCCACTTAGTATGAGATTGCCAGAGATCTATAAGGAAAGCTTATATTTTCATAAACCACTCTCTTAAAAGCTAAAATTCTAATGTCTAAAGAACAGACAAGAAAAATGATAAAAATGATTAAATTAAAAAAATCAAACTCAGTTTATTTTATATTTATTATTATTTTTATTATTTTGCTACATTCAGCATTTAACAAATTAAGTCTGTTTTTCTTTTCCTCGTTGGTGGTTAAGGTTGACCCTGGTCAGCACAGAACACTAAAACTGTCCTAGTTTTAGTGAGATTTTGTGACTGAAAATATAATCAAATTCTCCAAAACCATAAATTCTGATTATATATCACTATTGAACATTCTTGTACTTTCAATATGTACATTGTTTTCCAGTGTATCAAAACGTATGGGGACAATTTGCCTTTATTTGATTATTTTGGCTTTCAGCGCACTCTTTAGTTTACATACCATAACAATATATGTTCATTCTGCACTGAATTAGTGTGGGCTGATTTAATATCTGCATAATTTTAAAGTGTCTTCTAACAAAATGACCATAAGTGGATCTTTAACTCTGCAGAATCTCTGATAAAAATATCTTTCACTACCACCAATAGAAATAGAAGGTGTGTGTTGACTTTGAAATTTGCTTTTACAAGTGCAAGTCCTCAGGGCAAAATAAACAATATTATTCCAGATTAAAAAAATATACACAGAGGTGATAAGAAAATCATAATGTGAGACGAAAGCTGTGCTTTAGCAAACTAGGTGTATGTTAGTATGTTTTCTTATTTCTAAGTTTTGCAGTACCAAATGCATGTTTAAATGATTGCATTTGACAAAGGAAAGACAAGGAAAAATGGTGCAGCATCTTTAATTTATCAGTTTACATGAGATGCAGGCAATTGCCTGTGGGTACCAGATTGTGATTTTTCTACTCAAGTACATTCTCATGTTTTACTGATGAGCTATACGCGAGACCCTTGTGTTCTGTATAGTAAGAGTTTCAGGGAACATCTTCTTCAATTGCTCTATATCGTGTTTTGTTTTGTCACTAAACTCACTTATACTACATAGGCACTGAGTATAAAAAAGCTACTTTAATTCAATAGTATATCAAGGAGCCAGATTCTCTAATACTTGTAATATAGCTATTTATGTGTAATGCCTTCCTTTGCTCTAAAAGTGGTTTGGCAATCGAGACAATATACTGTCATAGTTCACATGAAATACATAGTTTTCTGAATCTGTCTATATTAACTATGAAACGTACAGACGTATAAATATATAGTTATATAAAAAGACATATATTTATATATGTGGTGATAATATATTTATAACTATACAGACAGATATGAAATCATATGTCTATGTGTGTCTGTATTGCCTGAAAAGGAATAAAGCTCTTCTCTTTCCAAAGGTGTGACTGAAATGAGCATAAGAAAAGTCATAAAAGAAAATAAGTTGATCACCTAAGAAAACTGAAAATTCTTACTCACTATATCATGAACTATTGGGATTGCAAGTTAAATGAGATGGGAGGCCTTGAATGCATCTAAAATGGAAGGATTAAATGGTTCCCAAGTTTAGGGAAGGTTATTCGGAAAATTAAAACAACATATTACATCCTCTGTCAGTTTATCAATCAAGCTGCCCATAGTTCCATTTGATAGTCTTGGTTATCAGAAATCTTTCAGAAATGGGTAGAGGGATTTAAGCTTGCAGTGTTACGTTCACACTGCTATTTAATGGTCAAAGTCTGCTGAAAATGAATTTTGATGAACCATATGGAAACACAATGATAAATATTTGTTTAAACCAAAAACTCTGTGTCTGCTGGACATGAGCTTTGTGATGCTCTCTGACAATTTGACAGATCAGAATCAGTGAGGAAAAATGGCACTTTAAGAAAGGACACATATGATATCTGTCCTGCAAATAACAGTTCCATTTTCTACTTTATATTTCTGTTACAAATAAATGCTGAAGCCTGAAAATCCCTTTTCTATGATTAGGATCTGATTTTTTTTATTCTAATTTCATCCACACTGGCACACACCCAGGAAAAAATTGCTGTTGGGAACAAAGAAACTAAGAACAGAGCCTGAAACCATCTTTAGTTTCAGTGTCATTATCATTGGGAGGATTTTTTTTTTTAAAGAAATATGGTTTATCATTGTATGAGAATTGCCATTGACAAGGCTGGTAATTAGCTGCATATTATTT
Source organism: Pelodiscus sinensis (assembly GCF_052426305.1). Classification (NCBI taxonomy): domain Eukaryota; kingdom Metazoa; phylum Chordata; order Testudines; family Trionychidae; genus Pelodiscus; species Pelodiscus sinensis. The sequence goes on from NC_143053.1 coordinate 52,556,896, forward strand.
TCAGCACAGTTCACATCCACACATCACAGGACAGAAAATGGGAGCCTTAGACAAACAGAATCCTTGTAGAAGATCATTAGGAATCCCACTGTGACATGCCACGTGCAGACTCGTTGATTCAAATTAGTCGTCTACATTGTTCTATATTTTAGACTGCAGGAGGGATTAACTTATTTCACAAAACCACAATGGTTACACATTTATGGTCAGAGAAACATTCTACATTCTCACATGATGCCAAAAATGACATTTTAATAAGTACTCATTACAGAGTCTTGTTTGCAACACTATTTAGGGTTTCATCAGAAGCTAGGTAAGAAAATTCTATTTTCTCAGAGCTTTATAATCGAGCTGTAAACATGTACTCTCAGTGAAACACAACATTGTATGCTAAGTATTATCTAGGACTCAGAGGTTGTAAATAATAATTCAGAGAAAATCATTTGTGATGAAGAGATGTACCATATTCCATATTCCTGATTTTTGTGTATATACATATAGAACAGACGCAAGCATTATTAACCCATTGCAGCCTATATAGTACATTATAGGAGTAAATGTTTTTTTGTTTGTCACAGTCACAATATATTGTGAGGTCAAATATGCATTTTAAAAACATATGTATAGATCTTCCAGATCAAAGAGTACATGCTCCTTTTTTGATTGCTATTTGATCCCTTTTATACCCTTATGCAAAGTTTGTTTTGTGTTTTGATAATGTCATTGTTTCTGAAAAATGAAGGTCATACTCCCCAGGACCAGTTGGCATATTTGCAGTATTCATGGCTCTTATTCCCTGCAGATGTAAATTGGAGCATATTCATTTATTTTAACGGAGCTGAGACAATTTACTCTATCAGAAAATTTAGCCTATTGTGTGAAATCTCACACTATCTTCTGACAAATTACTCAGAAATCCCAGGAAATATTTGGGTCTGCATTACACAGACAGTATATGTACACAAAACAAAACAAAACAAAATTTATTCTTTCCAGGGGACAGGAGGGAACCTCCAAAAAGGACAGGTTAGAAAGAATGAGCTTAATTATTGTTTTCTAGGAAGTTATCAGCATTTTAATGTTATTAAAACAGCTTGTTAACAATTTTTTATCTTTGTTGAGGAATTATTCACATGGACCCTCATTCCTATGTGCACAAAAACCTGGAATCTGATATAATCATGTCTAGGGTACCTAGTATGACATCAGAGAAAGAAGAAAGGTAAGGGTAGCAAATACCTCAGGGGACTAATAATGGCAAAGGTGGATGGTTCAAATCTAATCCAGTTTTTAGTAATGGCAATTATTTCATTTACTGGCTTTTTGGTGAAGGGTATGAAATGAGTTTATTTTCTCAGTGTAGTTCCTTACAGACAGGTGCCCATATCAAAGCTGGTGGCAGACCAAGACCTGGAGATTGACCTGCCTTCCTTTACCATAGCAGGACTTAGGCACTTTGACAGGACACTGTAGGAAAATCTCTATTGCCATTATCTGTTTGTATCTGTTCCTTGGAAAAAAAAAAACCCCACATCTTCCCAACATGAGTCTTTCATGAGCATCTATTGTTTCTTATTTATTAACCAACCAACCAACCAGCTCATTTTAGCAATCATATTAAAAAGAAATATAGGGAATCACAAGAGAGTATGTAAGAAATAACTGCTTATATGCTTATTTGCTTTGGTGATAAGTATATGTTTATTAGTTGCACTTAAATACATTAAAGGAGACTCATTCGCATAACAGCTTACAAATCATTCCTGCAAACTATGCTATGACAATGCTGCTTCTTCTAATATACAAAAGGAAGGATTCACAATTCACTGATGAGGGAATCAATTTTCCCTGACTGTACTTGCCACTTGCAATAGCATTGGAGGGAAAGTCTATCTAATTTAGCTAGGCCTGCTAGTGACGTATTCACCTTGAGCAGACTGTTGTTCATATCATGTATTACATTGCCCCGCCCTCTGCCATATCATTTCGGTATGTTAGCTCAACATGAATGTGTAACTCAGGGTATGTCTACACTGCAGTGTTTTTTCAGAAAAATAGTCATTTTTCTGAAAAAACTTCACTTACGTCCACACTGCAAACGTGTTCTTTTGAAAAAAAATTGCAAGAACAGAGGGGTTTTTCCAACATTGGTAAACCTCTTTCTACAAGGAAGAAGCCTTTTTCCAAAAGAGCTCTTTCGCAAAAAGGCATGTGTGGACGGGGAAGAAGGAGTTCTTTCGGAAGAAGAGGAAAGGGGAAAAGCACAGGTGCCCTGGTGGCCACTCTGTTCATAGTAATCACAGCTTAAATGTGAGAATTCAGTGTGGCTGCTCTTTTTTGAAAAAGCAGATAGCTTTCTTGATGCACTTTTGCTGTGTAGACTCTCTCTTTCGGAAGAAGTTTTTTTGGAAGCTCTCTTCCGGAAAAGCTTCTTCCAAAAGAAGCCTACAGTCTAGACATAGCCTCAGTGGCCTCATGGTGCTTAGACATGGTTTTACCAGATGCTGGGTTGCACAAATTGAGGGAGCTGCAGGAGTTCCCAAACAGCCCTTGCTGCTGCAAAGGGCTGCTAAATCATAGTTTATTTGGACTGCCACGCCCTTTGCCAAAATCTTCCATTTAAATTCATGAGCACAATCCTTTGGAGAAATGTTACTTTTTAATCAGAAAAAATACCATACAAAGTCATGTACAAAAAAGCACATTTTTATGGATGCTGCTCATCAATTCAGAAAAATGAGTTAAAATCATGTGATTTATGGGCCCTCCAAAGACAACCACACTATAAAGGGACTGTAGTTTCTATGTAATAAACACAAATCTATGTGCTTACAGCACTAACTGGCAATTATGTATAGTTTTGATTATGGGCATTTACATTTCCAAAAAGAAAATATAATTATGAGGAAAGTTACATTTTTTATATGCTTGCCTTGTATTTTTTGACCTGGGTTTCAATTTAGAAGAGATCTAGGAAATTTTGATCAGCATAGATATGTTTATAAATGTTTTCCCAAAGTATCTGGCAGCAACAAGACATCTACAGAGGATTATCTGGATCTGAATTACACATGATACTAACTGCTAGGTAGTAAAGCCAGTAAAAGAAAAGAAATCCAAAGAGAAAATCTACCATATTTTTTCTACTACAGGTGATAAATACTATTTGTATTATGATTATTTTACATAATTTATGGGACACCATAAATGCAAGAGGTGTGTGTAATATATATATATATATCGAACTATATGCTATACAGATGTAGAGAGAACACGAGAAAACATTTGGTTTTAATTCCTACATATTTTTATTGGGAAAAGTTAAATCACAAGAGAGATGAAAATAGAGGGAAGGAAGAAAGGAAAGAATATTAGAAGCAATAATAGAAAAAGAAACTAATATTGTTAATAAATGAAGGATTAAGAGATTCACACAAAAGGAGACTTTTAATATGTGATTGAGGAAAAAAGAAACAGAATCACTTTTAAATTTAATAGACAGTTCATAAATTAGAGAATCTGTCATGTAGTATTAAAAATCACACTTAGCATTTCACTGAGTAATATATTATTAATGTATGTTATGATATGTGATGCACTATGGTGCTAATAATTTATATTTGTGTAGACTTCTAAGTCTAGATTATAGTATTAGTAAGCCTTACATTTTTCTCATGCTTTCCTGTCTTTAAGTTTCATCTAGTGATCAGAGATTTTCCCTTGTATAAAATACCTTTTGAGGTCACAACTATATTGCTGGATTCACCAAATTATTACAGAGGAGTGTAATTTACAGGAGCTGAAGAGTGTTATAAAGTTCCCAGTGCTTAAAGATAAAGCATTTTATCTTTACATTTTTGAAGTATGGTGTGGGGTTTTAGTCAGAGGTCTCTCTCTGGCTTTATAATAGTGGCAGCTAAATCGTCATACAATGGTTTGAAAGCTAATGAATGTAGAAAAGTTTGGTCAAGAAAAAACATTTTTTCATGAGAAATTGCTTAGAACAGAGTAATATAAGGTCCATCTGTCTGCCCCAAGGCCACTTTTCTTTTCTTCCATGCCCTCCTCTTTGCCTCTTCTGGGCTCTTCATCGCAAACTCTCTGTATTTGTGTTTCCTTATAAACACACTGTATTTCCTCTTACACCCTACACCTATCCAGTTTATTATACCCTCTCTCCCCACTTCAGACATCTCAGTCAAACCCTTGATTTCATTGTGAATAGCATGCCAGTCATGCATTGTGAATAGCATGCCAGTCGTCTAAGCTCCTACCTCCTGGCATGGTAGCCCCACCAAATTGGCCAATTATCAGGCTGAGAGTGGACAGATTTTCAGTTTGATGGAATAGTGTAATGTTCTGATTTAAAGAGAAACTTCTTTAACAATCATAGACTGAACAACCAAAATAGGATTAAATTGTTTACACCAGCAGTTAAATTTCTTCTGGTAATCAAAGAATATGGTGTATAAATGACCCATGTATCTAAAGGTCAAAGAACAGATTATTTTAGAAAGATGGGTAATGATATGGAAACATTATTTTAACTACCTATAATGTAACTGGGAAGGGAGACTGACTAGATGTACATTGTGTAGATTCCCCTAATCAGAGCAGGCCAAAGGAACTCTGTCACCCCCATCACAGCCTAGTCTCTAGACAGCGAGACATTTCCACAGCTGCTTGTAAGGAAGTTAGCCAAGTTAGAAACCATAGAGCCATCAAGAGATCCAGATGTCGCTGCTACTACTGGAAAGAGATATGCCAGAGTTTGTCATCTGAGCACTGCAACTGCCAAACTTGACTGCCTTTGGCCACAGCTGTTGACTTTGTTTCTGGAAGACTAGAGAGCAGGGAGAAGAGTAAAAGCAGCACTAGCACAGTGGGAGGCAGCTACCAAGTTAATGCTAACATAGTGTACAGACAGTTCTCAATTTGCTTTGTAATTGTTTTGCTCAGTTCAAAAATAGTTGTGCCAATAAAAATTTAATTTGTAGCTGCATAGCAGCAACTGTGCACATCCAGTATGGGGGATGTGCAGTTTGTAGATTTATGATGAGTGAGAAGTGGGTGTCTGTGGGACACTCAACACAAGGAAAACAAATACTAGACTAATAAAGTTCTCTTGTCTGTGTTAAGGCATTGATTATACTCCATAACCACAGCCCACTCTTTTCACTGGATAACATTAGAAGGAATAAGCAAATGACAAGAGAATGAAATATAGGGTGAGTAACTGAAGTCCTTAAAAAGTTTGATTTGAACATCTTTTTTTTTCTAAAAAATATACAAGCATAGCTCCTCTTACTGGGCTGGCAGGGAAACATCATAAGACTTCTGCTGTGTGGTCCCTAGTGTCCCAAATCTGAAAAAAAAAAACATCTTTAAAGACCTTTAATACACTAACTATTTTGTAGCCCCTTGGGGGCAGTATGAGATCATCCTGCAACATCATTCTAAGTGGTAATCTCCCACAAAGAGACTTGAACTCAGGAGTGCTGCTTCTCATTCTCTGAGTCTACAATGGGTTTTTTTCTTCTTCCAGGCTCCTGTGTAGGTCTTTCATTCTCTTTTCACACTTAACCTCTCTCTCCCTTAAGCAGCCATATCTTCACTCCAGCTGCCATCACTGCTCACCATTCTTCTCATGGACTGCTGCCAAACATCACTCAGCTATTCAGTAGCATCACTCCTGGCCAACATTACACAATGCTGCTTCTTGCTTCTAACATTCCGCCTCCTCTACCCTTTTACCAGCTCTGCACATTCATTGGCTGCTGTTGCCCAAGAATGGGCAGTTAAACTGAAACTTGACTCCTGAGCAATCACTTTCACATGCCCTTCTCCCCTTCCCCATCTCAAAGGAGCAGAATTAAATTGAATCCATGTCCCAAGTGTTCATTTCTTTGGGGAAATTTGTAACCCTCATAGTTGAGTTAGCTGGCTAGTCTCTCAAGTGTAGCCATATCCAGTTGCTAAAGAACAAGGATGCGGGAAGGATGATATTTAAAATGTTATTGATGTTTAATAATTTTCATATAGATTCTGTGACAATATGCTGCATTTGTACTGCTCCCTTCAACATCACACAAGCTTCCTGAGAACGCTAAGAGTAAGTGTAACTTTGGGTGGGCTAGACTTCACTGCCATTCTCCAGTGTCTAAAAAAACCCTCCAACTCCCATAGGAAATAGCTAGAGACCCAGAGTTCAGTTTCTAAAGGTATGTCTACACTACAGAACAAAGTCGAATTAAGCTATGCAACTTCAGCTACGTTAATTGTGTAGCTGAAGTCAAAGTAGCTTAATTTGGCTTTGGAAGAACACTCTTCCTTCAACTTCCCTTGCTCCTTGTGAAAGCAGGACTACTGGCATCAACTGGAGTGCCCCTCTCACTTCGAATTAGCTGTCTTCACTAGACTGCTAATTTGAACCCTGGAAGATTGACAGCAGCAGCTTTGATCTTCCTCTGTCATGTAGACATGCCCTAAGGAATTTCAGCAAGGATTGCACAGTATCAGCCTCCCTGATTAACATGATCAGGCAATGTTAGAGCCAGGGTTAGATTCTGACAACCAGTTTTATGCCTAGGTTAGACAGCCAAAACAAACACAATCTTACAGTGTTACTCACTTACGTGTTCTTCAAGAGACTATAATTGCTTGGCATAAAGATTTAGCACAAGTCAAACAAATGCTTACAGGGGTCAGATTCACTTTGGCAGTCACAGATGGGTGCAAATGGCACCCACTTAAAGCCCATGGCAAAGCCCCTCTAGTGGTAGTATTGGCTGTCAAAGGAGAGCTCTGCATGCCTTCCCCTATGTTATTGCCAGGGGAAGCTATGATTTTATATCCAGGACTTCATGGACAGCTCACTGCTGGCAGTTCTGCAGGGGCCTCAGTTTTGGCCAGCCGTACCTCCATCACTTTGTGGCCTGCCCTGTCTGGCTTTGGGCATTATGTTCAGCCCATGCTGACAGAAGGTTTGATGTGAATGTGGTCTACACTGCATATAATAACTGCTCATAATGAGGAATTTAAGAGTATCACTTGGGGCACAATGGCTTTTTATCTTTCCAGTTCAATTTACTGAACAGCTACGTTAATTGGCTTGTTTTCATAGAGTAAAAACCTTCTTGAAAAGCACACCCTGTTTGCATTCACCAAATGTATTTCATTTATGGGTTATAATGTATTTCCATTCAGTAGCTCATATAAAAATAAAAACAATAATGTAACAATACCTTAGAGAACTAATTAATCTGATGATGCAATTTCCCCAGGCCCAGTGATAGTTCTTTTTGAACTGTAAGTTTGATTGTTACATTGTGGGATTTTTACCCTGTTCTTAAAGCTTCACTTACTGGAACAGGATGAAAAAATCTTCAACAAAACCCGGTTGTGGCTTCAGGGATCATACCAGTGCAAACGGTGAAAGGAGCGGTAAGTTGGAAATGGAGGCGAGTTATTGGGAGAAGAAGAAATAAAGTGGCATTAGATTGGGAAATGCTCCTGGTAACAAACAGGAAGGCTACGTCTACACTGGCCCCTTTTCCGAAAGGGGCATGCTAATTTCACAGGTCGTAATAGGGAAATCCGCGGGGGATTTAAATATCCCCCGTGGCATTTAAATAAAAATGTCCGCCGCTTTTTTCTGGCTATTAGAAAAGCCGGAAAAAAGCGGCGGACATTTTTATTTAAATGCCGCGGGGGATATTTAAATCCCCCGCGGATTTCCCTATTACGACCTGTGAAATTAGCATGCCCCTTTTGGAAAAGGGGCCAGTGTAGACGTAGCCGAAGAGACTTTAAAAGATTGAATTGACATACATATCTACCAACTGTGCCAAAATCTGACTGAAAAATCAAGCCAACATGCAGCCCATGCCAGATGTGTGTCATTTTTTTTTAGAGTTGGTATCTCATGTTGTGATTTAACCTATATCATGATCCTCAATCATTTCTAAAGTGTGGACATTTTCATGGAGAAATTCTCTCATGGACCGTCTCCTTCTCCACTCATGACCACATGGGTCACTTTACTTCCTGTCACAGACTATTCCTGTAGCAACTGCAGAAGTTTCTTAGTACTTCTAGGTTACTATTTTATGTTATCACCGGAAAATGAGGACATATAGCACAGTGTCATCAGCCTTACATCTCTAGTCTGGGCACCACAGTTTGAGAACTTGTGAAATTCTGCTTATTTGTATTATAGTGAGACATAAGGGAATCACTGAACCACTTGATGGCCTATTGTGCTAGGCGCTGTAAAAAACAAAGGACACTCTCACAAAGAGGTTATAATATAGGTCAGAACAAAAATGCACTAAGTGGATGTTATAAACAAGATGAGTCAGGGAGAGGAAAGAGATGAAGGGAGAGATAACAATAAAGTAAACATATATTAGCCAAAGAAGCATCAGTTCTAGGTCCCCACCTACCTCGCTATTCGTAGCTGGAAGTAGGAAGCATGATAGAAGTGAGTTTTAAGGAGGGATATGAAGGATAAGTGATGGTGAGTTTCCCCATGTAGACAGGATGTTATGGAGATTCATACAGGAAAAGCTGAATTATGATGGGTGAAGAAGGCTAGGGACAGAGGCAGAGGAAAGCCAGTGACTGGCACCATGATGAATTAGTAAACCAGCCAGGGAGATTAAATCATAAAGGGCCTTGAAGGCAAAAGGAAGAAGCTTATACTTGATCATACTACTACCTAGTTCTTATATATCTCCTTTTATCAATAGGTCTCAAAGCACTTTACAAATGAGGTTGGGATCATTAAACCCATGTTATAAATAGGAAAACTGAGGCACAGACCAGTGAAATGCCTTACTCAAGGTCACCCAGGAGGTACAGAAGGACAGCCAATGCATGAATGTAAAAAGGTGGATACTATTGTCAAAACAGTGAGCTAAGAAAATTAAGCCACATTATTTTTATAGATTTGAGAGAAACAAGATTAAAGGGACTGAAACCAGGAAGTGGTCAAGTTGTGCAGTGAGACATGGGCCTGGGCAAAAGTTTTGGTGATCTGGATAGAGAGAAAAAGCGAGAACTTGGAAAAGATGTGGCAAGATTTAGACATAATCTGAATGTGTAGGTCTAGGTAGAAGGATGTGTCAAAAATAACACTTGGGTACTGGGTCTAGTTGCCATGGAACAGGTGGTCTTGCTCACAATAAAGCCAAAAGTGGAAAGAAGACAAGCAATTGGGAAAAGTTCAGGAGTTTAGCTTTGGTTATTCTGGATTTACATTATCTGCTGAACAACCATGAGCTGATGTTAGAAGGTAAGGTGAGATTTTAATTCGTCTTCACCACTATCATGTTTTGTAGTAAAATGTAACATCCGAACATCTAAAGTATAATTTTTAAAATGTCTGAATCTCAGCCTCTAATAAAACTTTATGATATTTGCTTATGCATCTGCAAGTGACTAAGAATTTTAGCTTTCTTTAAAACAGAGAGAGGCTTTTATAGCATAGAAATTAGTGCTAATTTTTACATGTAGTTGAGACATATTCAGGACTATGCAAAGTTACCCAAAGGTCAACTGTAAATTAGAATTTTTTCTCTTTATTTTGGAATAAAAGAAAAGAAGACATGCGACTGAGCTTTGTGTTTTCACAAATCCTGGCAACAGTATATAGGAATTCTATGTCGCATCAGTGCAGTTTCAGTTTTGAACGCTAATGCTTTGAAATATTAGAGTGGAGTGTATCTTTTTGTGCTTACATTGGGTGAAACCCTCATTATTTCTGCATTTGTTAAAATATGGCTCCCTGTTCAACATACAGACAAAGCAAGAGTCTTTGATAAAACCTGATCTACATTCAGAGATTGGCTATGATCTCAGGTTTTCTAAAATGGCACATTGCAAGAGACACAGGAATTGTAAAAAGTACTAAAACTGGACATTTTTAACAGCTTCTCTTTACTTTTCCTTACCACACTGTTTTCATTTACATACCTGAATCATGCCATTATTGCTTTTGCTTCTGCTTTTTCTGGCACTTCAGTGATTTATTACCTTTTTTTATAAACACTGTGCACTGTACATCTATTGTGTTGATTTCCTGAATTAATATTCATGATCCTTCTTTTCAAGCTGCAGTTCCTCTGTTCATGTTTGCTTTGCTATAGTTCTATCAAATATATTTTTAAAGAAATAAAAGGTCTTTTAGGTTCAGAAGACTTTTTGGCTGGAATGTAGAGTTATGATATGTAATATTATGCTGGTCTTATTATCTTATTATCTGGACAGATGCTTTTTTTTCGGACCTAACTTGTGCCGTCTCTTTAAAGAAGCATTACATCCAGAATGCAGACTCCCTTGGTTAAAATGCACTTAGGGTGAGCACAATTAAGAAAAATTTACATTTACTGAAATTCAGTATTTACTTTTACCATGGATTTGCTGTATTTTCTATATTTAGAACAAGTAATACCACAAGTACCATGGTAAATTTTAATTCCTCAAATTATAAAAGTCCATATTTTAAAAAATGGTTCCCAGTGGTAAATTACTATATCTAAATCAAGTCTCTTTGTAAGACTTGACCACAAGAAGTGAACTTCCCCTTCTCTCTACAAAAATTCATATGCATGGTATATTATATATATAAAAGTTATTCCTCAGAAAACCCACCTCCTTCATTTTTGTCTTTCGGGCTGTAATCTGTTTGGGTCAGTGGTTGTTTTCATTCATGACTTATGCCACTCATACAACTCTAGATGATGTGTATAAAAAAGAAAAACTGTTTTTTCCCTTGCCTGTGTCTACTTGCCTTGCCTGTCTCTAGACTGTAACTTCTTGGGGATCTGGACCTAGCAGATTGCCTATCCTAAACAAATAAGACTAACAGAGAAGATGTAGTTTCTGGAAAAGTCAGTGATTAAGAGGAAGAAAGCTATAGTATACAGAAGAAAGGGTGGGCTTCTTCTCTTTTATACTCCCTCACCTTGATCCTCCCTCCACTACCTCCCATATGTATATATTCGCATGTCATCATACTTTATAACCTAGCAAAATATTGGCCACTTAAAGGCTACATTTAGACTGCAACTTCTTTTGGAAAAAAGAAAGCACAACGAAAAAGTAATGTGATTGTTCGAAAGATAGCATCTACATTGATTGGACGCTATCATGCATTTAAGTTGTGATTAGTATGGACGGAGTTGCCACCAGGGCACCTGTGTTATTTCCTGGAGGTCTCGCCTTTCAAAAGAACTTCTTCTTCTGCATCCAAACACGCCTTTTTCTGAAAAAGCTTTTTCGGAAAAAAGCATCTTGCTCGTAGAAAGAGGTTTACCGCCATCAGATAAACCCTTCCATGCTTTCAACTTTCTGTTGAAAAAACTCAATGGCAGTGTGGGCACAAGTATTGTTATTCCGGAAAAATGGCCGTTTTTCTGGAAATATGCTAGACACACCCAAAGGAGTGAAGTATCTGGAGTTCTACCTCACTTTTGTCCATATGCAATCAGGCTGCCACTCATTTAGGGGAGAAGGTGACTGAGATTGTCCAGGATGTATATATGCACAGCAGATAGATTCTGTGAAATGTATTATGAAAGAGTGTAATGTGAATATAGCCAAAGCTATATTTAAAAAGTACTGTGTTAAATAAAAGGAAAACTCAAATGCTATTGAATTTGTCCATGAGGAATTGCCCAGTAAACTCACTGTTATAATTTACCTTGCATGCTGACTTCCCATCTGCTCTGTGTGGTTGATTCATGCTTCTTTTTAGTTATTAAAAGTATCAGTTCTGGCATCCCTTTATGTTAGAATCCTATGACGTCTCCTGAGCTGAAATAATGGAGTGGATTGCACTGGTTCCTAGGCAAACTAACAATGTCCACATACCCTCTCCGGTACAAGCTAATGAGAGGATTGTGGCAATTTTTAAAGTGGCAGAACACAAATATATATTGTAATGAAAGATTATGCTAGGTAGAATTGAGAGTCCCTATATGAGAGTCTAGCAGTTTGGTTAGCCATCGCAATAGGCCCAACTGACAAGACCCCCCCCAACTCTTACGCTGGGATGTTTGATGCCTGGCAGTGGTGGAAGTTTTGTATTGTCATTCAGATAATGTCAAGGGAAAATACATTGTGTGTGTGTTTTTGACTAAGAATTTGGAAAAAAAATTGGGCAGCTCTGCAAAGCATCCATTCTAAATCTAACACAAGACCTCAGGCATGATGCAAAGATAGGCCCTGATGCTGATGTAGCCCATACACCTTTTGAATGTGGTGTATTGTCCCAGCTAGTGGCTCTGAGACCACTTACAGAGAGGACTAATGTGTCTGCTATATGGCCTTAGCTAATAGGCCACTGTTTTTTTAGCTCATGCAGTAGAGGCTCATGCACTCAGCTCCAGAGGTCCAGGTTCTGTTCCTCCTGTTACACTGAGATTTGGTGGTGGTTGGTGTCCTATACAAAGATATTAGATTATAGTAGCTTACAAAGAGAAATATAGGCAAAGGTTCAAACTAACGATATATAGGAGGTTGCCAAAATGTGAATGCCTTTCTTACTAAATAATAAGTTGAACTTCTAGAAAGAGCTCTAGTGCTGAGCTTCTTGAAGAGGGTCCAGTCATGGTGGTCCCAGGATTGGCTTTTCCACAGATGATCTCCATCTGGGAACCTCAGTGATAGACTCCCAGTTGATAACCCAATGGAGTTCTACCTGAAATCATGTTTTCAGTGGACCCATCTCCATCTCCTGGCATCTCCAAGACAGTTTTGGACCTGATCTAATGCTCACTGAAGCCATTGGAGATAGTCCTATTATTGTCAGTAAATGTTGTTTCAGATCATTTTAATCAATTATTTTTAGATATTCAGACAGGATAGACATTGAATAAAATTACTAGTCCTTTCCATTAAAACAGAGTCTTAGCTCAAGCAGGGTTAATATCTCACCATCATCAAACTTTCAAGTGCCCATCAACTGTGATAATGCCCATCAACTTTCAAGTAGGAATAAGGGATCTTCCGGAAAAGGGCTTATTTTCTGGAGAATCGCGTCTACACTGGCGCTTTTCTCCGGCAAAAACCCCGAGCCGGAAAAAAGCGGCAGCCATGTAAATGCAAATGCCGCGGGGAATATTTAAATCACCCGCGGATTTGCCATTCCGAAGTGTCTCATTAGCATCCCTTTTCCGGAAAGGGATGCCAATGTAGACACAGCCATGTAGTTTTAAGAACTATTGCATTAATCAGAATTACCACAGTTGATGGGCATCATACCAGGTGTGACGGGGCGGAGGCATCCCGCACTCCAGTCCCACCGACGGCCGCTTATCTGGCAGCCCTCGTGCGAGGGGGCGGAGTAGCGGCGCCGGGCGCACCGCGTGACGCAGGCCGAGTGACACAGGGGCTGGCCTACCGGCTATGTGGCAGCTGTTCCCGGGCGGCTGCCCCGGCCGAACGCCCACGCACCGCTGGCCGGCTGGGCGCCGACGCGGGGAGGAGCAATGCTGGACCAGAATCAGGGCCACACCGGAAGGGGCGGGTTCCCACGGTCCGGGAGTCTGCGCTGGAATTTAAACTCCCGGAGATGCCGCAGAGAGGGGAGGGACGAGGAAGTGGCCTCTCGCCGAGGCCCAACAGCGGATGGAACCCAAGGCAAAGAGGTGAGCCTGGAGGCAAGGGGATCTGACTGCGGAGAGAGGAAATAGCCCAGGGCAGGCAAAGGGAGCCTGTGGGCTGGCGAGTTACGGCGGATCACCCCGCCAGCCGGACCGGACAGCAGATGAGTCCGTGTCCTTAGGGTCCTGGGCTGGGGTCCGTGAGAGGGGGCGGGCCCGGACCCCCCTCTCCCTGCGGTCGGCGAGGGACGTGTTTACACCAGGCATCACATAGTAATTTGGGACAGTTCTCCAGAGCACTACTTCTGGAAATTATGGAAATATGTGTTTTGTCCTGTAGATAAGTGATGGGATCAGTATCTGGCTTTTCAGTGTGCCAGTGGGTAAAATACTTTCAGCCTCTCCCACATGTCCAGAACCAGAATGTCTGACTTTTTATCAAAGTGCTCAAGAAGAACTAATAAGTTGAGTGAACACTTTTGCTTATCAACAAGCAAAACAACAATTTTTGATCTTCTACCTTCCATAGTTTGGTTCTTTAGTCATTTTGTAGAGACTTCTGGTAACAATTAATACTACCATAAAAAGAAAATAACAGGGAAAAACATGCACACAAATTGAAAACAGATATCTGAATGTTGTTGTCCCACAAATTTAGATCAACTGCATGTCAGCCTGGAAACTTGTAACTCACATTCATGAGTGATGTTATAAAACAAAGTGTGGTGGAGAAATGACAGTGGAGCCTGTTTGTACTTTCTGGAATTAATATATATGTGCAGATAATTAAAAGAACAATAAAAATTCACAGGATGAACATATACAGGGTAGGTTTAAACATCATCCAAACACGTCATGTGGTGTGGGCCTTTGGGAAATAAAGCCTTACAGAATACTGGCAGACGGTACTGCTATGGGGTACTAGAAATCAGCAGTTTCATTGCTTGAAAATAAATCCTTTTAGTTAATCTGGCTGTGTGGGTGGAATTACACACACCACTCCCATTATTGTTAGACTGGAGAGCAGGACTAATTCTCATGAACTTTGCTGAAAATTGAAGTTGGAATCTCTCCTATACAATGCTTTATTTATTAGCTCTTGTCTGCATGATGTGGCAATGCACACTATGCCTGTTTTCTAATGCACAGCACTGTGTTGCGCAGTAACCGACTCACATAGAATCCTCTGGTGCGTTCTCTGGTGCGTTTGAAAATAATAACAGGAAATGTAATGTGTGGTAGCATGGTGCATAGGCCAGTTAGCACACAATATATTGCTATGCTTTTGAAATCACACCACCACAGTCTGTACTATCATGCTATGTAGACATGCCCTTAGAAATGCTCGCTATCATCCTATCATCATATCATGAAATCCTATCAGCATATCATCAGACGTAGCGGGCACTGGATTGAGGGGTAGCTCTTTCCTGATAAGTACCTACAGCTCTTACAGACAGGACAGAAAATTAGACATGCGCATCAGGAGGAGAATACCACATTGTGAATTCTTTCAGCACACAGTGTTGTAAAGGAATACTTTGTGACCAAATATGAACAGCTGGCACAGTGAAGAGTCCCCCACAGACAGTCACGGTTATTTAATGGGAAAGCGGCAGCACTGTAAGCCTTGCCTTCACCATCTGGCTCATTCTGGAATATGGAATATATATCACAATTACATGAGTAAATGAAAAGATATGCAAGTAACTTACATGCATGAGTTTCTCTACTCCATACAATGAAACAGCCATCTGGGAATCAGTACATCTCTCATTTCTATCACAAATCAAAGCAAACAGCAATTCTCTGCATAAAGTGTACTTTGTAGTGAACTGGCCTTCGTTATCAAAGAGTTAATTGCTTCAGATGTATGTTTTTGTTCCCATTTTTTACAAGTTCTTTTTCTCTATGGATAGAAAACAAACGTATGTGGAAGTACATGGATAGCATTCTTATTAAAAATGTATTTGGAATGGAGGGTAATTTTTAAAAAAAGCAAGCATATTGGCCCAGACAATCTCTGCACAGTCCAAGTTCAGAGGGGTCCTTGGGAGGCAGGGAGAGCACATTTTCTTTCTATCCATCCCAGGCAGTATTACCTTTTCCATGGATTATTCCCAAGGAGCCGTACTGGTATTTTAAGGAACTGGTAACATGTCTCTTATGGACTATGCTCACCCAGGGATTTGGGAGGGGAGGGGGTACCAGGAGCCAGAACAGCTGCAGAGGTACAGGCCCCTGACTTGCCATGATCCGAAGAGATACACCATATCTGAAGGCAGACCCCTTAGTCTTTTCTGTGAGAAGAGTGCAAACACCAGCAATGGAATGAACCTGATGGAATTTTTGTGGAGTGTTGCTCGGATGGAGCCCCCTTCTGTGAGGGGGAGGGGATTCATGGGAAGGGATGATCCCAGTTACTGGTTTTGTGGTATACTCTCTGTGGCTCCGCTTTGCATTGGTCTGTGTTTCAGAGGAGACATCTGGGGGCACTGAATGTGTTTAATAGACAAGGCGCAGTAGTTTTACAGCAGAAGTAGCTGTGGAACAATGGGTTACTGTACTTTCCTTTCGTATATGTCACTTTTAACATTTCTGGAAAGAAAGAGCTGTCTCCTTTAAGTGAAAAGCAAAAATACCAGATTTTTACTCATTTTGTCTGATGTCCAAGCTTCATTAATCTCCTCAACTATAAGAGTTGACTAATTCCATAGGCTCTTAGCCAAGCTCATGAAAAATAAAATTAAAGAAAAAACACTGATGGTTGCACAGGGCCTTTCTGTCCCCACTCCTTTAAGATCCTCTTCTTAACAAAACCAGTTAGACAGTTTATGCAATGACATCTAAAAAAAACCCCACACCTTTTCATGCCCTCCAAACAACCTGGCAATCTGAATTCCTCTTTCATAAATTAAAACTGGCTCTCTAGCAGCTGCATACTGCTGGGTAACCTTGTGTGCATTTGCCCAGTAGCCTATGGCTGTGCAGGAGCACTTCTCTAAGATGAACACACATGGATGTGCAGAGGATATGTATGTGAGACCTTATTGTCTACCTGTAACTAGTGTGTGGGTGTAGGACACTTCTGGAGAGTTACTGCAGACTGACTATATGCTGGTGGCAAAAGCAAATCTGAAGTTTCCACATCTATAATACAGCCTCAATGAGATCAGGTGCGGGATATACCTCTGTGATACTCAGAACCCCAGCACCCACTGAAATCAATGGCAAAACTGCCATGAATCTCAGTAGTTCAGCATAAGACCTTAAACTACCAGTTTGTCAATGGGAGTTGATGATCCTCAGCTCCTACAGGGATAGAGCCCTTAGCAAGCTGCAGAGGCAGACAAAAGTCAAGAACCAGAACTCTACTGAACCCCTGTTGTGTGAATTCTCTTCATGAGCGTCAGAGAGAAAATCTGCTTCAAATATGTTTTCTCCCCTTCTGTTGTTTGGAAAAAAAAATCAGGGTCAAAGAAAGGGCACTGTAAATTCTCAGTATCTGATGATGTGGAGCTGATGTATATCCACTAAATGCTAAGATAATTAAGCTATGACATCATCCTTCAAGCATTATGGGTGCTGTATTTTGTATTGTAAATCCTTATCAAGGTTATGGTGTTCTGCTAAGGATTTAGATTTTTTTCTCTTTGCATCACATATATGTGAGTTTTAAAAAATACAAAAATGTGCATCGCTACCTAATAATTGTTTATGGACTTCATTTGTTGTTCCATTAATATTTATAAATGCATTTATTATTGCAATATGACATTACAAGATGTGAGACTGAAAAATACTGCAATTAGTGTGTGTGTGTGTGTGTACATTTTGTCTAAAAATGAGTTTTATGCTCTGTAATTGTATTGTTTAATAAGGTCTCCATCCTGCTTTTCATTCAATTCAGTGGGAGATTTGCAATTTTCTTCAGTAGAACAATGGCCTCATTTTTTTGTTAGCTTTTCCATTCTAGTTACCTTTTAGATTCAATAAAAGTTCAGTTAAATTCAGAATGGTGATGAATACGTACCCACCCAATGGACTATCTATTTTGGTCTATTTCATAGCCATTGGATTTTAAAAATAGTAACTTCCATTATTTCAGCTAAACATCTGAAATTTAACAGTGCTATAATTGAGGAGTCCTGACTGAAAAAGGAATGGGGGAGTGAGTGTGGTAAGGTTATTGTTACTGTGTGTGGTTTCAGTACTGTTACCCTTTCTTCTGTACTGCTGCTGAGGATGGGAGTGATGCCTTCAGATCTGAACAGCTGCTGAGGGGGCAGCTGCTGGCTGGAAGACCAGTTCTGAATGCAGAGCCTCCACCAGCGGCAGTGCGAAGTAAAGATGGCTTAGCAGGGTATTGCCTCTCTTCTATGCTGCTGCCTGAAGAGCTTGGCCTTTAGTTGCAGCTGCCACTTTCTGGCGACCCAGCTCTGAAGGCAGCAGTGGAGAAGTAAAGGTGGTAACACCATGGTCCACCAGCCTAAAATAACCTTGTGACCCTCCTGCAACTTCCTTTTGGATCAGGATCTTCAGTTTGAGAGCGACTAGTCTCCCTGTGAAATCTGTATAATAGGGTAAAAGCACACAAAAGACCAGATTTTACGATCTGTGACACATTTTTCATAGCCATGAATTCGATGGGGCCTCAGTGATGAAGGGAAGGAGGATAATGGATCATTTTCTGGGGCCCATGTGCAAATCCTCACAGGAATCATTCACTTTAAATCACTGCCTGGGGAATGGTTTGCAAGACTCAGCTCAGTTACCATAGTAAAAGAGCCTGGTTCAGAGTTCACTGAGCTCGCATATGGTATATCTCAGGAGACAGAGAGGGGGCTCTAAACCACCTTGCCACGGTACAATCCAAACCTAGAGTTGCCATAGAAATGTAGCCGTGTTAGTCTGGGTAGCTGAAGCAAAATGCAGGACAATGTAGCACTTTAAAGACTAACAATATGGTTTATTAGATGATGAGCTTTCGTGGGCCAGACTATTTTCTTCCACTATTTGATCTGAGGAAGTGGGTCTGGCCCACGAAAGCTCATCATCTAATAAACCATCTTGTTAGTCTTTAAAGTGCTACATAGTCCTGCATTTTGCTAGAGTTGCCAGGCACTGACATGGCCCTGAGTGCAATCACAGAGATAAAAGGGGCTGGAATGGTCCTTTAGGGCATAGTACTCCGGCCATGGCCCCCAACAAGCCTCCCAGCATGCCCGAGTGGGGGATGGGAAGTATAAAGGTAGCATGGGCCATGTTTGTGCCACTTGAGGAACTACCATTAGACAGAATCAACAGCTGCCTACCCGAGGCAGTTCTCAGTGTCCTCTAGGGGCTAAGTATCAGGCCCAAGATCTTTTGTCTTTGAAGGAGTTATTGTGTATTTACAGCCAGTTTCCTGAGAGTAAAATTTGGCCAAAATCATTTGGGCTTCATTTATCTCAGCTTGTGAAAGCAGGGAAAATTGCACCCCTCCTGCATTCTGGATGCCATTGCATCTGGGGGAGGTTGCAGGTGATGTTTGCATTGCTCTCCCAGGGACTCTTCTCAGGACAGATAGCTTTAATTTATGGATAGGAGGCTCACTAGCACTGAGCGCCTCCAGCATGCACTGAGCTAGCTCCCCACCACTACGACCGCCAGCATGCGAGCAGAATTTGAATCTAGCCCACTGTGGTATGAACAGAATAATCACCTAGGGAGCAGCTGTGTAACAGAAGAGGCATGTTTAGCGCCTGGTGCAACAGGCATTAAAAAGGAGGGCAACAAAAATTTTCCATCCCTAAAAGCCTATTCAAGCAACATTAGCAATGAATAATTGAAGGGGTTAGGAAGCCTGCACTGTAGGACTTTTTCAAAAGTTAATCTTTCATAAAGTCTGTTCTACTTCTATTAGACTCTACTCTTTGTCTTGCCAAAGGACAAACATAGTGTGAATTCACATCATGCTTCCACATGTGGTTTACGTATTTAACATGTGGAGGCTGAGTGGTTCTGGTGACCTTAGTGTGCAGATCACACGTTTTTCACATATGCTTTGTGTGATTCGCATCTGTTTGAAACATTGTTTCTGACAGCAGAAATCATTATAGTTTTATAGCAAGCTCTAATAATTTAATTCAAGAAGCAGAACTTGCAAAGACTCGGGGTGTTTTCAATTTTGGTTTATGGTTCGTGTTGAGTGCTATCCATTATAATTGCATACCAGGAGAAAGATTCACAGCTCAGGCCACAAGTCTCAATAGCAAAAAAAAAAAAAAAAATCTTTTGGGAGTGGAGAAAGAGGGGGTGATGCAGCCACCCAAACCACATACAAGTGTCTTGTGCTGGCATAGAGCTGTGGGTAAGACAAGGCAGGAAGTGAGAGGAGATTGGGCACCCAGAAGACAAGATGATGATTGAGCTCATCTCCAAGGACAGTATCTTCCCCGGGCTTTGAATTTGCTCTGTCCTGGTGGTGAATCCCAGCTATGCAGTACCTATTGCTGAAGACACAGATTGCACACATACCCTGCACCCAAATAGCTTGTGTCAGATTCACTTCTCTTAGTCTACGCAGCTCATTTGTAACTTCAGTGAAGGAAGCGCTTAAACTCATAGGCTATGCACTAAAGCAAGATGAGTCATGCACCGTATGTTCCAACTGCAATATAACTGCAATTCAAACAGTGCCAATTTTTGGTGGTTTGTTTATTAGGGGCCAAAGTATGACATGTGCTCTGCTGGTGCACAAGTGTGGGACGGGCGCACAGTGCCAGAAGCACTTCCAGCTTGTGTCCACATAATGCAGCAAAGCTCAATTGCCAACCCTACAGGACTACACCTTCCCTATGCCCCCTGCGGCTCAACTCATAACACAGGGGATAAAGAAGCGGTAGGCCCATGGTTTCCAGTCAGGGAGGGCATGCTCTATGGGCTGTAGCAGTGGGCATGCTCTACTTGTATATCAAGAGATTGGGAAGGAATTCCTGCCTGGGTGGGTCTGTGCTTCAATGTCCAACTGATCCTTGCATTTATTATCTGTCCATTTTAGAACACTTCTCTGAGCTGTGAAATTATTAATGAACAGCCGTTAAGTATTTATATCCCCATTTGCAGGCAGGGCAAATGAGACACAGAGGGGTGAAGTGATTTGCCTCAGGCTATACAGTGAGCCAGCAGCTGAGCCAGGAGCAGAAGTCATATCGTTGGCAGGGCATGGGAAGGCATGCTGACCATTCTTCTAGCAATGTGTTCTGTACATGTCCTTTACTGACGTCCATTCCTTTAACTCACTGTGCCCTGGTAGCTTGTTTTGGTTTTTTTTAACGATGTATTTTGTATCAGCTGTTCCTTTGAGTGAGTGCCCCTCCCCCTTAGAGTTACACACACATGTTTGAATTGTTCTTAATGAGACAAATCCATCCGAACCCCTGGGCGTAGAAGGCCCTAAATGAAACTGAACAACCATGGCTCCACAATGCAGAGAGTCAGGCAGGGATGAGGTCATGCAGGGGATGCCATGTGCCCTTTTCACCATGGACAATGCACTGTGTCATCTTTCTTCACAGCAACATAGAGCGGTGGCCTTGGAGAGGTAGATGGGCATAGCCAGTGGCTTCATGATTCCAAGAACCAATAGACCATAACACACCTTCCCCGCCTCTCATTGTCTGAGGCCACAGCTATAAGATCCCTGCAGTAGCTGTTTCACAGTGCTCTGGTGGATTTGCAGGCATTTGAGGGAAGGACTCTGCACTCCTGACTTCAATACACATCTCATGCACATAGCCTGTTTACTTAAGCTTTGCACAGGCATCTAGGATTTGGCTCAAAAAGAACAGTCCTAAGCCAGAGACACAGCCCCTGAAAACAAAACAATAAGTCTGAATAGCTGTGATTGTCTAGTCTCCTCTCCTTGATATATACATGTAAAGCTCATTAATGCTAACGATAGTCTAGAAACAAATGAGCCATGTTGCACGGCAGCTACTTTATCCCATAGGCAGAGCAGGAATGTGGCACCACTCACCGAACAAGTTACCTAACGCAGAGTTGGCCTGATGTTAAAAGAGATTTGGAGCTGTAGGCAGTTAAATACATAGCCTGCCCCTTAGGACTGCCACCGTAAATAAGCATTTTAAAAAGAATCCCAGCCTTTAATGAAGAACAGAGGGAATTTTCGATTGTTAATCAGAAACAGCTCTGGAAGTCAGGGATAGTGGAGAGGTATGCATATTTTGATTTGGTGCACAGAAAATGCATTGTTTCTGAGCTATTCCTGTAAGTGGGTTCACTGTACTGTAAAAAGTTTAGTGGATCCTGTGGTGTTGGTGATTCTGTGGATATTAAAAGGAATTAGAGACAGTCTTCTAAAGTAGGCAAAGGCACCGTGGTGAGAAATGATTACCCACTTAAAAAGTAACCCTTTACAATTAAAAAAATAATTGAAAGAATGAGAGACTAGATACACATAAAGAGATTAGGGGTGAGGGAAGGGAAAAGATTATTTAAAACTTATAACTCTTATAATCATTCCAGGCACATTGTGAGACTGCGTGTGCTGAAGAAGAATAAGAATAAGAATATACTTATCTCATCATCTGCAAATTACAGGAAGGAGCACATTAATGAGAGTTAAGGATATAACCCAGTTAATGAGTCATCAGGATTGTCAGGAGTAAGTGAAATTCCATGCTCATGTGGTAAAACGTACTTAGGTCAGACCAGAAAAACATTGCCAGTCAGAGAAGATATAAATACAAGATATGATAATAGTGAAAATGGTAATCAGTGAGGCCCCATCTTTGGAAATGCCTAAAATTCCATCAAATTTTAAATAAAATAACTTTAATTCTTCACGATAAGATGTGTGCAAAGGTACAACTGCTAGGAATAAGAAATAGTCTTTGAATTATAAAAAATCTGTTTTGTGTGGAACTGAGACATGTAAATCAATGTGCTCTGATATCTTTCAAGATTAGGTCTCTATCCCAAAGAATCTGACAGATTGACCTTGTGCCTCTGTGCGTGCCATTCTGTCAGCCTGTCATGCTGCCGTAACCTTGGGCACAGTAACTACCCCTTCTTTGGCTTCACAAAGTTTTTAGGGCATGAAGTAAAGTCTGCAGGCCCAAGCTTCAATTACAAAACAAGGCATAAAGCTATTGACACTACCTCTGTCATTCCGCCTTAAGTCTTCTGTTTAAGCCCCGGCCAGTGGCATCCACAATGTGGTTGGCAAATGGCTGCCCAGGGAAGATTTTATTTCAATTTATATTAGTCATAGGGAAGGCTTTATTCTACCATTCATGATTCCCCTATGCTTCTCCGATTTCACTTACTGCATGATGTCTGGCAAAATTCAACCCTGGCACAATTCCATGGAAGACAAAGGAAAAAATAATTACATGCCACCAAATTACTTCTTTAAATGTCTCAACAATGTTGAGACATGATGAATGTACCTAAGTGTCAGCCACAGCCCAAGTGATTGTCTTTTGATTGGCCTTCTTAATCCATATCTTATTTCATATTGTTTCTCTGGGGAAATAGTCCTGTTTCCCACTTTGTTTTTTTAACCCACCTGTCTCTTCTAGCCCAGTTCTAGAATCAAGCCTTTTGAATTTCTCCTTCTTTCAATGAACAATTAATTGTATGACATAGAAAAGAGGGGTGTAACTGTCACAAAAAGCATTTCAAACCCTGGAAGAAGAGCTCAATTTATGTGCCATATGTTACCGTCATATTGTTAATTTGACCGACTATTGGAAGGGACTCTTGACAACATAAATCCCATGTGATAGGACAGCTGTTATGTTAACTAGTATGTTTTTGTAATGGCATACAATGTGGTTGTATAGTCCCAATTGTAAATTCATTAGTTCAAGTTAAGGCTGCCAAGATACCTGGTTGTTATGCCAGTGTTTTAATTTGTCTGTGTGTCTGTTTTTTTCCTACCTAAAAAGGATACTCACCTGTTGCTAAATCATTGATTTTTTTTTTTTTTTTGGACTGAACTCTTCTCTGATTATTGATGAACTAGATAAACTGAGCATGTGGTTCCACCTGACTTTGTCCTTTGGGATTCTGCTTGAAGCATTGGTTGCCTTCACCAAAAAAACCATATTTTGACTGGTGCCAATCTTTGTTTATTACTACTGACTATGTCTGGTTCCCAAGCAACAAACACAACGAACAAAATCTTGTAAAGGCCCAGGTCAACAGATGAAAGAACAAAATTCAGTTATTTGGGATTATATTGCCTATTGAAAATCAGGGTTAGAAAGACTCATCAGGTCTACGCTAATAATATTTTGAATACTTTACATATAATACTCTGGATACAGATTAACCTCAATTTCTCATTGTTTATTATCTTTTCACTTGAGAATAACAAGCACTTTGGTAAATGGATTGCAAGGTTGTTTAGTTTTACTGTTGTAGCTTCTTTAATACTGTAGTTGTTTTAGCCGTTCCCATTTTCTGTTAGTACGTGTAAACATGACTCATGGCTGCAAAGGGCTTAAATGGTTGACATTTAACAAAGTTCTCCTTCCACTTTTTTGTCTTTAATTGGCATATTTAAAAACACTACAGCACTACAAACAAAATGTAAAATGTCAGGTTTTGGACAATCTTGGACATTCAGGTTCTAAAATATAAATTGGGGTCATCTAGGAGATTAATGTAACCATAAACTTGTAGTTATAATAATTAATAATCCAGTCTTGCAGACATGTTTTACTGGATATAGTTCTTACTCTTGTGACTGATTCCCAGTGAACTCAATGACACTGTACACAGCAGCGAGTAGTCCGGTAAACACCTCGGGGGATGTCTACACTAGGAAATTATTTTGAAAAAACTGCGTTTAAAATAATAACTCCTGAAATAACAAAATCAAAATAGCACATGCCCACTATGGCGTAGCCTCAAAATTAGTCCAAGACAGGGTCTGTTATTATGGATGCACTACCTTGACTTAAAGCCCCATGAAGCATTGGGGAATAATTACTTCAAATTATTCTGGGGAGTAGTTATTTTGAAATAGCCGCAGTGGAGTGTCCACAATATCACTATTTCAAAATAATTATTTCGAAATAAGCTTCTTCCCCAAGGAAAGAAGGAGTATAAATTTTAAAATAACCAGCCCATTATTTCAAAACAACAGGCTTGGTCATGTGGATGCTCTGCTTATTATTTCAAAATAAGAGGGGATTATTTCAAAATAGCTCCCTAGTGTAGACCAGGGCTTCAGGACTAACCAAAATATACAGAATCGTGAGCTTTTATGGGTAAAACCTACTTCAACAGATGAGTTGGAGTGGAAATAACAGAAACTTATTTCCACTTCAATTCATCTGACAAAGTGGGTTTTACACACAAAAGCTCATGATTCTATATGTTTTGGTTAGTCTCTAAGGGGTCACAGGGACTACACATTGTTTTTAAAGTTACAGACTAACGTGGCTACCCCTCGGAGAATTTTTAACTGTACACAGCAACAAGTGTCAATCATATAATCCTTTGTAGGTCTTTTTCTAGAAGCTGGACCACAGAAAGACATTTTCTTCTGTTACTGCCAGCCTCCAGCTTCTGTTAGAGGCTAGAGTTTCTGAATACATGGGTGTCGTGGGCCCTTCTTGACCACCCAACAAAAATGTCTGTAAACTGTCTGCGGTGGTCAACCACGGCCTGCAGGACCATTGAAAAATAGCCCTTGAGGTTAATGTACAGAAGCTGAGAAACAGCTGTCTGGGTGGTCCCTTTAAGCACACTTCTCAGAGGGTATGTCTACACTACCCTCCTAGTTCGAACTAGAAGGGTAATGTAGGCATACCGCACTTGCAAATGAAGCCCGGGATTTGAATTTCCCAGGCTTCATTTGCATAAGCGGGGAGCCGCCATTTTTAAAACCCCGCTGGTTAGAACCCCGTGCAGCGTGGCTACACGGGGCTCGAACTAGGTAGTTCGAACTAGGATTCCTATTCCTAACTACCGGTACACCTTGTTCCACGAGGTAGTTCGAACTAGGTGTACCGGTAGTTCGGAGTAGGAATCCTAGTTCGAACTACCTAGTTCAAGCCCTGTGTAGCCACGCTGCAAGGGGTTCGAACCAGCGGGGTTTTAAAAATGGCGGCTCCCCACTTATGCAAATGAAACCCGGGAAATTAAAATCCCGGGCTTCATTTGCAAGTGCGGTATGCCTACATTACCCCGCTAGTTCGAACTAGCGGGGTAGTGTAGACATACCCAGATAGCCTTAGGCAACAGCACCTGGAAGCAACTGCTGACCTAATGCCCTGCCTGAACTGGATCTGGGAGTCCCTAAATGCCAGATAGCATCCAATCAGTGTGGATGCTCTCTTTCAAAATAGCACATCACTATTTTGTTGCGCTTTTTGTGTATGGATACGCTATTTTGAAATAAGCTTTTCCAGAAGATTTCTTCCAGAAAAGCTTACTCCAGAAGAAGCTTGCCATCTAGATGCAGCCTAGGTCACTTGGTACAAAACTGATAATTTACAGGTTCTTGGTGTACCATTAACCAGCACACCTTTAAAGCCATTTTCCTCCTTTCTCCATCATAGTAACATGGGTATTGCTATGCTGCATTCCACACATAGTCCATC